>NC_090781.1:5664481-6009481 GCF_040054535.1 Antennarius striatus | reverse complement strand
TATAAAACTTTTAAAGAAAAACTGTCCTATGGCATTCCAGTCAAAGACTACATGTGAGTGTGAATGTGTGTCTGTGTGTGGGTGGGTGAGGGGGTGGTCGGGGGTGGGGTGGGTGGTGGGGCTGCTTTAATTAATCTTCTTTGGATAGAGTTGAACAGCTATAAAATGCATTGATTTCCATTGATCAAACTGTGGCAGCAGACACATGCACACAAATACGGCATTGATCCTCGCCTTTACATTCATAATTACACTTGTTCATTAGCACTTAAACATGCAGAAGATCACAATACTTTGACATCTGTACAAAATGCATATTTAATTGAAGTACTGATCATTAAAATTAAACTGAAGACCAAATCATACTGGTGTTTTCCATTAACAATCAGAGCCATGACACACCAAACATCTGAAGGGATTCAGGGTAACATTGCTGTGCACTGACAAAGTGCTGACCTACAATATTTCCTGATGTTTTGGCTGAGGGAGTGAATATCTATTCAGAACACCTGTGTTTTACTTACATGCTCTGTTGTCTACATTTCAAACTGACATTGAAAAATCATGTACAGCAAACAGCACACGCACGCACTCGCACACACACACACAGAGACACACAGACACACACAGACACACACAGACACACACACACACACACACACACACACACACATTGCTGAACTAAACAATCTGCAATATACTACGCACTCTAAAGTGCACACTGTCTAAAATATTCCTTTGGGGGAAACGACTACAAAAAGATTCAGGGAAGCGGAAAGAAACACTGAAATACACTCTCCTCATTCCTCTCCTCTTCTTCCTCTATCACATGCTGTCTCTATTGACATGAAGATGAATCAGAGGGAGACCAAGTAGTCACTGATGTGAAATGAAAACGACTCTAATCTGCTGTTACCATAACACACGCAGCCACATCAATTATTAACACTTACAATAACTCTGCTCAGTCTTCTCTCTTTCTCCTGATCCGCCTTTTTGTATTCTGTGTATCTCACTAGAAGAATGGTAAAGCATATGATAAAAGCTCCCATGTGTTTACAGTAAGTGCTGTGGCTGGGCTTACGGAATACATATTCTGTTCCATCGTTTTAAAATTTCCTCTGAAGTTGATCATTTGTCTGGAAATTTTCCTCAAACTTCCTCAAACTAAAAAGTTATTATTGGCTTAAACAGTTCACTAACAAATCCTTCTACTCCTCTCTGCCATCTTCAACAGGTAACCGTTTCTTCCTGACCTCATTTGGCGCTCTGTATATCTCGGAAGTGCAGAAGGAAGATGCTCTGTCCACGTATCGCTGCATCACAAAGCACAAGTACAGTGGAGAGACGCGCCAGAGCAATGGAGCCAGGCTCTCTGTTATGGGTAGGCAACAAGTTGCTGTATACGTATTGAAACTGTTTAATCTTGAAATCAATATTTGTTAGATTTTTTTTATTCAACGATTTGTTAATACTTTTGGGAGGTATTCTTGGGGATATTTCCTTTCTTGCAAAACGTAAGATGAGAGGAATGGCACCACTCTGAGCAGTAAATATCATGATAAACAGTTAAATTATCTTTACAACAAGATTGGAAACAAGGAGAACAAAATCCACATATCAGCACCTCTAAAATGTTTAAATGAGCATTTTGTCTTTCAATGGATTTGCAAGACTAAACAACAACCTGGACTCTTTGCCACTGCAAACCAGCTAGCAAAGGAAATAAGTTACACCTCATGGATACATGGTTCTCCACCACTAATAGCATTTAACATTGGTGAATTGGTAACGCTAAATCACTCGTAGGTTTTCCTGGCCAAAAACAACTGGGATCGGCTCAGACCCCCTTTGGCCCTCAGCAGGATGATCAGAAAATGAATGACTGACTGACTGACTGACTGACTGACTGACTGACTGACTGACTGACTGACTGACTGAATGAATGAATGAATGAATGAATGAATGAATGAATGAATGAATGAATGAATGAATGAATGAATGAATGAATGAATGCACGAACGAAGGAATGAACGAAGGAATGAAGTTAAGCAACTGCTCATGGTAGCTTTCCTGAACAGACATGACGGGGGCATCAATCTCTTTATAGTAGAAAGGAAATAAATGTTTGTTATAAATTAAGAATGAAAAGATTAAAGATTCCTTTGTTAGTCCCCCGTGGGGGAAATTATTTTTCCACTCATGTTAGTAATCATTACGCACATATACATATGCATATGGTACAGACCCGAATGCACACACACACACACACACACACACTAATGGGGCAGTAGGACATGCATGTGATGGTGAGGGGTAGATTGGCGGGCAACTCCCTCGTGGTGCGCCCGGTAAGCAACTTTATAAAGGGGACTGTGCCTTGCTCAAGGGAACCTCGGCAGTGTCGGGGAGGTGAACTGGCACCCCTCCACTACCAATTGACACTGCAATTTTTTTTGCTGACATTTTTCTTAAACCAGCCACCCTCCAGTCCCCATCCCAAGACTTAGTGGACTGAGCTCTTGCCTGCCCAGATTTACAAGGTTCCCTTAAAAATTAAAGAACTGAAGAATCCAAATAGATGTGTAATCCTTGAAGGTAGATTCGGAAAGGACAGAACTTCTATTTAATATCAAATTCTAATTTTAGGGTTACAATGGCATGGATAAATGAGAATCTACATCAAAAGTAAATACGCAGTTTCTTTTTTCTCTACAGACCCTACGGAGTCCACCCCGTCAGTGTTGGACAGTTTTCAGTCCGGTGAGGTGCAGATTGGACACAATGTGGAGTTGCCCTGCGTCGCATCCGGATACCCAAACCCCACCATCCGATGGCTGAAGGATGGTCGGCCATTACCTTCAGACTCCCGCTGGACACGGCGCGTCACAGGCCTCACCATTGCTGACTTGAGGCTCGAGGATAGTGGCAACTATATCTGTGAGGTCACCAACAGTTTTGGCTCCAAAGAGGTGACAGGTCACCTCAATGTCATAGGTGGGTAAAGGACCTGAGAGGGTATAGAACAATAAAATATACCTATATACTTTGTTGGATCGCCCACATCAGCACACAACATGGAAGCAATGATCATGTTATTCACCTTTCCTGATCTTCCTGTTCTTTGGAAATAACTACAGAGAAGCAAAAAGGATGGGCACATGTAATGAATGTGGTTTCAGGTCATGGATAAACATGTTGGAGACATCATTTAAGCTCTGTTGGCTTTGCTTTGATTCAAGGACACTCTCAAGCCTCAGCAAGGCTCCAGAATGTTGATAGAGCAGAATGTTGCTGTGCAGGAACAATGGAGAGAATTTCGCAGTGATGTGTCTATGAATGATGGAGACATGTGAGGAGATGGTGCAGATTATTGGGGAGGAGTGGTGTAGGTGGAGTAGACAGTTGGGAAAATGGGGAAGCTGGTGGGCACCATGCAGACTGGCCACATGACACATCAGAGCTCAACTTACAAACCTCATATTAGAAGGTGATATGGACACACACAGACACACACGCACGCACACGCACGCACGCACACACACACACACACACACACACACACAAACACACACACACACACACACACACACACATTTAGAGACACACCTACAGTGCATGCACGTATTTTCCACAGTCATACGCAAGCATTGTCACTGCCTCACACAAATGTTCACACACACTAAGCAGCCTCCAGCGTTTAATACCAGCTGCTTTGTTGCTCACTGACATTTTCTCCCCTTTCTGTATCTCTGTCTCAGTTATACCTTTATGGACACACACACACACACACACACACACACACACACACACACACACACACACACACACACACAAATACTGTATATACTGTATATATATATATATATATATATATATATATATATATATATATATATATATATATATATATATGTGTGTAAATATATATATGTAAAGTGATAATCCTCTCAAAAGTACTTCTTACATTATTTTATTTTTACATATCCTGGGAACTTTTGTAGGTGGCATGGTGGCGCAGTGGGTAGCGCCGTCACCGCCCGGTGGCGCAGTGGGTTCATGTCCCGCTCTGTGCGGAGTTTGCATGTTCTCCCCATGTCTGCGTGGGTTCTCTCCGGGTCCTCCGGCTTACTCCCACCTCCACAAACATGCGCTTCAGGTTAATAGGCCTTTCCAAAATTGCCCTTAGTGTGTGAGGGTGAGCGTGCGTGGTTGTCTCTGTGTGGCTCCACGGCGCACTGGCGTAATGCCCGGAGTTTCCTCTGCCTCATGCCCTACGCCAGCTGGGATAGACTCCAGCTTCCCATGACCCGCGACATCGGATAAAGCGGTGAAAGAAAGTGGATGGATGGATAGAAGTAATGTATTTTCCCATTGCTTAGATTGTTTTGGTTTATTTTCCGTATATTAGGACAATAACGTTAAAAACCTTTGCTCAAATTTGCATGAAACACTTGTCAGTGATACTCATCAGAGATGGAAAGATTGAAAAATCCACCACATTGAACTGCTAACTCTACCTGTTTGACTGTTTTATTTATGCTAGTAGTTGTGGATGAATCTAAGCATCAGGTGTTTGATTTCAGGGTGAAAGACTCTAAATACTTGAGACAAATATTCATTCATTCATTCATACATCTTCCAACCCGCTTAATCCGCTAACGCAGGTCGCGGGGTAGCCAGTGCCTATCCTGGCAGTCTCAGGGCGTGAGGCGGGGGACACTCCGGGCACGACGCCAGTGTACCGCGGAGCCACATAGAAACAAACAACCACTCACACACACACTCACTCCTATGGTCAATGTGGGACCGGCCAATCAACCTGAAGCGCATGCTTTTGGAGGTGGGAGGAAGCCGGAGAACCCAGAGAGAACCCACGCAGACACGGGGAGAGCATGCAAGCTCCGCACAGAGCGGGACTCGAACCCGGGTCCGCCGTGTTGTGAAGCAGCGCTAACCACTGCGCCACCGTGCCGCCCTACAAATATTCATACAAAAGCTATTTGTGCAGGTAATGCTCAGAGTTTGATGAAGTTTTATGGTTTATCGCTGCATTCCTCCTTAGATAGTAACTTGTTTCATTTGCATCCTTGTAATCTCCAGAGCCACTGCGGGTCACTTTGTCTCCCAAGAACCTGAAGACGGGCATCAGCAGTACGGTGATCTTGTCCTGTGCTGTCCAGGGTTCCCCCCATTTTATTGTGTCCTGGTACCGTAACACAGAACCTGTTCTGCCGGATCAGCACTTCTCCATCCAGGGGGCTCATAATGAAACATTGTTCATTTCTGCTGCACAAAAAAGGCACTCAGGAGCTTATCAATGCTTTGCTACACGGAAGGGCCATACTGCACAGGACTTCTCTATAATACTGTTGGAAGGTAAGGACCTTGTTACACTTTGTTGGTATATTTATTATGATGTAGTGTATACAGTATGTCTGTTGCTTTTATATCTGTTTGCAGTTTCTCTGTATTTCCACATGTCACTGTGGAATAAGTAGATTGACACAATATTTGCTCAATATACAGATTTTTATTCATCCTTTTAAATTATCTTTTGTCCGGATTCATGGTTTTTTCTGCTCTCTCTCTTTTTTCAAAATTCACACCTCACATCTTTGACATCTGATCCATGTCCAGATGGTACGCCCCGTATCGTGGCCTCTTTCAGCGAGAGGGTCGTCGTCCCAGGTGAACCGTTCTCACTGATGTGTGCTGCCAAAGGAGCGCCCCCTCCCACCATTACTTGGACACTAGATGATGAGCCTGTGGCCCGGGACCTGTCCCGTGTCAGAGCCAGCCAGTACACGCTCTCCGATGGCAGCACTGTGAGCCATGTCAACGTCAGCAACCCACAGATTCGCGATGGAGGAGTGTATCGGTGCGCCGCACGAAACTCGGCCGGTAGTGCCGAGTACCAAGCGCGCATAAACGTAAGAGGTGCCTGTCTACTTTTCAATATTAGTCATACAGAGGCTTCTCACAGCCTGACCCTTACCCCTACCCTGACCCATATCCTCTCCTTTACCCTTCTATATCTCTACCTCTATCTCTGTATGCTTGTTTACTGCATACATTTCTTTACTTTTTCTTTGCATATGTGTTTACTCCATCTTTACAATAAGTTATCACACTTAATTATCTGCAGTGACCAGTGTTCTGTTTTTCACCGTTACAGCTAAGTGTTTGTTATTCTGTCTCTTGGTCTTGGTTAGTCTCCTGTGTGCTGTCCTCTCATTTACTGTAACTGCAGGTGTGTGAACGCACACAAATACACCTGCTCATTCACCTTATGTAGCTACACCTGCGCACAGGCACACACACACACACACGAAGACACACTGACACATAAATACGTTTGCAGACAGACAAAATGTTAAAATAAATGTTAAAATATCATAATGATAGCTTAACATATGGAGAGAAAAAGTGACTGAAGGGGGTGGAGAGAGTCAAAGGAGAGGAAGTAACTTTAAAAGGGAAAGAAACAGATGGAAGGGAGAGAAGAGACTAAATAGGAGAATAGCAATGACGAGGAGTGATGGTGAACTTTGGTGACAGGACTGGTGATGTCACTGTCATCTGAAACAACAAGAATGAGGGGTGACACCAATGGACAGGGCTCTCTCTCTCTGTCTCTCTCTGTCTCTCTCTCTGTCTCTCTCTCTCTCTCTCTCTCTCTTTCTCTCTCTCTCTCTCTCTCTCTCTCTCTCTCTCTCTCTCTCTCTCTCTCTCTCTCTCTCTCTCTCTCTCTCTCTCTCTCTCTCTCTCTCTCTCTCTCTCTCTCTCTCTTTCTCTTTCCCCCTGTCTGTGTCCTTTTGTGAGATGTGTAGTTGTGACATGTGTGTCTGCTGCAAGAAGACATGCCAGAATGATCATTGGAGTGAGAATAAGCCCTATTGCCATAGAATTTCAGGCCGAAGATGTGGCACAAACTGACACAGAAACTGCCAATAAACACACATGGCCACATGAAAACACAGACACACACATGTATTAGCACACAAAAAGCAGTAAGACAATGGTATGCTTATGTACTCATTGTAATGTGAGCCACTCAACTTACCCATTCAGAAAGAGGCCATCTGCAACAATCCTGAGCTACGCAGAAATAGCTGAATACACATGTGCGTGTATACTGTAAATGTGTGTGTGTATGTGTGTGTGTGTGCATGCACACGCATCTGTGTGTGTATGTGTGTGTGTGTTGTACGCGCACCGGTGCTGCTGAATAATACATCTTTCACTTGTCAGAACATCAAAGCTTAGCACACGCTGAGGAAGGGAAAAGACAGGGAGAATTGGGGGTAGGAGGGCTAGAAAGAGAGACAAAAACAAAGATACAAGACGAACAATGGTGAGAAGGTCAAAGAAGAAAGAGGGGATGATTGAGTGATAGCTCCCAGTGTCTTCCAGTAATGCTAAATGTATTTTGTGTCCATCTGTCTCTGTCTGCCTGCCAGACAGATCAGCCTGTCTTTTGGCAATGACATGTGTCCATATCAAGGAAGTCACGCTTGTTTTTCTTTATTTCAGAAGATAGTTTATTGAGATTATAGATACAGCACAGTATATCTATATATCATCCCTAACTGACTGACTATGCATGCTTGTTCACAGAGGTCTAACTTTTACCCTACGCTGTTGTTCTACTTTTTTTGTAGATAGTTTGACAGCAATACGTATTAGTTTTCTAAAAGGGAAACAAGTAACCCTGCCCGGAGGAAGCCAGGGGCCCATGTCTGGAGCCAGGCCTGGACAAAGGACCCGTCAGCGAGGGCCTGGTGGCCGGGTCTGCCATGGAGCCCGGCCGGGCTCAGCCTGAAGAGGCAACGTGGACTCTTCCCACCCGCAGGGCAGATCCATGGGGTCGGGTGCGCTGCCATATTGGTGGCAGTGACGACAGGGGGTCACGATGGATGTTTATGGTGGCAAAAGCTGGCTTTGGGGACGTGGAATGTCAGCTCACTGGCACCTCCAAATGCCGCTTGTGTTGGAGATGGAGTGTTACCAGTTGGATCTGGTGGGGCTTACCTCCACGCATAGCCTCGGTTCTGAATCCAAACTCTTGGATCAGACGTGAGGTGCAGGGCAGGTGTGGGGATACTCACAAGCCCCCGGCTGAGTACTGCTGGGTTGGAGTTTACCCCAGTGGATGAGAGGGTCGCCTCCCTACGCGTTAAGGTTGTGGGAAGGAAAACTTCTTTATTTGTGTATACGTACCAAATATCAGCTCAGAGTATTCAGCCTTCTTTGGGTCCCTAAATGGGGTCCTTAATGGGATCCCTGTAGGGGACTCCATTGTTCTCCTGGGGGACCTCAATGCACACGTCGGCAATGATGGAGACACTTTGAGGGGCGTGATTGGGAGGAATGGCCTCCCTGATCTAAAACCGAGCGGTGTTATGTTGTTGGGCTGTGCTAGTCATGGATCGTTCATGACTAACACCATGTTCGAACACAAGGATGCTCATAAGTGTACCAGGTACCATAGCACCCTGGGTTGGAGGTCAATGATTGATCTTGTGATTGTATCATCTGATCTTCAACCTTGTGTTTTGGACACTCGGGTGAAGACAGGGGCAGAACTGTCAACTGATCACCACCTAGTGGTGAGTTGGGGTCGTTTGGGGAGGAAACATTTGGATAGACCTGGTAAGGCCAAATGAGTAGTGCGGGTGAACTGGGAACGTCTGGAGGGGGACTGTCTGCGAGGCCTTCAATTGACACCTCTGGAGGAGCTTCTCGTGCATCCCTGTGGAGGCTGGGGGCATCGAACCCGAATGGTCGATGTTCAAAGCTTCCATTGATGAAGCTGCAGCTGAGAGCTGTGATCTCAAGGTCTTGGGTGCCTCAAGGGGCGGTAACCCTCGAACACAGGGTGGTGGACTCCGGTGGTCAGGGAAGCCGTCCAACTGAAGAAGGAGGCCTTCAGGGACATGTCCCTGGGGTCTCCTGAAGCAGTTGCAGGGTACCGACGGGCCAAAAGGACTGCAGCCTCGGCCGTGATGGAGGCAAAACAGAGGGTGTGGGAGCAGTTCGGAGAGGCCATGGAGAAGGACTATCGGACAGCCCCAAAGTTGCTCTGGAGGACTGTCTGCCACTTCAGGAGGGGGAAACAGGGAACTATCCACAGCAAGGATGGGACACTGTTGACTTCAACTCCTGAATCCAACTACCACAACTGACCTGTCCTCTGCTGCAGAGGCAGAGCTGGAGGATGATGGGGTATTCGAGTCAATTTCTCTGGACGAAGTGACTGAGGTAGTTAAGCAACTTCACTGTGGCAAAGCTCCGGGTGTTGATGAGATTCGCCCGGAAATGCTGAAGGCTCTGGGTGTTGAGGGGCTGTCGTGGATGACACGCCTCTTTAACATTGCGTGGAAGTCTAGGACAGTTCCGAGAGAGTGGCAGACTGGGGTGGTTGTTCCTCTTTTTAAAAAGGGGGACCAGAGGGTGTGTACCGACTACAGGTGCATCACACTCCTCAGCCTTCCTGGGAAACTTTACTCCAAGGTGCTGGAAAGGAGGGTCCGGCCAATTGTTAAACCTCAGATTGAGGAGGAAAAATATGGGTTCCGTCCTGGTAGTGGAACAACAGACCAGCTTTTTACTCTCGCAGGGATCCTACAAGGGGCTTGGGAGTATGCCCATCCAGTCTACATGTGTTTTGTGGACTTGGAGAAAGCGTACGATCGGGTCCCCAGGGATATACTGTGGGAGGTACTGCGGGAGTATGGGGTGAAGGGCCCTCTCCTCAGGGCCATCCAATCCCTGTATGCCCAAAGTGAGAGCTGCGTTCGGGTTCTCGGCACTAAGTCGGATTTGTTCCAAGTGGCTGATGGCCTTCGCCAGGGCTGCGCTTTATCACCAATTCTGTTTGTGATTTTCATGGACAGGATATCGAGGCATAGCGGTGGTGAGGAGGGGTTACAGTATGGTGGCCTGAGGATTGCATCGCTGCTTTTTGCAGATGATGTAGTCCTGTTTGCGTCATCAGCCTGTGACCTGCAGCACTCACTGGACCAGTTTGCAGCTGAGTGTGAAGTGGTGGGGATGAGGATCAGCACCTCCAAATCTGAGACCATGGTCATCAGCAGGAAACCGGTGGACTGCCTTCTCCGAGTGGGGAACGAGGTCCTCCCACAAGTGAAGGAGTTTAAGTATCTTGGGGTACTGTTCACGAGTGAGGGTACAATGGAGCGTGAGATTGGACGGAGAATTGGGGCAGCAGGAGCGGTATTGCAGTCGTTTTATCACACTGTTGTCACAAAGAGGGAGCTTAGCCGAGAGGCAAAGCTCTCCATCTTCGTTCCTACCCTCACCTATGGTCATAAGCGATGGGTCATGACTGAAAGAACGAGATCGTGGATACAGGCTGTGGCAATGGGCTTTCTCAGGCAGATAGCTGGTGTCTCCCTTAGAGATAAGGTGAGAAACTGCTGTTCACGAGGGGCTCAGAGTAGAGCCACTGCTCCTTCGTGTGGAAAGGAGTCAGCTAAGGTGGTTTGGGCATCTGGTGTGGATGGCTCCGGGTGCCTCCCTCGGGAGATGTTTCTGGCACGTCCAGCTGGTAGGAGACCTCGGGGCAGACCCAGGACCAGATGAAGGGATTATATCTCAACAC
The DNA here is from genome assembly GCF_040054535.1 of Antennarius striatus. Taxonomy (NCBI): domain Eukaryota; kingdom Metazoa; phylum Chordata; class Actinopteri; order Lophiiformes; family Antennariidae; genus Antennarius; species Antennarius striatus. The sequence continues at coordinate 5,998,854 of NC_090781.1, read as the reverse complement.
TGGCCTGGGAACGCCTTAAGATCCCCCAGTCAGAGCTGGTGGATGTGGCCGGGGAAAGGGAAGTTTGGGGCTCCTTATTGAAGCTGCTGCCCCCGCGACCCGATTTCCGATAAGCGATGGAAAATGGCTGGCTGGATGGATGTATTAGTTTTTATATGTGGCCCTACCAGCAATATAAATCCAGTCTATTTTGAGAGAGCTGGAGGTAGCAGAGTGGAAGATGCTGAGATTCTCTTTGGGAGTGACCAGGATGGATAGGATTAGGAATGAGTACATGAGCGGGACAGCACATGTTAGGGGTTTTGGAGATAAAGAGAGGCCAGACTGAGATGGTTTGGATATGGCCAGAGGAGAGTCAGTGAATACACAGTATTGGTAGAAGGATGCTGAGTTTTGAACTGCCAGGCAGGAGGACAAGAAGAAGACCAAAGCAGATGTTTATGGATGTAGTGAAAGAGGACATAAAGGTAGTTGGTGTGAGAGAAGAGGATGCAGAAGGCAGGGTTAGATGGAGGCAACTGATTTGTCGTGGCAACCACTGAAGGGAAAAGCTGAAAGGAGAAGAAGGAGTCTGATTTGTAAACAACAACTCTATTGCTGTTGCTCCAATGTGTTACCGCATCTGTTCTGTGTTTGTTACTAGGAGAAAAAGCCTAAATTATTAGAAAACCATGGGTATGATCCAAAATATTTTCATCCACTCTACATATTTATAATTAATATCAAATTAATCAGATGGCGTAGTAGCATAGTAACTGTGATGTCAAGACTGATGTTTGAAGATGACTTACAGTACATTCATTTACCTGGTTTGTGCTGAATATCTTTTCAACCGAACCGTTACTGGTGGGTGGAGAGGACTGAGCAGTGACAGTCATAAAATGTGCAAACGTATCAAAAGTTCTCCCCTGAAAGTGCCACAGTTGAAACTGATTTTTGAGTTGAAAGCAAGACATTGTAACCTCTCTCTTCCAACACCCCAACATGCATATTTAAAGGGGTCCTGTTAATCACATTTTCTCAGGTCTCTATATATACATAATGGACCCCCCTAACCCAACCAACTCCTAGAATCTGGTAAACAAACCCTTCCTGCATCAATAGATATTTGGAGTTTTAGGAATTCATGGCCCGGACCGAATCCAAACGATCAGATTTTGCTAGAATGGCCGTTTGTGACTTAAATTACACCACAAATGGCGCTCTGTGATTGGACAGCGTGATAGATAGATAGATAGATAGATAGATAGATAGATAGATAGATAGATAGATAGATAGATAGATAGATAGATAGATAGATAGATAGATAGATAGATAGATAGATAGATAGATAGATAGATAGATAGATAGATTCCTCAAAAGCTGTTGAAGTCAGTTAGCATTTGGCTAACTAGTTAGGTCCACTTCAGTCATGTGTGTGCTCTGTCAAACCGTGTGTGTGTGTGTGTGTGTGTGTGTGTGTGTGTGTGTGTGTGTGTGTTTGTGTGCGCGCGTGTGTGAGTGATTCGTGATCAAGCTACCGTACCAGTGTGTGATAACGACCTGGATCAGAGCTACACACTTTCAATTCAGGTAGTAATTGGTTATCTAGATAGCAGTCAGGTATGTATGTGTGTGTGTATGGGTATGTTTGTGTCCGCCCGAGGCTATCCCCAGCATCACTTACCGGTAAAATCCGATGGTTCATTAGTTTGGGTTAGCTTAGCTCCCGTGTTATCCACGATCTCTCATCGTCCATGACGATTTTCAGAAAAAAACAGCTTTAATTATCTCAGCGGTCAGTCTGAACATATTTACACAATGAGCCACGAGTCTTTGTTCATGGGGAACTTGAGGAAGCAGGTCCACGCTTAGCGCCGAAAAATCAATGGTTATATCGGGAAAAACAAGAGTGGAAAACACAGAAAAAATTAGAGCGAAATACATAGCAGCGAAGTTACTGAGAGTTAGTTCCAGACTATGCAGATCGATTGATCTGTAAACCAGGCGCATTCGAGTGGCGCAAGTAAACAAATGCACGTGTACGCACGGGGGAGGGAGGGGTTGATCGAGGCAGCTTGGGGGGGGGGGGCTGAGAGCTACGCCCCATTAAAACAGAGCTTTTGAGAGCGGAAAAGAATTTATCAATATTCAACCAAAGATATTGAGGACCATGGATCACTTTGGGGCAAGATATTTCAAATACAGTGTAGTTGAACATCTGGAAGATGAATTACATGAATTAAAAAAAGCATAATATGGGACCTTTAATCTCCTTTCCCTTCCCCTGTCCCCTTCTCCGTCCCCTATCATTCCTAAAATTTCCAAAAAATTCCACGTCCTACTTCTGACACCATCAACTAATTATCTTTTCTTTTTGTTCCTCTTCTTCCTCTCCTGCTTTCTCTCCATCTGCGCACCAGGCCCACCGAGGATTCGGCCTATGAAGAACATCACAGCAGTGGCTGGTAGAAACACTTTTATAAACTGCCGTGTGATTGGATATCCCTATTACTCAATCAACTGGTACAAGGAGGGGCTTCTTCTGCCTGACAACCATCGCCAGGTTGAGTTTTGCTTTTTCAATTTTGGCTTAAATGTGTGTGTTTGTTTAAATATAGAAAATATAACAGTAACTAACAGTATATCTTGCGGACACTGTTATTTAGTATAATGTACCAACTGCATCCTTGGTTCCAGTCACTGTGACTCTATCTCTCCTTGATTTCAAAGTGTATCTGTGTAAAAAGCAATGATTAGCCAATGCCCTCAGTAGGATCATCAAAGCATCAGAATGTTGATTTATCGATCAGGACAGCAAAATTCATACAAGATGTTCATGTTCTGCTGTAATGAAATGAATGCACTTATAAATAAATTGTCAATAAAATATTTTGAACCTTTTTGGGTGGAAGGCAGGAGGACACCATGAGGATTATGGGTTGCCTCTTCAAATGAATGGTAGAGGAAACACTACATTTTGTTTCTCAGATTGGATTTTAAAAGGATTTTACCTTTGAAGGGATTATACCTTTCACATATAAAAAGATATGAGACAATTATGACCTCACATTCATATAATGGAGGAAGTAATGCAAGCATTTGATAAAGAAAACAAAGTCTGCTTCCAAATTATGGGGCAGTGGTGGCTTCACCGGTAAGAGAGTCGTCAACTTGTGGTTGTGGTTTGAGTCCCAGTCTGTATGCCAGCATATCGTGAAGCAAGATATCAGCAGCTTACTTGCTTGTCAGGTCCCCACTGGTCCTCGGGGTTGATCTAGTACAGAGTGGAATTTCCCTGAGGAATTTTGTATTAATGAATTATGAAAAAAAATGCAGGGTGCTAAGTCAAAACCTTGGATTCTATAGTCATATTGCAGGAATATAGTTTCTCTGTTTAACGGCACTGCTGCCTGTTCAGGTGGTGTACGAAAATGGAACGTTGAAGCTCAGCGACGTTCAAAAGGGGATGGACGAGGGGGCCTATGTCTGCAGCGTGCTCATCCAACCTCAGTTATTCATCACGCAGACCGTCTACGTCACCGTCAAAGGTCAGTAATAGATCTGAGCATTGTGGAAACCTATGAAAATGTATGAATCTTAAAAAATATTTTCATCTTTTGTCTTGTGAGCATAGCTTTGTTGCAGTTGTGTTGTAACTTGAATTAATGGTGAATGTAAAAGAGGGTGATTGTGAGAGGGATGGAGCGTGAGAATGGTTTGTAGCTGGAGGATGTGAGTAAGGCAGAGGGAAGAAGAAAGATGAATGCATTGCCTCTAATAACCCCTGATTAAGGGGCGGAGTGGCCTTGTGCGCTCTCTCAACCACTCAGCAATTACAAAGTGCAGGACTTCAATTGTGTTAGATTTGCATGTGTGTATTCTGCATACATGCATCTAAGTGTGTGAATGGGAAAGTGTGTGTGTGTGTGTGTGTGTGTGTGTGTGTGTGTGTGCGTGCGTGCGTGCGTGCGTGTGTGTGTGTGTGTGTGTGCGTGTGTGTGTGTGTGTGTGTGTGCACGCGCACGTGCAGCTGAATATATTCTCTATGTCACCTTGTATGTTATTTCCCTCAGCTCTACGCAGTGATAGCATGACATGTTTGTTTCAGGAAGTTGTTGGGTGTGAGTGTGGGTTGTGTGTATTTCTGCTTGACATTGGCAGATGTGTGAAATTGGCTTTGTTATGTTTGTGTGCGTGTGTATCAGCTGCATGTGTACGTAGGTATGCGCTTGTATGAATGTGTGCTTGTCAAATCTCTGATTTAATTAGATGAATTTTAACGAGGCCCAGATTAAATCCCCCAGATGTCTCAGCTGTAGCCCCCCCCCCCCCCCGCCCATTCAAACCACCGCCATCACCTTCGCCACTCTCCATAGCAACACCCCTCTTCCCCCTGTGGATGGAGCGCTAATTAGAGTAGCTATTATGGGATGGCTTTACCAGGGCAGGGTGGCACAGAGTGGAGCGGTCGGTCGGGCTGGCTGCTGCAGACTGGGTCTTGTGCTTGTAGACCAGGTTGTGGGGGTGTGCGGATTTGAGAGGTCTAGGCTTTGATGACAAGATGGAGAAATTAGACACAGTCTACTAACCTGTCAGATAACTGAACTGAACTAACCTCTCTTTCTCTTTTTGGTTTCCTTCTTCTATACCTTTCTCAATTTCCCCTGCCCCTTGGATTTCCCTCAACTGTGAAATCTGTGTTTACCCCATCCCCATTGTCTTCACATTGGAGTCTTAAAACAAACCTTGTTCTATTATTTTTAAATGACCATGAGCTCTTTGTTTTCTTCTTGCTCAATTCTATCTCCCCTTTATTTCACTCTGTCCTTGCCTCCCTCCCAATATAATTTTCATCATTCATCATCATTATCATTATGTCCTTCCATTATATTTTCTGAATTTGCGTTTTCTCAAATTTCTGTTCACTCTCATTTCCTCTCCATATGTTAAACCTAAAAACCTGATATTCCTTTATCTCCCTTGCTCACTGTTTCTCCCATCCCTTGTCTTACTCTCCCAGTTCCCCCACTGATCCAGCCATTTGATTTTCCACCTACTTCCATTGGTAAATTGATGTACATCGCTTGTGTGGTGTCATCTGGAGACATGCCCATACGCATCACATGGCGAAAGGATGGACAGGAGATCGTGCCCTCCTCAGGCATCACCATCGACACGAAAGAGTTCATGAGTTCCCTCCAGATATCTAAGGTGTCACTCAAACACAATGGCAACTACACGTGCATCGCCAGCAATGATGCTGCCACTGTCAGTACAGAAAGGCAGCTCACAGTTACAGGTAAGGAGGCTATGAGAGAAGACAGAGAATAGAAGTATGAAGGGCTGAAGGGGAGGATTTGACAGGACAACTGCAATTCTTGTGTTGTTGGAGCTGAGTAAATAAATAGACTAAAGAAGTACTGGCTTTTCAATATATCCTGACTTTTAATCTGTATATTTTACACCAGATCCTTTATTTACCATAAAGCCACTGATTATTGTGTCTACACCTGGATGTAAATGCTAAGAAATATGCTCTTTGACTGTGGCATAAATAAACATTACTTTTATTTTTGCATAAATAACTATGACATTTTTAAATATGAATTTTACATTAAGAAATGTGTTACATTAACAAATATAATGCATTGTTCAAAATGTAACCATTTCCCTGCCCAAACTAACAAAGATTAGTTATGTTTGCAATGAGTTGAATGCCCTTACAATAAAGGTTTTCCCCTCAGAACGTCTCAGGTGGTGTAAGTAGTTGTTAAAAAAATTAAATATATTAGAAAATAGATAATATTTTCACCAAAATGATGTGCAACATTGAAATACCATAAAATATGAGCTTTATATTAGTTTTGATGCAACTTAATTCACCCATGCACCATTTTCCTTTATCACAACTGTAACATTTTACTGACAATACTTTTTATTTTATCTATTTTTTAATATAGGACCGTTTTAATACAATACATTTAATTGAATCTAGATACTTTTAGATTCTAAAACTATTACAATTGTTTTGGTTGTATTGCTATAAAACAAAATCTATGGAATACTCATTTTACTTAACATCGCATTTATTGAACCTAATTCTGATGAGCATTATCAGACGAAAAGTTTTAATATAGTGGTTTAGCCTTTCCGCTCATGTTTTGACTCGAGTGTGGAAATAAATTAAATCCTATCTTCACTTTTTGTTCACTTCTCCTCTTCCTCCAGTGCCTCCTCGGTGGGTAGTACAACCCAACAATCAGGATGGGATCTATGGAAAGGCAGGGATCCTAAACTGTTCTGTCGATGGATACCCTCCTCCTAAGGTCATGTGGAAGCACGCTAAAGGCGCCCTAGGTACACAACCCATTGGTCTTTCTTCATCTATGCGTTGCTTTTCTCTGTATATTGTCTCATTCTAGGTCTATGATGTTGTAAATCTGATTAAAAGTACAGGAATCACTTGCAACTGTTTAATTAATCCTAATCATTCATGCTCTCTTTTTGTCTAGCGGGTATTGGGAATCCACAGCAGTACCACCCTGTGCCTCTGACGGGTCGGATCCAGATAATGAATAACGGCTCTCTACTCATCAGACATGTCCTAGAAGAGGATCGAGGCTTCTACCTCTGCCAGGCCTCCAACGGCGTGGGGTCAGACATCAGCAAGAGCATGGTCCTCACTGTTAAGAGTATGTACACAAAGTGGGCAAATGTGGCACAGAATATGGTTTACCATAGCATAGACAGATGCAGTGAGACCATTGAGCATGTTCCAGTGCTCCAGCTTTATTAGTCTTAATGCACACACAGTGGCTAACTGTGACTAACCAATGAGCCGGCTCACACTGTGCTCCCCATACTCCGTGGGCATGACCATACACAAAAACATGCACATTGATAAATTGTTGGAGCAAAGGTGACTGTGGTCTTGAGAGCAAAAAAATAAAGAGTAGCAAGAGACAAGTGAGTGTGTATTTCTGTGACCATGTGACAGATAATGAGAAAGCAAGCAACTGAGCGATTGATATTTTCACTCTTGGGATCTGTATCCAGACAACCAAAAACACTTTGAGCTTAATCATTATCAGCAAATCAATCTCTCCATCCTGCCTTTGCTGTCAGTAACACTGTGTGTAATGCAATGTGAAAATGTACAGGGAGCATACACACACATGCACACACACATGCACTCGCACAGAATGAACATTAAGTAGGGTATGCAGTTGGAGGTACCATGACCTTACAGAAAACACACAAAAAACATGTTCACATCTCCATTCTGACTCGCAAACGTTTAAACAGATGTACATAAACAGAATTACTTATTTCAATATGTTATCACAGGATCCCCCCGCCACACACACACACACACACACACACACACACACACACACACACACACACACACACACACACACACACACACACACACACACACACACACACACACACACACACACACACACACACACACACACACAAACACACAAGCCAACACACTCACATGCTGTTCTTCTGGTGTTAGTGTTATTGATTGAAACATTCCTCTATTCTGCCTCCCTGAGTTCTGTCTGTTTCGCTCGGTGGAAAGGGAGAAAATAGAGGAAAAGGAGGAGTGAGATGAATAAGTGATTAAAACAAAAGAGCAGAGTCCTCATCAATCCAGCACATTGTGTGTGAGTAGGTGTGTTTGTGTTTTGGTCGGAAAATAATCTGTGAGCAGTGTTGTGCATAAATTGTGAACAAAAGAGTGTATTGTTGTTTTGTCTTTACACACCTAGACCCCAATGCTAACTATTGGAAAGTGAGAGAAGAGGTTTATTGACTTTAACTCATTGACTATAGCTCTTCATTACTCTGCTAGAATGGAATCCAGCTACTTTGAACTCCTCTGTCTGGCAGCTGTCCTGCCCTTCTCCTGTCTGCTGCGTCTTTCCTCTCTTTCCCTTTTCACTTAAACCCTGCTTATTATCCACTCACTCTTTCTTTTACTCATTATCTCCAGCTGCTTCTAATACCCCTTCATCAATCTGTTTACTGCCCCCTGCAAATTTGTCCTCACCTGCTCTTCACTTCACACTCCATTTGTCATGTCTTTCCAGTCCCAGCTATGATCACCAGCCACCCCAACACCACCATGGCTAAGAAGGGTCATATGAAGGAGCTGAACTGCACAGCCAGGGGAGAGTGGCCCATCATCATCCGCTGGGAGAGAGGAGACACCGTCATTGACCCTGACCGAAACCCCCGTTACTCTATTACTACAAGTCCCAATGAGAAGACGGACGAGGTGTTGTCTACACTCAAAGTAAGGAAGACTGAAAACCCATCAAGAAATAGACTTAAAAAATATATTGTTGTTTTCAGTTTGGTATTTTTTGGCTGCAATTTTTTGTAAAGACACAAATAGCGGGGCAGCACGTTGGCGCAGTGGGCAACGATGTCGCCTCACAGCCTGAAGGTTCTGGTTTGAGTGCTTTCTGTGTAGAGCTTGTATGTTCTCCCCATGCCTGTATGGGTTCTCTCCGGATCCTCCAGCTTCCTTTCACCTCCAATAACATGTAATTTAGGTGAATTGATTAATCTAAATTGCCTGTAGGTGTGAGTGGTTATTTGTTGTTCATGTGGGCCCGCGATGCACCGGTGATGCTTCGAGACTGTCCCTTCTCACCTATGGTCTGCTGTGATAGGCTACAGCATGGATGGATGGATGGATGGATGGATGGATGGATGGATGGATGGACAGATGGATGGAACAAATGACAAAACAATCCAGCTCTGTGCTGTATTGCAGGAAGAGTTCACTCTCATTTTGATCTTCTTTTAGCTAGACCATGGCTAAATCAGACATTCTCTCTGTACGCAATACCACCAGCGTCTCTGTAGAGGAAAGTAAGCTTCATCCCTGGGGCATTCAGAGACATGCAATGGTATAAATATGCAACTGCTGGAGACATAATGCCCTGAAAATATTCTGTCTGTTCTTTATATCTAATTTTTCTCCTCCTCACCATGTTTTACTCAACCAGCTTCCACTGAGGTCAAAGAATGTTGTCACCTGTAACAAAATGATTTGAAGTGAATGCACAAGACACAAAGACAAGTTGGTGGATTCATCTTTGGTAACTTATTTATCTAAAATGGAACATGTATCCATCACCTTCAGAAAGATGCATTGGCAATTAACCATCTGAATGGAAAGGTGTCCATAGACTGTCTGCCAGCAGTCCTGAGCACATAATTTGTACAGACATTATGAAACAGCGCTAAAACAAATTCCCGACCCTGCCACCCTTTTCATTTATTCAAACTGGATGAACAAAAAATGTTATGCCACCTTGGTGTGTGTGCAGGTTGTCAGCCATCCAGGTCGAGGTAAATCAAGAAGAGAAAAAAGAAAGGAATCAACTAGATATGCTGAAGGTTGGTTGAAGCTATTTCACCTCTCATCCGAGAGGCTTCTTCAGTAATAACTGACTAGTAGAGAGTCAGGTACTTATACTCCTGTTGAACGAGATAACAAACAAAACAACAAAACCATCAAGACAATAAGTCTGGTCAGGATTAGCACTCTCTTTGATTAGATTTGAAACATCTCCAACCAATCTTAAGCAAATCCAGTTGATTCCTTTTTTTATTTTTATTTTGATTTAGCTTGTGTGTGCGTTCACAGTGTGTGCTGGCATTTTGCAATGTAAAGAAATGTGAAATATGATGCAATATACAGTATTTCACATATTTAATCATTTACCCTCATTTTCTGCCCTTGTTATTCAAATAATGGACTTCCTGGTGCTACCTGATATTTGAAACTACACATCTGAACACTTGATCACAGTGTAACACCTGTTCCTAAATTGCTGGCTCATCCGTTCATTCAAATGTTCGTTCCACCACTTCTGCCACCAAAGAAACTGCCAGTCATATGTGTCAGTACAAATGGCACCTATGACATCTTCATTGCATACAAACAGAATGTTTGAATGAAGACACACAAAGTCTGCAATGAAACTATTATTGCAGTAGTCCAGAGACAAAAAAGATGTATCTGTGTGCATATAGTTGGATTAACTGTTTAACCTTTCCAACCTTCAAACAAAACATGAATGCAGACCTTTACGAGGACACATTGCAATTCAGTTACTTTAAAGGGATGCACAAAAATATATATAATATATAATACGCATTTAAATAAAAAAACAGGTCGACATAAAATAGTTGCAATAAAGTGAATTTTTAGACTAAAAATGCTGTCTATCACTGACTTACTGATGCTATTGCCGGTCCCATTACAGTGAAGCACTTAAATATCAAACAGGCATGGGAGTAAAAAAGTCTCCCTGGACTATTTCTCCATTGTAAAGCTGTGGACTGTGAAGTTTGCCTGCACAAAGATTGCTACTGTTAGTATCATATTTCTCTGTCTGCCTATTTTCTACAGCTCAAGCCAGCAGAGCGTGAGGATTCAGTCTTCTTTTCTTGTCATGCCATAAACTCTTACGGAGAAGGACGAGGCCTCATCCAGCTCACTGTGCAAGGTAACCATTCTTGTTTGAATTCAGATCATTTGCCAAATAAGTTAATAAGACAATAACATAATTAAAATTATCTTTGTCTTCTTCTTCTCACCTTATACTGGTTGTTGTGCCATTTTTTATAATGTTCAGAGCCACCAGACCCTCCAGAGTTAGAGGTGCGAGAAGTGAAAGATCGCAGCATGAATCTCCGGTGGACACAGAGATTTGATGGAAACAGTGTCATTACCTCTTATGACATTGAGTATAAGAACAAGACAGGTAAGTTAATAAAAGGGTGGTACTCATTTAACAGAAATTGAAGATAGAAAGTGTTTAAGGCATTGTTTTTCCTTTTAATTTGAAATGTAGTAGAAAAGGTTGTAAGTGACTAGAATTATACTACATTTTACTTTCCTTTTCCGTTGAAAGATTATTGGAAGAAATAATAAGAAAAATAAGAAAACAACCCCTTAAATAAAAAATATCAATAAAAATATTGCAGTGCAATTATTTCCTCTATTTTATCAGATACCTGGGAGCTGAAGCACGCCACTCGAAACATTTCCCCCTCTAACAATCAGGCGAACATAGTGGACCTCCACCCTGCCTCTGTCTACAGCATCCGCATGTACTCGTACAATTCAATAGGCAAGAGTGAAGCCAGTAAGGAACTCACCATTAGCACAGAGGAAGCACGTAAGTGTCTTGGCCGAATTTCTTTAATCAATCTTGGTAAATGCTTCACATGTATCCGTCACAACATACAGTACATGTTACAAACTGACAGCTGTCCTTGAAAATAAAGGATTTCCCAATGCAATTAAGATATTACATTTTTGGAAAGTTGTACATAACTATATTTCAGGGTGTTGCTCCTCACAAGCCATATTGTCTTTGTCTCCACGCAGAACCTGATGGTCCTCCCATGGATGTGATCCTGCAGCCTGTGACCTCTCAGAGCATCAGGGTCACCTGGAAGGTAAAGAATAAGAATGTTCTGACTTCTGAACAACAATATCTCTCCTTCAAGATTGTTTTTATAATGCTCCTTCATGATATACTGATTGAAAGGCAATGTTTGCCAGCTTGATTATTTTTTAGTTTGTGGATGTGGTTACATGATCAGGAAGCCATCATGACAATGTCTTCCTATTTTCTGATCTCCAGGCACCCAGGAAGGAACTGCAGAATGGGGTGATCCGCGGTTACCAGATAGGTTACAGAGAGAATGGTCCAGGCAGCAACGGCCAGTACAGCATTGTAGAGATGAAAGCCACCGGCGATAGTGAGGTTTACACCCTAGACAACTTGAAAAAGTTCGCTCAGTATGGTGTGGTTGTCCAGGCCTTCAACAGAGCTGGCACAGGGCCCTCCAGCTCAGAGATCAATGCTACAACATTGGAAGATGGTGAGGGCAGAGATTACATATATAACATCTGAGGATGTTTGAGAAGGTTGGAAAAGAAATTAAAACAGTGTGGTACATTATACACAGTGGAAGAGTAAACTGTCAGACCTATTACCTTAAATGTCATCCTCTGCTTTGATTTTGATTGACACTTAAGGCACTTTTCAGTTGCCATTGTTCTTTTTTCTTTTCATATTGTCTGATCACTGTCAAATCATGCCACACTTTGAAACCTAAAATTCCTGCATTCTTTCTAGGCTTTCAACACAAAGGAATACAACTGCAGGAATCTAAATGTTTTTTACAAATACCAAGGACACTTGGTTTCATAGACCTAGTAGACGTGCAGCAGCACTTCACTGCAGATTGAATGAGGAAGAGATACTGTCATATACTCTGGTGGATAGATGGATGTGCCAAATATTCAATAAGTGAATATTTGAATGACATTACAAATGGCTGGATAAAGTGCAACTGTGCATCTGCCAACAAATCTTAATATATCATGTTAACAAAACCACAAAGAAATGCAACCCAAAACATCCAATGATACCGTTTTAGATTGAATTGGATTGGATTGGATTAATTTGAAGGATTGATTACAAAAAATATGCAGTTAGTTCTGAAAAGGTATAAATAAATGTGAGGTTGGTGGTCATCTTGGGAAGAGATGGAAGATACTGGTTGAAAGGATTTGAGCCATTGTTTAGCCCAATTTCTAGTGCATCCTGTCATCTCTTCTGTTGTTGACTTTTTCGATTTTCCATTTGGTGAAACTTTTGCCTGGTATCTTGTTCTACTTTTTAGTAGCACCTCTGTTTTGCTTCCAACTTGGCTGGCCAGATACTAAAAGGTCTGCGAAATATTGGACAATACCGATCAATGTATGGTAAACACAGAGTATCCTGCACAGCACAAATCTGTGGCCACCACACTCTAACAGCGGACAGTTTCCTGTCTCATAGCTGTGAAATGATCATTAGAGGTGGATGAGAGGCATCTGTTGCACTGAAGACTACACCAGTAGCTTTGTGTGAAATCCACCTACACAGTGGATATACTGATCTGTAATGGCAAACGACCTTCAGAAATGTACCCGATATGAAGATGAGTTGAGTCGTTAGTATTCAGTGAAAGTAAGGCTTTTTTTATATGGATCCGATGTCCAAAGGCTATAATTTGCAAGGAAATACAGCATTTTTTACCACTTATTTCTTTTGAGAAAAATTTTTTGGTGAGGTGCAGTAATTTACTTTTTGATACAAAGAAACAAATGAAATCCTAAAAATGTGACACATAAAAATACACATTCAAAAGCAAGAAAAGTCATTTTTTAAATAAATCTCAATAGGACCTCTAAATACTTTTTTCCTGTGCTCTCCCAGTATTCCTTTGTTCACTTTTTATCCTTGAGTTGATTTTAATTTTCAAAGCACAGGTGATCTATATGCTGATGAAAATTTTCTTTACATGGCATTGCCCTCTCTCTCTTTCTCCGTCACAGGTCATCCACCAATGGGAGTTTGTCTTTTTTCATAGAAACATGTATGCATTCATACACTCACCACATAATTATTTGACCACCTAGTGAACAGTTGGCAGAACCCCATTGGTCCAAAGCAGGCAGAGCCCTCCAGTTCTTCCCTCTGGCTGTCACCGTGGTGACAGTGATATTGATGGCCATTATGATAATAGTGATAACAACAAGCATACTAAAAATAATTATAATTAGCTTGTCTCTCTTTCTGTTTCACTCTCTCTCTCATTCCCTCTGCTAGCTTCCTGCTGTAATTATCAACAGCTGAGCACATTGTCTCTCTGCTCCCTCTTTTCATCTTTTTCTGCCCATCCCTCATTCCCCTTGCTTTTAACTCTCTTCCTCCCTCCTTCCTCTGCCCCTCACTCTCTATCTCCTATCCACTCTAGCCCCAGTCCAATGCTCATTTTCATTATATTGCTGTTGTGCCTATTTTTTTTCTTTCTCCAAACTTGCATGTACTGTATTCATCAGAGGATGTTTTATACATCAGGGATGACTTATCGGTCTCACTCCATCATGTTTAAACCAAAATAAACTAATGCTGACATTAAACTAACCACCAGAACAAGGTTAACATTTTGTCTACATCCTCTTTAAAATGTTATTTCTCTTCTCACAAAGGTGTGACTGAGAAAGGGAGGAACTGGGCTATTTTCTTTTTTTTTCTTTTTTTTCTTTTGCCTTCTAAATATTTAGACTTGGAGCCAAAAGGTTTATTCATGCAAAATCCTGTTTCAGTTTTCTAATCCCCCTTTCCCTCCCTTCCTCTGCCCTCCTCCTCACCTCCCCTCTCCTCACCAGCTGCAGAGAAATTCCCTGGTGGACTTGGCCCAATCTTTCCCTTTCATTGCTCGCTGTCTTTCAAGGGGCTCTCTTCCTCTCTTCCTGTCCCTCCTTCTCTCACAACTTGACTTCTGTTCATGATCAACAGTGTGTATTATTCAATGTCTGAAAGAGTCATGGTCAATGGTAGCCAATAGATGAGACACCTGTACTGGTGTGGACAGAAGGAGGCTTGTACGGTAAAAAAGAGACGGTGGTTGTAGAGATGGTCATATACATCACACTGAATGCATGTCAAGAGCTTTTTATCTATCTCTAGACTGTTTAGCGGCTTCAGGCTTGATATGGAAATGCCTTTTTGGGGTTTCTTAGAGGGTTTTTTTTATTTATCAGTGACAATGACCACCTTTGATTTAATAAATAAGAATCAGAACTTTTATTGTTAATATTATCCATCATGCACTGGATCAAGAAGATTCTGTTGGAAATCCAGAAAAAATAAGGATTTAGATAGAGATGTACTGTAGATATACAGTAGATATATACACCAAATATATCATGCTAGGCTTCTGGGTAGATTAATCTGTGTTTGACTTGACAGAATATGAAGCAATTACAGGAATTAAACTCTGATTTAAAATCCTATGAAGGTTGAAGTCCAGATCCTAAAATTTGTGTATGGACAAGGTGATAGAACCCCAAACAAATATTTGGTTTAATGTACAGTTAATGTGGTTTAATACAATAAAGAAAAAAGGAAAAAAATAAATGATAGATTGTGGTATATACATAAAGCCTTCTGTACAGCTGAAGACACATATTTCAGATTTCTTTTTTTTCCTCTTGTCTGCAGTGCCAAGTCAGCCTCCTCAGAATGTGCGAGCCATTTCTGTAACATCAGATGAAGCAGTCATTACCTGGGCTGAACCCCCGAGGATGACACTCCATGGTGTGTTGAAGGGATATCGTGTTGTGTTCTGGGCTGTTTTCCCAGATGGAGGTGCGTTGTGTGTTTTGTCATGTTTCTTAAAGCCATGTACAGAATTTAATAATGTCTGTGAGTTTCAGAGGTATAGCTGTAGATAGCAAATGCTAAAAATGCAAAAGGCCTTCTTCATAGTCAGTGTTTGATTTGTCCTTGATATGTCATTCCATGGTCTGAACATCTGTCTGTCCCTTTGATTTTTAGAATGGGGTGAAATGGAAAATATCACAACCACCAAAGAGCAGGTGGAACTCAGAGGATTGGAGAAGTTCACCAACTACAGCATCCAGGTCCTGGCCTATACCCAGGCAGGAGACGGTGTCCGTAGCAATGTCCTGTATATCCAAACCCGCGAAGACTGTAAGTCCACAGCTCATATACAGTCTGTAATTTTTTTGAGCTTTCCTTTGAGGCGAGTCCAAAACTTTTGTTCTGGGTTTAGCTGCAGAGGGGATTCCTTGTAACGAAAACATTGCTGATTAAAACCTCTTTGTGCTCTGATTTTCCATTAAAAGTGCTAATGAGAATTAAGACGTTACAGTGCCTTGTGAAAGTATTGGCCCCCCAAATTTTTTTTGACATTTTTGCCACATTTCAGGCTTCAAACTTAAAGATAACAAACTGAAAATATTTTTCAAGAATCAACAACATGTGAGACACAATCGTGAAGTAGAACCGAATTTATTCAACATTTTATATTGTGTTTATAAATAAAAAACTGAAAAGTAGGATGCGCAAATGTGAGACCAAATGACACACAGGTGTCATTAGTTATTTAGGTCAACATTGGATCATTCAGAAGCCATCAGATAACTTCTGCAGTCATTTAGCTGAGCTGAGAGAACAGGGGGCCAATACTTCTGTACATCCTAGTTTTCAGTTTTTATTTGCAAACACAATATAAAACATTGAATAAATTTTGTTCCACTTCACGATTGTGTCACACATGTTGTTGATTCATGAAAAAATATTTTCAGTTTGTTATCTTTAAGTTTGAAGCCTGAAATGTGGCAAAATGTCAAAAAGTTCTTGTGGGGGGGGCAATACTTTCGCAAGGCACTGTAAAATGTGTGGTTACGAAGCTTTAGGGTTTGGGTCTACATATGGATACATACACAAGTGTTAGCAGCAGTTAAGTGTGTGTGTGTGTGTGTGTGTGTGTGTGTGTGTGTGTGTGTGTGTGTGTGTGTGTGTGTGTGTGTGTGTGTGTGTGTGTGTGTGTGTGTGTGTGCGTGTGTGTGTGTGTGTGTGTGTGTGTGTGTGTGTGTGTTTGTTTGTGTGTGTGTGTGTGTGTACATGTTTACAATATTTTAACATTAGTGCATGCTAATGGGTCATGTATGGACATGCACTGTTATTTGTGTGCAAATCAAGCTCAACACCCTGTACAAGAAGCGTGATTAATTCTTTGTGGCTTAAAAATAATTAATTTTGTGCTTACACTCGTGAGCTGTGGATTACATTCATATCCGCCTCTCCTCTTCCTCCCCGGGGCCAGAAAAAGGAGGAGGCAGGCGTCTGGAGATGGAGAAAATGTGGGACAGGGATAGAGATGTAGACAGAATGAGGGAGAGAGAGGAGGTGGGTAGCAGAGATTCTGGGAATTGTCATTTCAGAAAAGACCTTTATTGTCTCTTTCTCACTGTATCTCAATTTTATGTGCTAGCCTCGTTGCAAGAGCTCTTCAGATATGTGTGTTGAGTCTTTGAGTGTGCGTGCGTGTCTGAGTGGTTGTGTTTATCAGGGGTGAGCTGAGTATCTCTTTTTTCCTCTTGTGGGTTGACATTGTGTCCAGGGGCAACCTCTTCACATATGTTCAGTGTGCTCTGCTGCTCTTAGTCCCAGCCTTTCCTTTGTCCTCAGTCCTGTCTGCAGCATATGGAAAAGCATTTACGGTGGAATTGTGCTAAGAGATCATTTCAACCTTGCCTCACAGACAGGAGCAAAGACATTCATCCATCTTCTCAACCTGCTACATTCTGTGTCGCGGGTCACATGGTGCTTGGGACCTCCCCCAGCTGACTGGTGGCGTGAGGCAGGAGACACTGCTCGTGTGACGCCAGTGCACCACGAAGCAACACTTATACACAGACAAACACGCATGCACACACCCATACCTGCGGACAATTTGGGCCAATTGACCTGAACGGCATGTTTTTGGAGGTGCGAAGAACCCGGAAAACCTGGAAAGAACCCACACAGACACAAAACAAACTTATAATTCAGCTCTTTGTTTTTTTGTCTTTCAGCATGTTTGTCATGTTTATGATGTATGTATATGTAATGTATATTCATTCATCTTCTTGAAAACGAGGTGATGATCATCGTCTCCACTTTCCTCAGTTTCACTGGCTCAGTGTAACTTGTGGTGGTACTCTCCTCCAAGTACTCCTCCTCACTAAACTCACTGTTTTCAAAAGCAGTTTTTGTGGTGAAACTGTACTGCTATGTCCACAATGGCAGTGAAAAGTGAGGAATATTTTAATTATTTTTAAAAAAAGCTCAGACTGCTTATTTTGCAAACCCAAAAATAGTCAGACCTCCGAATGATATTATAATTTTTTTTAAGATGCATTAAACTGCAAACCTGTTCAGGGCTTACTCCTCCTCATGCCCAGTGTCAGCTGGGATAGGCCCCAGTTTCACAAAATCCTAAACAGGATAAGATTTTAAGAAAATAATGAAAAAATTACAAATAATTTCATCAGCTCATAATTTAGCTAGCTAACTAGCTGGCCATTGTGTACTGGCCGCCTGATTGAAGATATTAAGATTTGAACCTACTACAGTTTGCATGGTATTCAAGATAACCTGTAAATTTAACCATAACCATATTGATACTGCCTCTATCTGGCCTATCTGTCACTCTCTCTCTGTCTCTCTCTCTCTGATGCTGTTCTTATCTTCCTTTGATTTCTTTTCCACCCAACCGGTCGAGGCGGATGGCCGCCCAAAAGAGTCTGGGTCCTGCCCGGAGTTTCTTCCTCATCGAGGGAGTTTTTCCCCGCCACTGTCGCTTATGCTTGCTCTGGAGGGTTCAGTTGGGTTTCTCTGTCTGTTAAAGCGCTTTGAAATGTCTGCTGACATGATTAAGCGCTATATAAATAAAAATTGATTGATTGATTGATTGAAATTACAGTTAAAAGAAGGCTGCATTAATTATCTCATGATTTGAGGAGATTAAGATTATAGTCCTCAACCTGGTATGTAAAAGAATTAGGCATCATCATATTTTGTCTTTGATCGTCCCAACAAACATTTTTCTTGCAAAAATAATCATGTTAGCAGGTTGTACTTATTTAATTTATTTACTGGATCATTGGTACAAATGAATGCTTTGGTTGCAATGTACTGATCATCTTTTTATCAGGAAAAACAAATCCCTGCATTCGATGCACCCTTTAACTAGACAAAGAGAAAAATGTGGTACATGGTTCCTTTCCTTTTTCCCCTTTGTTCTTCAGACCCGGGACCCCCAGCTGGCATAAAAGCTGTGCCTTCCTCTGCCAGCAGCGTTGTGGTGTCCTGGTTGCCCCCTCACAAGCCAAATGGAATCATCCGCAAGTACACCATCTATTGCTCAAGCCCTGGGTCAGGCCAACCGGTGAGTTACCAGAGGGGTGGAAAGAGATTCTTGACTGAGAAGTGAAAGAAAAAGGAAAACGGAGGTTTGGATGGTCAGCACCATCCAGACATTATTGCTGATGAAAGAACTGTGATAATTTCCGTAGACACATATACGGAAGTGTAGAGCTGCAAATGTGTGTGTGTGTGTGTGTGTGTGTGTGTGTGTGTGTGTGTGTGTGTGTGTGTGTGTGTGCGAGGGTGCGCGAGCGTGCATGTGTGTAAGCACACGCTTGTGTGTCTGTGTCTGTGTGTGGAGTCTAATGCTGCAGTCTCAGTCAAATGTGTGTGTGAAATGAGCTCTCCTCATTCCGCAGTGTGTGTTCATGCAAGCTCACCCTCAAGTCTCATTTACATATCTGCTACTCATCACGTTGCCAGGACAACCTCATCTGTTCATCAACAAGGGCAGAAAACAAGCTGACAGCAAATACACATTCTCACTTACAGACAGATATAGAGAGACACACACACCTACACACACACCTACACACACACACACACACACACACACACACACACACAGACATCTATCTATCTATCTATCTATCTATCTATCTATCTATCTATCTATCTATCTATCCATCCATCCATCCATCCATCCATCCATCCATCCATCCATCCATCCATCCATCCATCCATCCATCCATCCATCCATCTATCTATCTATCTATCTGTCTGTCTACCCATCCGTCTGTCTGCCTGAAGCCCCCATGCAGAGTTAAGAATGATTACTATGTAAATGAGTGTGACTAAAGAGAAGGAAGGAGGGATGTGTGTGTGTGTATTTGGGGTGAGTGGTTGGGGGGGGGGTCAGTCACGCAGCATGGGGAGCACTTTTGTTCCTCTTTTTATTATCTCACGCTATCGTTCCCCAGATCATCACTATCTCCACACTGGAGGAATATTTCAATATCTGTTATAGCAACACACACTGTCATTCCTTCTTCCTGCCATTCATCCATCCATTCATCCATCCTTCATCCATCCATCCATCCTTCCATCCATCCATCCATCCATCCATCTATTTATCTATCTATCCATCCATCCATCCATTCATCCATCCATCCATTCATAAATACATACATTCATACATACAGACATACATACATCTGTGAGAGAGAAGTGGAGAATGGAGTCATGAATGTACAGGAAGGAAGAAGGCTTTTATACATGGGAGAGTGGTGGGGTTGAAATGCAGAGAGGATATATAACAGAGAGGGGTAATGGTGCTGAGATGGAAGGAAAAGCAAGGAGTGGGCCCACAGATGACGAAGAGATGTGAGGAGGTGCAGGGAACTGAAGAGATGGATGAGGAGTGATGGCAGGAGGAGAAGGTAAGGATGGCGCAGCAGGGTGGAGGATAGCCAGAGAGAGGAATGCATGATAAATGGGGAACATGAGGAAGCAATAAAAAAGCTGCTAGTGTCTTCTGTGATGGCCTGATAAAAAAAAGAATACAAATGTGTGTGGGATGTTTCTGTTGGCCTGAAACATCCCACACACAACAATATTGTGTTCTACATTAACCTTCCTTTACATGTAAAGCCAGTGTGCGCCAGCCTGCAGTATGATATGCTTTAGAGCAACAGTTAATGCCATCCTGAACAGTCTATGTGTTCAGTTCAATCCCTTTTTCTTTTACTTTCTTCTACAGCAGTAGTGTAATACAACTGTGTGACCTGTTTGTGTGTGACTCGCAGATGAGGAGTAGGTATAACTGGTCACAATGTGAAACGAGAATGGCCGTCAGTTCAAAAGACAGCTTATGTGTTTGTATGTTGAGGGGACAGTGATGTGTATACATCTAGACAGCGGACACATGGCTGGGTTAAACACACTGCAATTACACATCCACCTCCAGGTCATCTATGCCTGCATGTGTGTCTGTGTGTGACAGTACATATTAGTGTTTCTCTCCTTTCCTCTCCTCTCCTCTCCTCTCCTCTCCTCTCCTGTCTTTCCGGTTTCCGGTGAGTGTGAGTGTGAGTGGTGGATCGAGTGGCGCGAGTGGTTTGAATGGTTTTCTGTCCTTGTGGTTGGACTAATTGCACCTTTCTTTTTCTTCTGTACTATGTACATGGTCAGGTAAGTGCTTTATTATTAATTTTTTTGGTGTGGGAATCGTTATTGTGTATTTGCTGGTGTTGTGAGGACTCTCAGGGCGCAATGGCGCCCGCCGAGCCGCCACCTCCGTCACTCCAGCAGGGAGTACGGATCGTCCCTCCGGATAACACCGTGTCGGTGGAAGATGTTCTGCTGGCGGTAGGAGACCAGGTGGGTCATGAGAATGTTTTGTATGCTTCAAGGATGAACAAAGGCGTCGTTGTCTTCCTAAAGGAAGACCAGAACGTTTATCAGCTGATTGAGCGTGGTGTGATCATCAATCAGCTGTTTGTTCAGGTGTCCCCACTGTCTGCACCATCCACGCGGATCACCGTGTCAGGTGTCCCGCCGTTTATTCCAAACGAGTTGTTGGAAAATGGGCTCCGTCGGTTCGGTAAATTTGCCAGTGGTTTTACTGAAATTAAATTGGGTTGCAAAAGCCCTAAACTGAAGAACGTGAAGTCCCTGCGCAGGCAGGTGTTCATGTTTCTGGACACACCCGATCAGTCTCTGGAGGTGTCCTTCACAGTGAAACACGGTCACATGTCCTTCATGGTGTACGCTAATTCGGGGCAGATGAAATGTTTTGAATGTGGTGATGTTGGACATAAACGTGCACTGTGTCCGCGCAGGCGGCGGGAGTCCGCTTCCGCGTTACCTGCGGAGGGTGGCGCCGCCTCTGCTGCGGTGGTGGCTGATGATGCTGTAGGGGCGGAGGGGATCGCGTCCGCGGTTGCGGAGCGTAGCAGTGAGGTAGCGGCCGAAGCCGCTCCAGGTGTTGGTTGGCACGTGTCCTCGGAATCGGCGCGTGGTGACGAGGTAGCGGTCGGAGCCGCTCCCGTTGCTGATGCGCTCTTTTCCGAGGTTGCGGCCGGTCGTGTTAAGGCGGCGGCGAAAGCCGCTCCAGATGTTTGTACGCTTGTATCTTCGAATACAGCGGTCTGTAATGAAACGGAGAAATGTATTGATGTAGTTGAAGAAAGAACCAATGTAGATGAATCGTTGACGGCACGCGATGCCGTGGATACCGAAAGTGTTTCAGTAATTGTGCCAAGTAAGAGGTCTAGAAAGAGATCAAGTAAGAGATCCTTGGAGGGACAGAACCAGGCTGAGGTTCAGGCTGATCAGAAGCTGGTCTCCGGAGCTATGGAGACCAGCAGCGGCAGCACCTGCTCTCTGACTGAGGTCATTGAGACTTCTTCTCGGACGGGTGATGCTGCTGCCGCTCCAAAGGATGTGAATGATAATGATAGTGAAAATGGGAATGTCGGACAAATTGCGTCTCATAGCCAGGAATCGATTGTGAATGACATGGACTACGACTCTGAGTCGGATACAGTTTGTGGGAGAGTCTGCCAGCAAGCCTACAGATCTGTATTCTTTAGAGGACATTGTTCATTTCCTTGATGGAAACCTACAAAAGATCAACGGACATTAATGATTATTTCGATGATGCCGATAAATTCATTCGTTCGGTTAATATTATTAAAAGGAGGGTTGGTTTTGACCAGTTAGATGAATGAAAGCGATTTGGTTTAAAGAAACATATCACAACTCTGCGAAAGGAAAAAAAAATTGGGTAAAATAGTCAAGAAAGTTAAAAATTCTAAATGACCATGTACAACACGGTGTTTCTTGATGAACTTTGTGAACTTCTGAGCATTGAATGTTGTTGTTTTTTGTCTGCTTATCTTTCCTATCTTTCGTATGGAGAAATTAAAAATCGGTTCTTTAAACATCAACGGAGGGAGGGATAAGCAGAAGAGAGCTTTGGTGTCTGAAGTTATAACCCAGAAGGGAGTCGACGTGATGTTTCTCCAGGAGACTCATACCACTCCTGCTGACGACACAGATTGGACTTTATGGTGGGAGGGGTCCCTTGTCCTCAGCCACGGTAGTAATTTTAGTGCAGGTGTGGCTGTTCTTTTTAGACCACAGGACAACATAAAGGTTTTATCCTCTTCTGAGGTAGTGAAGGGTCAGCTCCTCATGGTTAGAGCAGAAATTAATAATTGTGTGTTTTGTTTTCTGAACATTTACGCTCCAAACCAGGGAACTGATAGGATAGTCTTTTTTAACATTCTGGAAGAAGAACTGAGGAAGCTCCATCAAGAAAAGATAATTTTAGGGGGCGACTTTAACTGTACTTTGGATTTTACGCTGGATAGAACTGGCGAAGAGCCTCATCCACTATCCTCAAAGAACCTGAAGAACATCATCAGCCAGGCAGATCTAGTGGATACGTGGGGGGGTAAACATCCGAAATCCAAACGGTATACATGGTTAAAAGTCATAAACAACAGGATATGTGCAGCTAGACTAGATCGGCTGTACATTTCACAGTTTCTCACCTCCTTACTAGCTGACAGCAAAGTAACCCCTGTTGGCTTCACGGACCATCAATTTGTTTGCACTGATTTGATCCTTTCACCAGGTGGGAGGGTTAATTCCTACTGGTGTTTTAACAACAAACTCCTGCAGGATAGGAGTTTCTGTAGGAGTTTTCGGGTTTTCTGGCAGAGATGGAGGGAGAGAAAGGTCGATTTCGATTCGATAAAGTTGTGGTGGGAGGTTGGAAAGACACAGATCCGGGTGTTCTGCCAACAATACACAGCTTATCGACTTTTAAACTTAAGACAATTTTAAAAGAGCTTGAAGCGGACATTAATTTCTTAGAGAAGGGATTACTTCAGGACTCAAGACCACTCACAAGTCGTCTGCTGCAGGAAAAGAGGCAGGAGCTCAGCTCTTTCCTCCAAGAAAGAGTGAAGGGGGCACTGGTCCGGTCCCGTTTCCTTCAACTGAAGGATATGGATGCTCCCAGCTCTTTCTTCTTCAACCTGGAGAGATCAGTAGCGCAGAGGAAGAGAATGACCTGCCTGCAGCTTCCAGGAGGTGTCCTATCTACTGATCCAGCAGAGATGAGGCAGCATGCAATGGACTTTTATGCGGACCTCTTCGGGGCAGAAGATTGCAGCATTGAGAGTCGTGAGGAGCTCTTGGATGGTCTTCCTCAACTTCGTCAGGAAGAGAAAGCTGTTCTGGATCTAGAGTTGTCTCTGGAGGAGCTGACTACAGCAGTTAATCAAATGGCGCAAGGAAAGGCGCCAGGAATTGATGGCCTCTCATCTGACTTCTATAAACATTTTTGGAATATCCTTCGGCAGGATCTGCACGGGGTCATCCTTGACAGTTTTAGAACTGGGTCTCTTCCTGTGTCCTGCCAGAGAGCAGTGCTCTCTCTGCTGCCGAAGAAGGGGGACCTGACTTTAATTAAGAACTGGAAACCGGTTGCTCTGTTGTGTACGGATTACAAGGTGCTCTCCAGAGCGCTGTCCAATCGGTTAAAAGATGTTTTACCTTTAATGGTGGACCGTGACCAGACTTACTGTGTCCCTGATAGGAGCATCATGGACAATATTTTCCTCGTGAGAGACATTTTTTATTTGTGTCGGGAATATGGTGTTAATGTTGGTATTGTGTCACTAGACCAAGAAAAAGCTTTTGATAGGGTAGGTCATTCATATTTGTTTGCTGCACTTAAAGCTTTTGGTTTTGGTGATGGGTTTATGTCTTGTCAGGCTGGGCTGTCCTATTTCGGGACAACTCTATGGCCTTGCCATAGAGCCCTTGCTGTGCAGATTGCGAGGGCGGCTCAGTGGTTTTTCGATACCTGGATCCCTCGATTTTGAGTGTCCTCCTGTTTTATCCGCTTTATGCAGATGATGTTTGTGTTTTTGTGTCAACACAGGGGGATATTCGGAATTTGAGGGATACTCTGTCCTTATATGAAAGTGCCTAATCTGCACGGGTGAATTGGGGAAAGAGTGAGGCGTTGTTGATAGGACAGTGGAGGGATCAAGTGGTACCTACATTGCCTGGAGGGCTTAAGTGGGGGAATGAGGGGCTAAAAGTTTTGGGTGTTTTTTTGGGCACTGAGGGCTTCCAGAGGAGGAACTGGGAGGGAGTGAAGGAGAAAGTGTGCGCTAAGTTGTCTAGATGGAAATGGTTGCTACCCCAGCTGTCATATAGGGGAAGAGTTCTGGTTGCTAATAACTTGGTTGCCTCGACTCTGTGGCACAAGCTGGTTCCTTTGACTCCACCGTCTGGTCTATTGGACGAGATCCAAAAAGCTATTGTGGACTTCTTCTGGTCTGGCCGGCATTGGGTCAAAGCACCAGTGCTCTACCTGCCGGTTAGTGAAAGAGGCCAAGGACTTGTGGACGTCAAATCTAAACTTGCCTCATTCCGACTGCAGACAGCTCAGAGATTCCTTTATGGCTGTGGCTCTAGCTGGCTGGATTCTGCTCGTCTGCTGCTGAGGAGAGCGGGGAGGTTGGCCTATGACAAACAGCTGTTCCTGCTTAGTTCGGAGGAGTTAGACCTTTCTTGGCTGTCTTCCTTTTACGCAACTGTTATGCAAGCCTGGAGGATGTTTAACATAGCCCGCACTAAGCCTGAAACACCAGGACTGTGGCTATTTGATGAACCTCTATTTTTTAATGATTTTTTAAAAACTGACATTTTGCAGTCGGTTAGCTTGAGGGTTAAGCTGAGGGCAGCTGGCTGCACTAAACTGGGGCATCTGATGGGGACGACAGTCGATGCCCTAAGGGAGAAGTGTGGCATCAACTCCATCAGACTGGTTGAGAGAGTGGTGGATGAAGATCTGCAAGGGACCGGGACCTCTGTAATCAGTGGAGCGAGGAAGGCATTTACGTTTTTCCTTTGGTGACAATAACCCCAGCCGTTGGGGAGTGGAGGGAAGGAGGAGGCCAACTCCTGACCATAACGACACCCATACTTGGCAGTTTTAAAGAGGCAAAGAAAAAGGACCTCTATGTGATGTGTGTAAAGATTACACACATTAGGACATTGGGAGGTGTTGGGGAGTCTAGGTGGGCCCGGTTTTTTGGCCCAGATTCTTCCCCGAAGGGCAGTTGGCGGAGCCTGTACAAGCTGCCTGTTGAGAAACGGGCAGCAGACCTCCAGTGGAGGGTTGTACACGGGGCTATAGCCACGAACAGATACAGAGCGCACCTTGATCCTGAGCTGGGGGAGGGGTGTATATTTTGTGGAAACTCCGAAACCTTGGAACATTTCTTTGTTCAGTGTGCCCGGTTGGTGGCACTGTTTGATTTACTAAAAAGGTGGTTTCGGGGTTTTGGAAATGATTTTACTTTTGATCTGTTTATCTTTGGACCTAAATACTCAACGGTAAGTAAGCCTGTTATTGTGTTGCTCAACTTTTTGTCTGCAACTGCCAAACTGGCGATTTGGATTACACACAGGAACCGGACTCGGGGAGCTGGTAGCACAGAAGTTGTGCCTGTGATGGAGGGACTGTTAAAAACCTGACTAAGGGTTGAACACTCCTACTATAAAATGACGGACAACTTGATGGTTTTTAACCAAATATGGGGTGTTGGGGAGGTTTTATGTTCTGTAGGTGAAGAAAACTCTTTGTTTATTAATTTTTGATCAATTTCTTTAAAGTTATTGTTTTCTGGTCGTTTTTTTTTTTTTTGATGTGGTGACTTATGATGTTTAGTTAAATGTAAATAAATGTTTCTTTGAAACTGAAAACCTCTCCTCTCCTCCCCCCCCCCTCATCTTCACTGATGTCTTTAGTAGAGAAGCTCATTAGTGACTGTTCATGATATCTGACTGATTCATTTGTCTGTCCTCCATTGTCTTCCTCCATCTCATATCTTTGTTTTCCCTCCCTTAGTACAACAGCAGAGCATCATTCCTCCCCCAAATCTGTCCCTCACTCCAATCCTATCCTCTCTCCCTCCAGCGCCATCCATCCTTGCCTCATCATGCAAGATTTTATCCTGTGTTTCTCTACATATATGATACAAGCATCATCCACAATGAATACCTGACATTTATTTTCAGATGCCCAGCGAGTATGAAGCCAATCCAGAGCTGCTGTTCTACCGAATCACTCACCTCAACCACCGACAACAGTATCTGATCTGGGCTGCAGCCGTCACCACCGCAGGTCGAGGTAACTTCAGCGACAAGGTCACTGTGGAGCCAGCAGCCAAGGGTGAGTCCTTGAATATCAGTTGGATGTCAAACCCAGTAACACCAAGCCATAGGGTGGTGAGTTTGGACATTCTAAAGGAGCCCAAAGCTGAGCTGTTGCCCCTTCACACTAAATGGAGCCAGCTGAGGTAGCTCAGGCATTTGGTTATATGCCTTTTGGGTTTCTCCCTGTTGGAAGTTTTCCAGCTGTATCCGAGTGGGAAGAGACCCCAGTATGTTCCCAGAAATCTCTGGAGGAATTACACATGTCATTTAGCTTTGAAATGCCTCAGCATCCCCCAAAGATGAACTGTAAAGTATTGTTGGGGTGAGGGATGTATACAGAATATCCTGTTTAGCGTTCGTTCACCAAAATTCTTCTCTTTTCTCAATGAGGAATATTTTAAGCCCTCTCTTAATGGGAAGGATTGTTGCTATCTCTTTCTCTTAGAAAGTCTACTGGAACTGGAATACTATTCCAATTCTAGAATAGTATTCTAGTTCCCCTTTATAGTGCTTCACTGCGTAACCTCTCACGTTAATTTGTTTTGATGTCATACAATAGAAAAGTGGTCCATATTGATGTCAGAGTTCAGAAGAGACAAAACCTGTCCAAATCTGTGAGGAGATTAGAGGTGGATAAAGAGGGAAAGTTAAGGAAGAGTGAAAAGGACACAACAGATGAACAGCTACTCAAGATAATATTGCAACAGAGGTTTTAAGACAATCAATACGTTTGGTTCACAGAAGAATGGGAAAGAATGAATGGCATTCACTTTACAGCAGGTCATCTTTTCTTTGTCAATTCTTTTGAAGGATAGCTAGAAACATTTGAGAGTGTATATTTGTCGATTTGTACAAGTGTTGCATCAGCTGACCGTCAGCTGTGAAAGCCATTGTCATACAGGTTTGACCACTCAATACTTCATTCAACCTTAACATAAGTGAACCACAGCACCAGATGACAGGCTTGAGAAAAATGGAGAGACAGAGTCCTTGGAAGGTTTGAAAGAGCAAAGGAGGGTAATATGCCCCAATAAATGGATATTTTCTCCTTTTTCTCAGCTTATTCTTTGTACTGTCTTGTACTATTTTTGTACTCTAGCCTTCCTTAAAAATGTCACAACTGATACGTATTTCTTTTACAGCAAATGTGAATTATGACCAACACGATGCTTTTCCTCCCCAGTGCTTGTAAATCCAAAATAATCACATTGAATATCAACCCTTAAAATTTTTTTTGTATTGGTTCACCATATTGTTAAAAGTTTGCAGCTTTGTGGGCTTTGAAAGCTGTTTATTCATTAATGCAAAAATCAGCTCATTGATAGAGATTATTTTAGGTTAGTGATTTTCTTCTGTCATGCCAGTGCTAATGGACTTTTTCAATCTGTCTCTCTCTCTGTGTCTGTACCATCTCTATTTTGAAACTTCATCTTCCTTTAGCACCAGCTAAGATCCTTTCATTTGGGGGAACAGTGACCACTCCATGGATGAAGGAAGTGCGAGTACCATGCAGCTCTGTTGGGGAACCTACACCTACTATAAAATGGACCAAAGACAGGTGGGAATTGTCCCTGGAGTTTTTATTTAAAGCTGAGTTTCAGTTGTTGTAACTCCAAGGATTAATCAGCCCGAATAATGTTTTTTGGTGTCAGAGAAAAATGTGTTCATGAGCTGGAATGATGTTGAAATGCCGTTCAGCATTATTGATTTTCAGTTTTGAACACAAGAAAAAAAACTTTCTTTTTCATAAAAAACAGATTTCTTCTCACTTTTTCTCTCTGATAGTGAGGACACAGCAATCCCAGTGTCTCTAGATGGACAGCGTCTCATTCTGGCCAATGGGACACTGGTGCTACGCTCTGTCAAAGCTGAAGATTCTGGTTACTACACCTGCACAGCCACCAACACACTCGGCTTTGACACTATTATAGTCAACCTGTTGGTGCAAGGTAGGAAACGAATACAATAAGCAGTGACTGAATAATTATTTGTTAATGAGAAACAAAGTATTGCTTAGCATTTATTGGATTTTAATACAGGCATTTAACTGGACTCATGTCCTCCTCAGTTCCTCCAGACCAGCCCCGTTTAACTGTCTCCACCACCTCCACCTCCTCCATCACCCTGGCCTGGATACCAGGTGACAATGGAGGCAGCTCTATCAGAGGTACATGGTCCTTCCATTCCTCTGCCTGTACAATCTCATCTGTTCCCTGCTATCTGTCGCTAAATGAGCAACACTGACAAGGAAAAACAGAAATTCATCTGAGTTTCATTGGAAGTTAGACTCATACATTAAATATCAGTGAGTCATCTTCAGATTACCACCACTGTATCCGCCGCAGCAGGTCACGGGGAGCTGGAGCCTATCTCGGCGGCATAGGGCGTGAGACACTCCGGGCACGACACCAGTGCACCGCGGAGCCACACACCACCATGCACACACACACACTCATTCCTACGGGCAATTTGGAATGGCCAATCAACCTGAAGCACATGCTTTTGGAGGTGGGAGGAAGCTGGAGAACCCACGCAGACACGGGGAGAGCATGTGAACTCTGCACAGAGCGGGACTCGAACCCGGGTCCGCCGTGTTGTGAGGCGGCAGCGCTAACCACTGCGCCACCGTGCTGCTCATACATTAAATATGAATTAGTAAATACGGATTTAAGACTTTAAGATATGTTATTTTTTGCTTTTATATACTAGATAAATATGCAGATCTGCAAACATGGCATCATTCCTTTGTTTTTGGTTGTTATTATGGGGCCACAGGATGATCCATTCGTTCTTACATGAGGTCACTCATTACAGAGCAGAAGGGAGTTGCCTCTCCAAGACAGCTGTTTACAAAAGCAGACATCAAATTGCATAAACTAATTTACACAGATGCTTAGTCAGCGCCATCTCCATGTTGGGATTTGTGGGTAACTAATGGAAGCATATACAAGGACCACCTTCCAACTGGGGCTTTATATGAGCATGAACAGTACAGTCTGACACTGACACCTAGTGGACAGTAGAGGAAACAATATTGAGGTAAATATCATTCCCTTATCTTGACTGTCAAAAGAAGAATGTGATCGTCCTTTTTAATTGTTTGTCCTGATGTAGGTTTTGTGCTGCAGTACTCAGTAGACAACACAGAAGAATGGAAAGATGTTTTCATCAGCTCTAGTGAGCGTTCCTTTAAATTAGACAACCTGCGCTGTGGCACCTGGTATAAAGTCAAGCTGGCGGCAAAGAACAGTGTTGGGGCCGGGCGCATCAGTGAGATCATTGAGGCAAAGACGCATGGGCGAGGTGAGAAAACCAGGAGGGGAAAATGAAGGAAATTAGTGGAGTTGTGCACAAAATCCAAGTTTTGACAGAAGTGATGAGGATATTGCTGTGATTTCATGTAGTTATAAAGATCAGATGTGAGAGACATCTGTGGTACAGTCATCAGTGAAGGTTTAAATATGCAGTGAACAGTATATTTAAAAACTAGACATGGACCATTTATACCCACATGGAGCAGAGGTTTGAAATTAATAATAGTAAAGCTTTACTGTCTTAAATAGATCAGTTTTTTGAAATTGTTTGCTTCATCATGTTTTATATTTAAGTATTTAGGACTTTTTACAATAAACACATGGCTTTCAACTTTTTTATATGCACCATTTGAAAAAACAGGATATTAATTAGACGGTAAACTAGTCTTAGTACACTTTGAATCCACTTTTTTAACTAGGAAATTGTCACTGCAGACTGAATCATCAGCCTTTGTCCAGTCATGTTAATGGTTTGCCGTGTATCTCACGGCAAACCTATTTTAGTAGGATAAATAAAAATAAACAAATGTATGTTGTGCATCTTGGCAGAACCACAGTTCAACAAGGATCAGTCAGTTTTCACTCACATCAACTCTAGCCACGCACGCCTCAATCTACAAGGCTGGGCCAGTGGAGGCTGTCCAATCAGCGCAGTCACGCTAGAGTTTAGACCAAAAGGTGACTCATTCCTTTTTCAATTTACAGCTGTTGATACTATAATGAGATACAGATTGATTAAGGACAATTATGACCCTTTAAAGCAATCATAGACACAAAGACTTCTTTTCCATGTTTGCATAGAAACTGAGAGATTAAACAAAGTGATTGGTCTGATATGTGAACTCACTTCAGGTACATGGGCATGGCAGACGGTACGTACAAATGCCACCACAGACGTTTTTCTAGCAGAGCTGCGTGAGGCCACCTGGTATGAGCTAAAGATGAAAGCTTGTAACAGCGCCGGCTGTGGTAACCAGAGCTCCCAATTTGCTACACTGGACTATGATGGAAGTGAGTAGAAGGCTTTTTCCTTTTCAATGAGGGTAAATGGTATAGTCTTTTTTTCTGAAAAGAAATTGCTCTCACTGGGTCATTTACAGTATTGTTGGATGTTGTCTTGAGAGCTGTGATTGCATCCTTGGATGTGTGCAGGCACAATTCCACCAATCAAATCCCCTCTGGAAAAGAACGATGATGTAAAGAAGCTGTTTTCAATTGGCAGTCCAGTAATCTTGGTGACTATGGGTGTCGCCTTGCTCTTTATTATTCGCAAGAAACGCAAAGAAAAGAGGCTGAAGAGGCTGAGAGGTGAGGAAAGATGTAGAAACCAACAAGTGGTATCTCTAATCTCTATTCAATATCCATTTTAAATTTATTTGTTTCTTAAAATAAGTGTTCAATCTCTTTCCAGATGCTAAAAGCCTAGCAGAGATGCTAATAAGGTAAAACTCCAAAAGACCCCTCAGAATTTGTGTAAAAAAATCCATATTTTGCATCTATTTTTTTTAAACAGTAAATGATGTGTGTTCTCATCTTTTATCTGTGGGTTAGTAAAAACAACCGCAGCTTTGACACCCCGGTGAAGGGGCCTCCACAGGGCCCACGGTTACATATCGACATCCCCAGAGTGCAGCTGCTGATTGAGGACAAAGAAGGCATCAAGCAAATTGGTGAGACAAAGAGCTGTGTGTTCATGTGTCTGTGCATGAGCTTTGGATCAAATTTATTTTGTGCTAAATTTATCATTAACTGGAATAGAGCACATAACTTCAGTAGTATTTTAATTACATCGGAATTTGAATTCTGACAAGATATATAAATAAAACTTGATTGATTACTCTTAGCATAGCAACAGTCATTTCAAAGCGCTTTGACAGACAGACAAACCCAACTGAACCCTCCAGAACAAGCATAAGCGACAGTGGTGACTCTTTTGGGCAGCCATCCGCCTGGACCGGTTGGGCAGAAAAGAAATAAAAGGAAGATAAGGACGAGAGAGAGAGACGGAGACAGAGAGAGACAGAGAGAGAGACAGAGACAGAGAGAGACAGACAGACAGAGACAGACAGACAGAGAGAGACAGACAGAGAGAGACAGACAGAGAGAGACAGACAGAGAGAGACAGACAGAGAGACAGACAGACAGAGAGAGAGACAGACAGAGAGAGAGAGAGACAGAGACAGACAGAGAGACAGACAGAGACAGAGAGACTGACAGACAGAGACATAGAGACAGACAGAGACAGAGAGAGACAGAGAGACAGACAGAGAGACGGAGACAGACAGACAGACAGAGACAGACACACAGACAGAGAGACAGAGACAGACAGACAGAGAGACAGAGAGAGAGACCAGATAGAATTAGAGTCTTTATGGTTATAGTTACATGATTTGATGCAGGCGATGAATTGGAGACAAGAAAGTCAGGCTACGTTCATCGACTGTCACGGGAGGCGGAATATGGACCCAAATGCAGGACACCAAAAGAGAATCCTTTCTCCATCATTTAATAACAACTCAAAAATACTCCATACAGACAAGAATTACAAAATCAGAAAATACCAACCAAACTACAGAAAACGAACCAGCTCCGAGCTCTCATCGAGCCAGGCTTAAAAAGCCTTATGGTCATTAGCACCAAAACAAGTTCATGTGTGACGATCAGAAAGGATGTGTGGATGAGTCCAAGGTGTGGAGAATACCAACAGGTGTGGAGCCATGGCTCCACCCACAAGCTTGGCCTCCCCCTGCCACGCTGAACCGTGACAGTACACCCCCCTCAAGGGACAGCCTCCGACATCCCATAACTGGTCCCAGGGAGGGTCAGGAACAGGTGCAGGAGCAGACTCGGGCGGGCGCAGGAACAGGAGCAGACTCGGGCGGGCGCAGGAACAGGAGCAGACTCGGGCGGGCGCAGGAACAGGAGCAGACTCGGGCGGGCGCAGGAACAGGAGCAGACTTGAGCTGGAGTGCAGGAACAGGCTGCCGTCCGGCCGTGGGGACCAGAACAGGCTGGGTCCGAGACGCAGACACAGGAGCAGGCTGGCATCTGGGCGCGGGGGCCGGAGTGGGCCCTGGAACTGGCTCGAGGTCAAGCAGAGAAGGTGGAGCTGGACTTCCAGCATATGCTGCCAGCCATGCCCAGGTGTCTCTTGCCCGCTGTCTCCACTCGACAGCCTGTTCCAGATTCCAGGACTTGCTGCTGGTCAGGGCAGCAAGAAAGTCGCTGTCCGCTGGGTCCAGTTCAGGCTGGTTCGTTCTGTCACGGAAGGCGGAATATGGACCCAAATGCAGGACACCAAAAGTGAATCTTTTCACTTCATTTAATAACAAACTCAAAAATACTCCATAAAGACAAGAATTACAAACGGGTGTGGAGCCGTGGCTCCACCCACAAGCTTGGCCTCTCTCTGCCACACACCAGCACTGCCAACCCGAACCGTGTCACCGACTCCTGGGTTGTTGCCTTCAATACATGTAGTTGGTAAATTAAAGGCACAATTACAGCTGCATGGATGACTGTATGGTGGCACGGAGGATGAAAGGCAGCAGGACCCCAGCCGATGGATAGATGAAGGGTGATATTGGTGGGCTCGGAGGAGCAGGTCCACAGCGTATGGTCCACATATCCAAATGTCTGTTATGAAGGTTCTGTTAAATACAGTAAAAAAAATAATAATCATAGACCATGTCATGTGTTCTACTATGTTTCACATAATTCTGGCCAATAGTATTTTTTAGGTAATACTGTTAACACACAGATAAAAAAACTAGTTTTATCAAGGTCAAGGTCATCATCTCATTTTCATCCCCTTTCCTGCCTGAGTAATGTGCTTTTTATTCTTTCTATCTGAAATGGTTGTGAAGATATTTTGTGGACGAACGGACGAATGGTCGAACACTGACAATTAATACATTATTGCCAGGAGTAAAAATTGTGAATTACCAAACTCAAAGTGTTTAGTTTTTACATATGCAAAACTTGCTTTTTATAATATGTAAATAGTATATATTTTTATAATATCTTCTATATACAGTATATTCTCTATTCTTTAAATGATTCCTATCTAACAGGTGAGGACAAAGCAACCATCCCTGTGACAGACACAGAGTTCAACCAAACTGGCAACCCTCAGAGCTTTTGCACCGGTGTGTCCGTGCACCATCCCGCTCTCATCCAGAACACCGGCCCTTTGATCGACATGTCAGACATCAGACCGGGGACCAGTAAGTACAGTAAGCTTAAACTAAGTTGTATCATAACATTCTGTGTAATCGTAACGTGCAACTTTTTCAGGCTTTATGCTGAATTTCCACCTCAAGATAAGCCTGTTTTATTGTCAAAGCTACATTCTCCAGCCTTTACATGCATAGACATCATCCTAATTTTTTTTCTCATTTGTTTCCCATCAGATCCAGTGTCGAGGAAGAGTGTAAAGTCAGCCCACAGCATCAGAAACCGCTACTCCAGCCAGTGGACTCTGACCAAGTGTCAGGCCTCTACGCCAGCCCGCACTCTCACCTCAGACTGGCGCACAGTTGGCTCCCAGCATGGCATCACTGTCACCGAGAGTGACAGCTACAGTGCCAGTCTCTCACAGGACACAGGTTGGCTCATGGGTGAAATGACACTTACAGCCAGTGACATGCACAAATAAGTGAAGAATGTGATAATGGGCTTTTGCACTAGGCTGAATCTCCAGAGGCCCTCATGAAACTGAAGAAATGTACTTATCTTTAATTATCTTTTCTTCTATAGACAAGGGCCGCAATAGCATGGTGTCAACAGAGAGTGCCTCCTCCACCTACGAGGAGCTGGCAAGAGCATATGAGCATGCCAAGTTGGAGGAGCACCTGCAGCATGCCAAGTTTGAGATTACCGAGTGCTTTATCTCTGATAGTTCATCTGATCAGATGACTACAGGCACCAATGACAACGCAGACAGCATGACGTCCATGAGCACGCCATCAGAGCCCGGTATCTGCCGCTTCACTGCTTCGCCACCCAAACCCCAGGACTACGATCGTGGCAAGAATGTAGCTGTGCCCATTCCACACCGTGCAAAAAGTGAGTGGATTGTACAAGACATGGAAGAAATTTTTTTAATCCTCTGGAGTTTGAGGTCAAGCTTACTTTGTCTCACGCCACTTCCAATGTGGCCTTTATATAGCACATAAAATAGTACTTAAACTGACAGTGCTTGGCCTCTTTTTTCACCTTTCACCTCTAAAATTTGACAATTATTTCCTTGCCTTAACAATCTGGGTTTAGACTTAGTGTTGACCTTGCTTATAGAATATATTTTAAAAGCAAAAAGAACAAGATATCAAATATATTATTTATAATATGAAATAATTAAGATTAAGACCTGGAGTTTTTCCCCACCTCACGCCCTAAGCCAGCTGGGATAGGCTCCAGCTTCTTGTGACCCACTACACTGGACAAAGCGGTTGAAAATGAAATGAATGAATTAATGAATTAAGAAGCTTTATTGTCATCATAATACATGGTACAACAAAATTGCAAGATTAGAATGGAGAGTTGGTCCTGAGCTGCTGCCCCCTGGGTGCACCCCCACTACAGCCGAGATAACCTAATATTCCTTCGAAGCACGTTTTTTCCTGATGATGGGGGGGAAACCGGAATACCTGTACAAAACCTATTCAGACACAGACAGAACATGCAAACTCTACACAGAAAGATCATGTTGGAAATGCTGGTGTTTGAACCCATGACCATCTTTCTGTGAGGCAGCAGCGCACTATGTCACTGTGCCGCCTGTTACTAGATGACTAGAATACAAGATCAAAAAAGATATTGCAGCTAAACATTGCATGATACACAGATTGAAGAAAACAATACTGCATATACACATTAACAGGATATGATTTGTTGGGCAGGATAGGGGTGGGAGGGTATGCATAAACCCCCTATGGTTATTCATCTTAACCTCTGCTGAATGACTTTTATCCTCGAGTGTAGAGGCTAAGCCAAGCTGTAGTCCACTAAGGTATTCCACCACACTTACGTGAATGACGCGTTGATGCGCTTCCTGGCCATCAAAAGAGAAGAGACATTAACTCCGTCTTTTATCCTCCAGGCGACTACTGCAATCTACCACTCTACATGAAGTCAGATCCCTTCTTCCGAAAGCAGTCAGAGCATCATGACCCATGTCCAGTGGTTCCACCACGTGAAGCTTCTATTCGTGGCCTCGCCCAGCGGGCGTACCACACCCAGGGCCGCCATGTGACTATGGACTCTGCGAAACAGCAGGCCCTAAGTATGGGCCATACTGGCCTGTCCAATCTCTCTTCCTCTGGGGCTTCTTCTGGAGGGCTAGGAGGTGGAGGTAGTGTGAGTGGAGGGATGTCTGCTAGCTCCAGCACCTCCACACTTCCCCAGAGGACTCTAACCATGCCTGGCTCCTCTGCCTCAGCGGCACAGAGTGCTGCTGCAGCCGCCGCTGCCACCGCTGCAGCCGCTGGGGCGTCATCCTCCAGTGGAAGTGGAGTAGCGGGGGCCACAGGGGGGACACCTGGAGGTGCCTCCTCATCCTCTTCAAAGATGGGAGGATCCAGAGACTCTCTCCTAGAGAGCAGCTCCTCAGGCTTAGGCAGACTACAGAAGCAGAGGGATGGAGGGGGAGGGGCTTACTCAAAGTCGTACACGCTGGTGTAGCCTGCCATCACTGCGGCCTATCACTGTAACTCATAATGCTGGTCAAGCCGGCATTTGCCTGGAGCCTTTATGGAAACGTGGGGTGAGGAATATACACATGCACAGATGACCCCACTTGTCCTGCTTGTGCTGTGTCAGGCGGCAGGGGGCTGGTTGTGTTCCCATTGACACCTCTGTATGAAGGGGTCAGGGTCGGGTCTCCACACTACAGTTGTTTGCCTTCTTTCTGCCTGATTGCTTTTTATGATTATTTTCATCTTTATCTCTTCGTTCTTCACACTTGCCAAAACATAAATAATTTTAACTGTTCACTTCATTATTTTCTACATTTTCTGGTAAGGACACAGTACTTATGCACAAAATGCTTTCCACGTGTAACGTCTTATTTTCTGGAGAAAGACAGTCCTAAAGTGAACCCGGTCATTTATAGTATTTTGAATATGTTACTTTTCTGATCTCTGATGGAAGAAGAGCTCATATCACAGCATTGTGCTACGGCAGGATGCTTTTACTGTATGCATTAACCACCATGTCGGTGTTACACTGGCTCCGAGGGGTAACCTCATCATGAATTCATGCTAAAGGCAATGGAAGGATGGTCATCTCAAAACCAGCTTTGAGACATTGAGGTTTTCTTATACATGCAATGGACGACAGCTTAGTGGTCTTAACTGATGACTTGAAGCAGAAGAGGAACAAAAGCGTCCAACATCATCATGTGAAACACGAAACAAATGCATTTTATTCCTTACAGTTTCTGTTCATTTTCTGATGATGGAAATACAATCTCATGTGCACTAAGCAAAATTTAGAATGATTCCGATTGACAGAAACCTTCACAGCCTGCGGGGGTGTGTGTGGGCATTTATGTGTAAATATATATATGTATACATTTGGCAGGCACACACCAACACACTGGACCTTTTTAATATCTGTATGCTAGCCTGAAGAGCAGCAGACGTCTGTGT
Organism: Antennarius striatus; assembly: GCF_040054535.1. Classification (NCBI taxonomy): domain Eukaryota; kingdom Metazoa; phylum Chordata; class Actinopteri; order Lophiiformes; family Antennariidae; genus Antennarius; species Antennarius striatus. The sequence continues at coordinate 5,960,904 of NC_090781.1, read as the reverse complement.
CAAAGCTGAATCCCCCATCTCCAACCCCACCCCAACTCCCTTGTCCCCTGCTCTTCATTCTGGACCTGTGAAAGGTTATTTAGAACAAAAAATGGTGATGACGATGAAACAGTAATGCAAAATTAGTCTCAAATTTTGAACTTTGTTAAATGTGATTGACAGGATTGCTTTGAGAAGGCAGTGCCCACAAAAGAGAGATTATGGTTGATACGAACAACAGCGATGAAAGTGATTCATCACAGTGCCACAATATTAGGATTCGTTCTTTTCCTTTCTTGCTCCCTTTCTGCCCCAACTCCCCATCACCCCGACCCACCCTCCATCATATCCAAATAGTGTCACTGTGACCCAATACTAGCATACCAGCTAGTTGTAAAGACAGAGAAAAGAGGCCCAGTATGCACAGACAAGCAGAAATGCTATGTGACGTTTTACAACAGCTTGAATGCAAACATACAAATTCAAAAACATGCAAATTTAGGCGTATGAAAGGAAAAAAAATCTATCTTGATTGAGTTAATCAATGGACAGTGACTGAGAGATTCTTTATGGAGAACTGACTGTTGAAAGAATTGGCATGTGTGCTCAAAATGGAGAGGCTTACGTAGCAGTGGGATTTCATTCAAAAATATGTGGTCATCAAAACTTAAAGATGTATTTTCAAGTCCCTCAACCTCAGAGATTTACTTCAGCTTTATGCATGGTACTGTATCTGTTATCTTCAAGTTTATTTCCCCCCACTTCTTCCAAAGCTGAATCCCATAACAAAGATTGTTCCAAAAAAAATAAAATAAAGAGTTGCTCCAAATGTTTTGCAAATCGTAAAACATAACATCAGGGCTCTCGCAATAGAAAAAAGAAAAAGATATGATATATATGTTTGTTTTCAAAAGTATGTACATATATATTTCTATTCAAATATATATAAAATATATGAATAATGAAAAAAGCATAGAAATATTAAAGCTGTTTTAATTGAAAATATATATAAACAATCACAAGACAATCGCTCAGAGAGGAAAGACCTCAAGAAGGAAGGAAAACGAAAAGGGAATATTAAACGGGTAGCAAAAGCATGAACCGGAGAAGGAAGTGCTGTGAAAGAAAGAAAAATGGTGTATTTGAGGTTCAGAGAATGAAACAATGACCCCCTTGTGATTTGTTAAATTCTCCAGCTGCAGCGTCTGCGCAGCAGGTAGCAGCTAGGAGGACAAGCACAGTCAAGTCAAACTTTAGTGTGAGATTGTGTCGCTGGTTAACTGTGGTCTATGGCTCAGTGCAGAAAGTGTGATGTTGAAAAAGATAACAGTACAACAAAGACAGCCTATACAGATAGTAAGCCTATTGTAATATGTTGTATTTTACCTTCCAAAGGTGTGTTCACAAACTCATTGCATCACCTGATTCGAATTCATGGAAATATATAACGGACCAGACAAGTATTTCTGTTTCTTATCTGTGTCATAGCGAGTCCTGTTCTGGGGCTGAAGGCCAAAAAAACCACAGCAAAAATTAGAGCTGCTCATTAACATGTCTATGTGCTTATTTATGTTTAACCCAGACAGGAGAGGAATACATTATCATTATTACTGGACATTATTTATTTCATTTCTGCCTTTGTGTTTCAAATTATCCAAATATGTGAAAAGCAAGAGGCCAGCTGTATGGATCTTGGATGGAGTGATGAAATAACCTGCTCCCTAATTCATCAATGAAGTTGCCTCAACTGTAAACACACATCGATTGTCAGTTTGTTAACAGTGTATGTTTTGTACATCTTTAAGGAAATGTCCACCCTCTTACATTTCTGTAGTGTTTTTGAGAGTAACAACAATATTTAAATTCAATAGTATTCTTTGAAAATATGCTTATTTGCTTTCTTGCCAAGAGTTACTTGTACCCACTAATAACTTTATGCTACATACTAAAATCATTGAGTAAAACTGACAGCTTGTCATATTACAGAGGTTTTATGTCAATCATTTTTACACTTTATAGCTTCTGCCTATGAGGTCATGATTGGCAGAGGTTGGTTTGCTTGTTTATTCATTCGTGACTTGACAGGATTACATCATCTGACTCCAGATTTTTTTAAAGAGTTCATTCCCATTGCTTGATAGGGAAAATTACAAGATTTTTCTTTGTTTCTAGCTATATAAATAATATCAACAATGATGAGCAAAGGATGCTTCAATGTGTAGGACTCTAGTAGAATTAAATTAATAGTTGTACATACTTGGACTAACATCAGTTTGTGGCTGAATTTCTTGTAATTCATTTATGGGTCAAATTTAGCTTGTCTTCAAAAATTACCAAGTTAGATCTAAAAGAAATCGACCATTAGTGAAATGTTTTTTTATTCCTTTTTGAATATCAACCTAATGATGAAACCAATGGACTTTACATTCTAGGTCAAATTATTATGGGACTGCTGCTTTAAGTACACTTAATGGGAAAACTGAGCTGCCTTTTCAGAAGGTTCTCATTTGAGTTTTGTCTAGTTTTTGTACAGAACAAAGAAATAAGAGAAACATGTTTAATCAGTGAAAGTACATGGTTGTAATAGAGGGATTTTGCTCCTCTGTAACAGTTTCATTATCGCTTTGTTTCTAAATGGCATTAAAGCAAACAAATATATTTTCCAACACAAGTTCCCATTATATTATTAGAATTAATTCTTGTGCTTTTGTTCTCTAAAGTTCCACAACCTAACATTTATAAAGTATACAGTGCTGCAGTGTTTTTCTGAGGGTTTTAGGGAGTGATCCAGGCCTTAATATTAATTAATTTAAAGCACAACATTTTCCCAAACTTAAATTAATAATGGAGGTTTATCATCAGAGGATAAGCCCTTGAACTCAAGGGGGTAAAAATAAGTATGCACAAACACTGACATTTTTAAATGAGCCATGGACAATTTTGGGTGGATTTTTTTTTTTAATACAACAACATACTTTTCAAACTGACTCAATCTGTGGATTTGTTTTTCCCAAGTCTTTTCCACATCTGCTCAACCAATCAGATCTTCTCCTCTCACTCTATCCCCAGCCCACCTATACAATAGAATTTCTACTCCACAATAGAAAACTTGTGTACATAGGAGTGTTTTGTATAAATGAGTACTATTTTCGACATCTTCACAAGAATCCAGGGCACAATTTAAACTTTGAACTGAAGTTGTTGTAATGAAACAGAAGAGGACTTAATGATAAACTAGAAAACTATACAGACAACTTTTTTATCTTCATTTATTGACCAGTTGAAATATTTTAGAGTGGACCATGCATTTTTAACAACATTAAATCCTTCTTTTTCAGAATATCTTGTTGCATTGTTTAATTTATTTTTAATTTCTTATTTTGGTTTTGTCCCCTTTTTTTTATTTTGTCACCAGTTGCTTGATTAAGTTTGTCTTTTTTCTATTTGTTTGATTTGTTTAACAATTTTTGGAAGGAGGACAGCAGCATTGCATGTTCTGAAAATGTTGTTGGTTGCAAAAGAAAAAGGAAAATGGTGAAATGGATTTAAAAGGAGGTTAATTAAAACATTTTAAAGATGCAGAGGATGTTCCTTAATCTTTTATGGGGAAATGTTGCTTCAATTTGCAATTGCTTGTGTTTAACTCTACATTTCTTTTCTATGAAAACAAACAAAATCCAAAAAAGAGTACTCAACACCTTGTGCAATAAAGCTATCTTTTTATGAACTGTAATGGAGATTATTCTTTCTTTCCTCACTGTATATTATTTCAGATAAAGAAACATTTTCACTATGCAGAATAATTATTTCAGGATTTCACTTGTTTCTGATAATAGACCTATTTCCTGCCTCAAAATAATTAATCTTAAAATGGTAGCAAAGACATTTGAGACATTAAGTGTCAGTACAGAAAATTGTTTAGGAGATGTAAATCAATTTTTTTGAATACAATTTTCAATACTGTGAGCAGGACAGTAGGTAGTGCTGCTGCCTCACCGCAAGAAGGTTCTGGGTTCTCTTCAGGTTCTCCAGTTTCCTGCCACCTCCAAAACCATTCAGCATAGGTCAAATGATCAATTTGAAATTGTTCGTGTGAATGTTGTTTGTCTTTGTGTGTGTCCCTGTGTGTGGCCCTTTGGGTGTACCCTGCCTCTTGCTTGTACCCGTGTGGGATAGGCTCCAGCAGCACTTGTGACCAACATGTTGGATAAGCAGCTGAAGATGAGACAATTACGATTATCCTGTCTTCGAGATGAATGAATGTTGTGATCATCTATGAGGACATCTCCAAATCACTGGTGATGAAGGAGAAAATCACTTTGAAGGGGCCATGTTAAGAAAAACTCACTTTTTATTGGTTTTCCAGAAAAGAATTCCCTGTATCTGGACTCAGCGGGCACCAAAGAAATTAGAAAAAAAAAGTCACACCCACTCCACTATGATTCATAGAGTTCATACTTCATTCTGAAAGGAGACACTACAGGTCTCACACACACACACACACACACACACACACACACACACACACACACTGGACCAAAACGCTGGGTACCCATACCATATCTACTGTAGTTCCAGAAAGGGTTGTGGCTGACCTAAACTCATCTGCATGTTAAGCCACACACACTCAAGACAGTGTGTGATCAAAAGGCTGAACCAGGCATACAGGAATCCTATGATACACAAGTGTATCATAGGATTCCTGTCCTGGGACAGGAAAAAAAAGGAGCACCAGTGAGTGTTGTTTGAATAAGAAAATATCTTTTGAAGTTTTATGCCTGAACAACTCTTTTCAGCTATGGGCTCTAAGAGCATATGACCTTAGTCCCTTACCCTGAATCCAGTCCTTCATAGGAATAGGAAAATGTATTTAAATATAACAAAATGTCTTGCAAAACATTTTGAATAGGTGTGTGTAAACCAACATTTCAATTTTGTAGAAATCAAGGGAAGCCTTCCTTTACTTCAAATTTACTTCAAAATGATTTTAAAGACATTGGGAGATGATTAACAACATGAATAAACCATAAAATAAGAGTCTAAAATCGTAAATCGTATTGTGTGTAAATTAAGTGCAATTGTAGTTCATCGAAAGTATGATGTAAAACCTGATTTGAACACAAGAAGGAATCCTGGTGCAATGAAACACAACACGCGGTTTAGAAGCTCGATTCACAAAGACAGATTATTTTATTTTATATTTATATTCTCAGAACACTGGTCAGTCACTCCCACATAGTTAATCATATTGTACACATATATTCACATATATTTTTCATAAAGATACTTTTCACAGGGTTTTCAAATGAAACATATCCTATTACTGCATGTTACTGTTTATGTATTGCTAATCCCAGATCGACTGTTTATTTTAACACTAGTGTAACATTACAATTGCATGCGTATATGTGTTCAAATGCATTTGTGCATGCCAACACAGACTTTTCTGTTGAATCCACATGCATCACCATTTCCCCATTGCCACTTGCCTCGCCTTTTGTCTTTCTACTTGCTGTTCTTGTTTTTCTTCTGTTGTAACTTCCTGAAATGTGACTGGATGGTGGCGGCGGCCTTCTCAACTTCAACGGGGCTCAGTGGAGGAACAGGAGTCGTGTTGCATGTCCCATTACTGGCATTGGAGTCTGAGCACGACAGGACACAGGGTATAGCCAGACTGGCAGAGGCAATGGCCATGGAGACATAGTCTGCAGCAATGATTAAGTTCAAACACATGGTGCAAAAATTATCCTTTAAGACAAGCGGGCTATTTTTTTATCAGAACCTTCAGAGTTGGATTTGCCAGCCAGATGGTATAAAGGACTTATAAAACTTACTCTTTCTATACACGCCTATGCTGTTCCTCCGGAGCCCATCAACCTGAAAACAAAACGGCATAGTTGTGTTACATACATAAAACATATGCCATGAATCAGGTATGATAGTTGTCATTGATAAAATCTTATCTTGATGTACTGTAAAAATTGTTCTCGTGCCACTAAAGGAGCAAACAAGGCACCTTTATCACACTGGTTCTTCTAATCTACTGTACAAAATGTGCAGTCACCTTAGAATGAATGTGGAATGTACCTGTGAGACTGCACCTGTGTGTATATGCACGCACGTGTGTGTGTGTGTGTGTGTGTGTGTGTGTGTGTGTGTGTGTGTGTGTGTGTGTGTGTGTGTGTGTGTGTGTGTGTGTGTGGGTGTGGGTGTGGGTGTGTGTGTCACTCTCGTTTAATACTGGGGTGATGACCTCAAACACAAATCTGCTTTCTTGGGATTAGAGCTCAGGCAGAGGAGTAGTTGGGAGGTGCGAGCCTGATGATTGGACCAGTTCAGTCTGCTTGACGTCAGTTCGTCTGCTTTTCTGACTTCACTCCCGCATATTTCCATGAATTCTTCAATTATATTTACTCTCCAATAACAGTTTTGTCCATCTACTGTTCTCTAGTCTATATGTTGTTTTATTTTGTTAATTTTTTGGGAGAGTGTTTCTTTATTTTTATGCACATTATATTATCCTCTGTTCTAAATTCTAAATGTTCTATTTTTATTCCTCTTTTTTTGCTGTTACGATTCCCTGAGTAACTAACTGTAACTGTGTATTATATTTATTCACATGTGAGTGTTGACAATTAAATTACATGAATCCTTAAAGAAAATAAATTAATTGAAATAAAATCATTAGAAATACCCAAGCTAGTGAAGTGTGTGTGTGTGTGTGTGTGTGTGTGTGTGCGTGCGTGCGTGCGTGCGTGTGTGTGTGTGTGTGATCTTTTTAGATTTTATTATTTTAACAATAGTTGCAGTTGTACAATATATTTATCTGTTATTATTTTATTTCACTAATGGAAGAGGCATATTGTGTAGGCTCTGTATTTTTTATGTTTACAAAAAAAACCTAATGATAGTATGCATTTTTATTTTATTGCACCAATTGCTGAAGCTGTTTGAGTGCAACATAATCCTCTGTTTTCCTGCGGGACACATAAGAAAGGACTGCTGAGCCTTTGACCAGATAAGAGGGATGAAAAGGCAATTGAATGAATAAATATTCCACGGACATTTACCACTGTAGGGCTAAAGATACATTTCAGAAAGGGTTGCTCTAATCATTTCCTCGTGAACTCATATCTCTGAAAAATGTTTACCTTGGGAGCTACTCAATATCCAGAAGAAACAATGTCATTTATTCAGATTGTTCAGTCACACAAAAAATGTGTAGGAAACGAACCTCATCTGCTTTGCTGCTCCTCCGACAGTGCGACACTGAGTGAACCTGCCAAGGTAAAGGCTGGGACACCATGTAAGGCATAGGATCCTCTTGACGGCCAAAATGCACCCCTATCTGAAAGTCAGAGAAGTCCACTTATGGATGCCAACAGGTGTGACGTATACATTAATTCAAGACTATCATCTTTAAATACCTTATATATGACTCATGAAATATGGGTAAACAAAAATTACATTTTCATACAGGTTGTTCAAAATGTAATCTTCAACTGATCTTCAGGGGAACTTGTACATAATTTGTATTGGATTATATATATAGCATAACAACAGAGGACTAAATGAGAAAAATGTCCCACATTGAAGCTTTGATTAATCGTCATAATAATTACATCCAGATGCTGTTGAAATCTGACACTGATCTGTTTTTACATGATTTTTATGTCATTTTAATGCTGTTTACTGCAAAAAACCTGATACATACTCAACACAGCCTGCCAGGTGAGAAAATTACAATATTACAGTTTCAGCAGTAAACAAAAATTATGCTAATCGTCTAACATCAAACATATCACAGGTGTGATTTAAGTCAAGTAGAGGATGCTAGTCCAACACAACTAATACATTATAAATGTAATGACCAGAAATAAGTTTTCTATTCTACTCTTTATAATATTCCATGTATCAATCCAACCACCTTACCGATTCTACAACTCTGACCATGACATACATGGCAGTTAGCATGGTGACCAACATCTTAACAGTTATGTTATTTCTTGAGCACCTCTGTTGATCCTTAATGTTTTCCTCGGCTTCCAATTTCTATCCACAACAGCAATGCAGGATAGGTAAGTCCATGCAAGAATTGGTCAGAGAAATCAGGAAAGCAATGAAAAGCTGCAGGAGAATGGGAGCCGAATGGTAATGAATATGTTCACTCACACAAGTTACTCTGCACTCACTTATCAAACATGCAAGCACAGTCTCCATTGTCACAGTCTCTGACACATGAGGGGTAAGACTGTTAAACAGCTTTGCAGGACAGAAATAGAGCAGCAGTAATCTTTTTCCCTGCATCCTACAAGAGTGCTACCCAGAGTTAAGACAAATCAGGTTGTGTTCAAACACGTAGGATTAAAAAGTGACATCATGCACAAAGTTATTATGAGTTGTTTTACAGATAAAGCTTATTGAGACTTACTATTTCCTCCCTTCACTTGGTAGCAATCACAGAACATGCAGGAGCTTGTAGACAGCTGTACGACCACATTTCTTCTTCTGATTAAACTTTAACAACCACCTAAAAATACCATTTATTCTATGACCAACCATTTGAAATGTTTGTTTTTTTTACTCTTTGTTAGCACTTTTTCTATTTGGAATCTAAAGAAGCTCAAATTAAGTGTGAAAAGCTTCCATTGGACTCAGAAGTTTTAGCCAATCACACCACATGTTATATATCTAACTATCTGTTTGTCTCTTCTATGTCTGATAATTCTTCTCTCTTGTTCAAACAAGCAGTTTCTCATCATTTCATTATTTGTATGTGACTTTTATACGTAACATTTAGTTTGATGATTTCCAATCAGGGTTTTTAGTGCACCATGACACAGAGACAGCTTTAGTTTAAGTCACAAGTGACCTTGTATTCATATCAGACTTAAAGGCAGACTGTTGGACTCGTTTCGTCTATATAAATATAGAGGGAAGTCTTCTATGATCTTTGTTTGATACTGAACAGCGCTTTCAATTATAAAGACCAGAACATTCAAATGGGATCAACAGAACTGAATTCAAGAACAATTTAGCAGATTGATCAAATTTTGTGAAAATTAATCACTGACTTCCACAAGATTCGGTGCTCGTGAACTTTAGCTGACATAACTAAGATAACTGTAGTGACAGTAGTAGTATCCATTAATCCTTTTAACTTTCAATTGCAAACGTCTTGTCTTTAGCTGCTTATCTACCTTGTAAAGGTCTGCTGGAGACTATCCCAATTAGTTACAGGCAAAAGACAGGGTACACCCTGGCTGAGATGCCAGCTCATCACTTAGCCATGCACTGTGAGTAATTCAGCTGCATGTTTTTGAATGTGGAGGGAACCTAAAGAGAACCAAAACAGACTCGGGGAAAACATACAAACTTAGCACAGAAAGGAATTGAACCTGGAACTTTCTTGCTTTGAGGCGACAGACCCACTTGTTCCACTATGCCTATTAAGCATTAATATTATACATTCTTATTTTGATATTCAACTAATCCTTCTTTAAACTGCTGGAATATTAAGATCAGAGTTAATCATTTGCATTTCTAGGAGAAAGAACCCAGGCTAGAAGGCACAGGGTACAGTGGAAGACCATGAAAACAGGTTGGTGTCAGTATGCCAGCTATTTATTCTGTAACAGACAGACCAATATCTGACAGATCACACGTGTCTAAGTGTCTGTGTGCGTATTCTATGTTACCTTTGGCCCCAAACAACATGATAATCATTGAGGTTGGTGTCTAGGAATGCATTTCTCTTTGCACAATGACTGCTGATCACTGCCTTACTATTATCATGGTGACTGACCTGTCAAGGAAGGATGTTTTATATAATGTCGCTTGTGCACGTCTACCTGTCCTTGATGAACAAGTGATAGGAGTTCTTTTTGTTATTATGGTATTAGGCTGAAGTACAGGAATGTGACTTATCATTAAACAAGCTAATATAAAAGCTCTTGTGACAGACACTTCCACCCCACATCAAGAAAGCTGTGACCGATTCTCTTTTTAACAAGTGGGTGAAAAAGAAACAGGTATGAACATTTACATTTTATAAGAAATGCTACCAAGGAACAGGCTTTTTCATTTCAGTCCTTTTCATTGTGTGGGTTTGCCCATGTTTGTTTTTTTGTTCTTATTGAATATTTTGCATACTAATTACTACTGTATGTTGCCCTAATGCAGGGCTCAAAATGGCGACCATTTTGGTCACATATGCGCCCAAATTTTTATCAGTGCGACTATTAAATATATTTAGGAGCACTAGTGCGACTAGGGGAAAAAATCTGGTGCGCCTTTTTTTTCCTCTTCTCTCTCGCTCTTTCTCTCTCTCTCTCCATAGAGCAGGGGTCACCAAATGGCGGACCGATGGTTCTGTCCACACCCGTGACCACTCCATGATAAATTCATGAGAGTAGATTTTCTAGGCGCATTTTTACTTGCAGTTCACGGCTACAGACGGCAGGCGCTGCTCCTCAAGTTAATACGGTAATAGCGATACTCAGTTCAGCCAGTCAGATCGTTTGTTTACCTGCTCTGTCAGCGTACCAGGAAGTGAGACAGCTCGCTGTCGCTACCGCTGTGAGTTTACCGCTACAGCGGAGCACAGAGGAAGAAAGACCACATAGCTCCAAACGAAGGGAGGTTAACAAGGAAAACTGCTGGTTAACAATGAGTGGACGAAATTTATGTTTATTCCTCTGTCAGGCAGTTCAAAACCATTTTACCTCATATGATCTGAACACATAGCATGAATTAAAAATGGTAACATGAAGCGTCACTATGAAACAAAGCACAGATCTTGTGCACAGAATCATCCCCTGAAGTCCGAGCTGAGGACAGAGAAAAATGCAAACGAATGTTTACTAAGGGCATGGTGGAGTTTGGGGCAACATGAAACATCTTTTAGTGATGGGACAGTGAATAACTGCTTAAAAGGTGTTGCTGACATTTTTTTTGTGGGGAAACAGAAAGATGAGATGTGTGGAAAAACTCCCAACGTCAGCTTCAACAGCAACCAGAAAATCAGAAATATTAACAGCTTGATGCAGTATTCAGAGAGCACCATGCATATCTGTGGCCATTGATGAGTTGTAGCTTGTGTGTGTGTCAGGTTCTTTCACAAAGATATGGAGCTTTTTGCTGAGTGTAACAACTATGAAACACACACAAGAGGAGAGGACATACATGCAGCAATAAAAGATGCTGACAAAGTCCACTGGTCTCTTTTACCACAGATGACAGAGACCACCACAAGGTGACCACTACAAGGTGTGCAAAGGCACACCTTGTGTACAAGTACTTACTTGTACTTACTGGCAGACTACATGCCCCTTTCTCTCATGAAGAAAGTTCTGTTTGCATTTTCCCTTTGAAAGAGCCCGTTTTTATTCATGCTTTCTGAACATGTTAATGTTTTTTTACTTGAAGTGTAGGCCTTCAGTTCTTTAGGCTGGAATGTCTTTAATTTACGAGAAAAAGGATTATTCAGCTCTTTTTGCACTTTAATTTTTAATTCTGAGGTTTGTGTGTTCTTCAATCTAACATAAAGGCTTAAAATGTATTTGCCTGGATCTACTTTTATTTATGGTGAGGTAAAAGAGCTAGCTGTGCACTCACTTAAACATATCAGTCAGTCAGTCATTTTCAGATTACCACTGCTGTATCTACCGCAGCGGGTCACGGGGAGCCGGAGCCTATCTCGGCGGCATAGGGCGTGAGGCGGGGCACAATCCGGGCACGATGCCAGTGCACCGCGGAGCCATAGACAAAGACATACAACCATGCACACACACACTCATTCCTACGGGCAATTTGGAACGGCCAATCAACCTGAAGCGCATGCTTTTGGAAGTGGGAGGAAGCTGGAGAACCCGGAGAGAACCCACGCAGACACGGGGTGAGCATGCGAACTCCACACAGAGTGGGACTCGAACCCGGGTCCGGGTGGCCGGCTATAAGACACAAACTGGACTTGGGTTCCGACCTTTTACTGAGAGGAAATTTTTCTAACCAAACCTCGGTGACTTTTAATTGAATACCCCTGGTGTCTCTACACCTGGGTCCTCCTGAGGAGAACTTTGTTGCTGGGCCTTCAGTGAAAAGGTGGATGAGAGAGGGACTGAGAGCCAGGAGACCCAACTAATGTTACAAACATGTTTACAAAGTGTTGACGGTTCTGTGAATAAAATACATGCCATGTTACATATACTGTCTGTGCGCCTTGCTTTTGGTTAGGTGCTCCTAAAGTCTTTGCTGGTGCTAGTAACTTCTAAATTTGGTAGCACCAGTGCTACCAAGAAAAAAAGTTAATTTCAAGGCCTGCTCTAATGAATTGTACATTATATTCAATAATATATTCATATTCAGAAAGATAACTGCTACAGTGAATTTGATTTGATAATCATTTATGAATAATGACTTTGTGCTTTTGATGGCTATAAATACGCACAAGGAAAGTAACTGAAGTACTGTATAGGTTTTGACCTACAAGGAAGCTGGTAAATCATGAATCAGTGACTTATGGTGAAGAGCTGCGATTACACTTTTTTCAGTCGCTAGCAAGCGCTTACCCATACTTCAAATACTTTTTCTAAACTCTTAACACAGACTCACACCTACGAAGCGCAATTGACCAAATGGATAATTTTCTTCTCAAAAACACATTTTGTTAAATATATACTAACTCTTCTTTTCAAAATAGAACACATCTTTCTCTGCGCACACTAACTTTACCAAAACACTGGAAATTCGACTCAAAATGAAATTATTATGTCAAAGAATAATGCTTGTTTTCACTTCATGAGGTACACGCAGTCAATCAAAGTACACCAGGTTTCAAAATACTGGTTTTTGGTGACATTATAAAAATTGCATAGACTTTTATGTTTCCGTTTTATTGGTATTTGAATGCAAAATGTACACAAAATGTCTTGGTTGGGAACTGTATGTCCACATCTAATGTTCACATTCAAAAGCATTCCAGTAAAAAGCAAATCGGTTTTTTTCCTTTACAGTTTATTACAGGAGGTACAGTAAAAATGATTTTACAATATGATAGAAAAAGCTTACAGTGAACATAACAACCATGAAACACACAAGAGCATTCTGAGCATTCTAACTGACTAACTGGGTAGAGAGCAGCCAGGAAAAATATTCTGATCTATGACAGACCAAATCATGGAGGGCAAATTGGCTTCCAGAACATGGCACAAATATATTCCCTACAAATAGGAAATAGATGAGATCAGAAGCACAGGAAAAAAGGTCATGAACAAAGAAACAAAAATGGGATGATGGAGTTCTGGTTATCAGGAGAAGAGGTAGGAGTGAACTGGAGAGTTACCAGTCAGCCTCAGATAGGCACTATTTCCAGTAATATCAGCTGTCTTTGAATGAATGAATGAAATTTATTTTGGTTGTTCATATTACACATTTAAAAAGCAAAACGTATTTCAATTGTATTAATATTAACCAAAAAAGGACTGAGCTGAAGCAAATTGCTTATATTAGCCCACCCTGGTTAACAAAATCAACATTCTTTTGGTTTTTAACAACATTCACATAAATTGAATTATTCACCACTATCCATTGACTTCACATCAGCAAATTTATCACCATCAATTAAGTCATATTTAATTTTTTTCTTGAATTTAGATCGAATTTCTTATCAATTTAATTTCATCTTCCAAATTATTCCAGAGTTTCACTCCTTGTACAGACACACATCTTTGCCTGACATTTGTTCTTGCTTTTACAGATTCAAATTGTAGTAGACCTCGGAGGTTATATGTGCTTTTTCTTAGTTTGTAAAAGGATTTAATGGTTAAAGGAATGTCCTTATTTACAATTCGAAATACAATTTTTAACATATTTAACTTTACAATATCTACAAATTTCAATAGATGTGATTTTATGAAAAGTTCATTAGTATGATCATGAAACCCTACTTTATTCAATAGTCTTGTTGACCTTTTTTGCAATTTAATGAGAGGAATTATGTTTTACATGTGTTTCCCCAGATTTCACGGCAGTAGGACAGATATGGAAGCACAAGTGACGAGACAATATGTGCAGACATTTCTTATTCAAAATGTAATTAGTTTTATACAATATACCAAGTATCTTTGAAAATTTATTCCTGATATGCTGTACAGTATATGTTGCTTCCAGCAGATCTGATGATCTATGATGACTCCCAGAAACCTTGTTTCATAAACCCTTTCAATCTCAATCCCATTCCAAATCAATTTGACCTCTGTGCTTGACTTCTTGTATGCAAAAGTCATGAATTTGGTCTTTTTCTCATTTAAAGATAATTTATTTAAATCAAACCATTTTTGAAAAAAATTTTATCAGCTCTGACTCCACCTGGGGAATTAACTGAGAAATGTCCGGTCCTGAACAATACATATTAGTATCATCTGCAAAAATTACCAGTTTTAAAATTTCAGAAACTTTGCATATGTTATTTAGATGCAAAATGAATAATTTAGGCCCCAAGACAGAGCCTTGGGGTATTCCAAAGGTGATTTTTTTTTCTGTCTTTGAATGCTATGATCGTAATAATGGTTTGAATTTATTATATTTACGGTATTTGAATTTATGTCGATTTATTATTACTTATAATGAATTAAAATTAATTATTCAGAGTAATGAACCATGTGTAGACATGGTTCATTACATGGTTCATTACAATATTACCTTTCACTTAAACATGAGTGGAGAAACCTGAATTAAACCCCATTCTTCATTGTAACAGAAGTTATGTGTTCTTTTCTGGTCCATGTCTTGCCCTTCTAGTACACATCATGGAAATACTTTTGTATTATCCTGCTGACAACCCAATGGACAGAGATGAAAAACACCTCCACTTGGGGAGGTAATGTTGTCTTGCTCCGGTTCCTCTCCAGTGTCACTTGTGAACTTGCAAGATTTAGCACGTGCAAGATTGTCACTTGCAATTCAGGTAGAAGTTTGGTTATATTTAGGCTAGAAAAATGCTCAGTTTATTTGAAATAGAAACTACAAAACAAGTTAAAGCTACAAAATCCATGTAACCTGAGATGCAAGCCTAAGGAGTGTCAGAGGAGATTTCAGAGAAGAACTTCACAAAGGGACATATCCAGAAAAACATACTTTCCACAGTGAACTACTCACAAAGACAGCAGGCTACAGCAATTGTCCACATTTGCAGATGCCTGTAGTTGTAATGAATTGAGGAAAAAAAAAAGAGAAAAGTCTATGTATACGCTATACTGTAGCGTAGTTTGTATAGATGACATTTATGTTGTGAATTTTTAATCGCAGGTTCCTAGCCGGCACTGCAGGTTGTTGTAGCTAACCAGGGGAGAAACACTCTTCAAATGAATAAGATAGAGACCCTCCACCGAATTTAGAATGTCAGTCAAGCTTTCAAGGAGCAAAAAGAGTATGTATGTCCACATTTTCTTTTTTTTTCGTTCATTTTCATGTACCGCCGCTGTATCTGCCGTAGCTGGTCATGGGGAGCTGGAGCCTATCCCAGCTGACATACTGTAGGGCGTGAGGCGGGGGACACTCCGAGCACATCGCCAGTGCACCGAGGAGCCACATACAAAGACATACAAACACGCACACGCACACTCACTCCTATGGGCAATTTGGAACCGGCAAATCTGCTTTTCAAATTCCCAAATACCCTGTGTTGATATTTAGAAAATATCATCGTTATTTTAAGTCATTAAGACCAACTAATACATTTAAAATGTTAAGAAAAAATCCATTTTTTTTTCTACTGGAGGAAACATAAAATTTTGTGGAAATAGAAATATGCAAACCTATGCAAACCTTTCGCTCGAAGAAAGAGAAGAGGAACACCAAGAGTATGGGACTAAGAGTAGGGACGTTGAATGTTGGAACTATGACAGAAAAGGTAGAGAGTTGGTTGACATGATGCAGAGAAGGAAGGTAGACATACTGTGTGTCCAGGAGACCAGGTGGAAAGGTAGCAAGGCTAGAAGTTTAGGAGCAGGGTTCAAGTTGTTCTATCATGGTGTAGATGGGAAGAGAAATGGAGTAGGAGTTATCTTGAAGGAGGAGTTTGTTAGGAATGTCCTGGAGGTAAAAAGAGTGTCCGATAGAGTGATGAGTCTGAAACTAGAAATAGAAGGTGTGATGTTCAATGTTGTTAGCGGGTATGCTCCACAGGTAGGATGTGAGCTGGAGGAGAAGGAGAAATTCTGGTCGGACTTTGATGAAGTGATGCAGAGCATGCCTAGAAGTGAGAGAGTTGTCATTGGAGCAGACTTCAATGAACATGTTGGTGCAGGAAACAGAGGTGATGAAGATGTGATGGGCAGGCTTGGTATCCAGGAGAGGAACGCAGAAGGACAGATGGTAGTTGACTTTGCAAAAACGATGGAAATGGCTGTAGTGAATACTTTCTTCCAGAAGAGGCAGGAACATAGAGTGACATATAAGAGTGGTGGTAGGAGCACACAGGTAGACTACATCTTGTGTAGACGGTGTAACCTGAAGGAGATCAGTGACTGCAAAGTAGTGGTAGGTGAGAGTGTAGCCAAACAGCATAGGATGGTGGTGTGTAGGATGACTCTGGTGGTGAGGAAGATCAAGAGGGCAAAGGCAGAGCAGAAGACGAAATGGTGGAAGCTGAAAAAGGAAGAGTGTTGCATGACTTTCAGGAGGGTGTTAAGACAGGCTCTGGGTGGTCAGGAGGTGCTTCCAGATGACTGGACAACTACGGCTAATGTGATCAGGGAGACAGGTAAGAGAATACTTGGTGTGTCATCTGGAAGGAAAGTAGATAAAGAGACTTGGTGGTGGAATGAGGAGGTACAGGAGTGTATACAGAGAAAGAGGTTAGCCAAGAGGAAGTGGGACACTGAGAGGACTGAGGAGAGTAGACAGGAGTACAGGGAGATGCAGCGTAAGGTGAAGGTAGAGGTAGCAAAGGCCAAACAAGAAGCTTATGATGACTTGTATGCTAGGTTGGACAGTAAGGAGGGAGAGACTGATCTACACCGGTTGGCAAGACAGAGAGATAGAGATGGGAAGGACGTGCAGCAGGTTAGGGTGATTAAGGATAGGGATGGAAGTCTATTGACAGGTGCCAGTAGTGTGATGGGAAGATGGAAAGAGTACTTTGAAGAGTTGATGAACGTGGAAAATGAGAGAGAACAAAGACTAGAAGAGGCGACTGTTGTGGACCAGGATATAGCAAAGATTAGTCAGGATGAAGTGAGGAGGGCATTGAAGAGGATGAAGAGTGGAAAGGCAGCCCTGATGATATACCTGTAGAGGTATGGAAGTGTCTAGGAGAGGTGGCAGTAGAGTTTCTGACTGGGTTGTTCAACAGGATCTTAGATAGTGAGAAGATGCCTGAGGAATGGAGGAGAAGTGTGCTGGTGCCCATTTTTAAGAACAAGGGAGATGGGCAAAGTTGTGGCAACTACAGAGGAATAAAGCTGATTAGCCATACAATGACGTTATGGGAGAGAGTAGTGGAAGCTAGACTAAGGGCAGAAGTGAACATTTGTGAGCAGCAGTATGGTTTCATGCCAAAAAAGAGTACTACAGATGCAGCATTTGCTTTGAGGATGTTGATAGAGAAGTACAGAGAAGGCCAGAGGGAGCTGCATTGTGTTTTTGTAGATATGGAGAAAGCTTACGACAGGGTGCCCAGAGAGGAACTGTGGTATTGTATGAGGAAGTCTGGAGTGGCAGAGAAGTATGTTAGAGCGGTGCAGGACATGTATGAGGACTGTAAGACAGTGGTGAGGTGTGCTGTAGGTGTGACAGAGGAGTTCATGTTGTTCATGTTGTTTGGTCTAGAGACAGTGTCACTGAAGAAAAGACAGGAGACAGAGCTGGAGGTAGCAGAGATGAAGATGCTGAGGTTCTCTCTGGGAGTGACCAGGAAGGATAGGATCAGGAATGAGTACATCAGAGGGACAGCACATGTTAGAGGTTTTGGAGATAAAGTCAGAGAGGCCAGACTGAGATGGTTTGGACATGTCCAGAGGAGAGATAGTGAATATATTGGTAGAAGGATGCTGAGTTTTGAACTGCCAGGCAGGAGGCCTAGAGGAAGACCAAAGAGGAGGTTTATGGATGTAATGAGGGAAGACATGAAGGTAGTTGGTGTGAGAGAAGAGGATTCAAAGGACAGGGCTAGATGGAGGAAATTGATTCGCTGTGGCGACCCCTGAAGGGAAAAGCCGAATGGAAAAGAAGAAGAAGAAGAAATATGCAAATGAATTATTGCCTTTCCTTGATTGTGGATATATAGTTTTTAATCTGCTTCTCTGTGTTATCTTCCAGGGTTTTTTTTCAGTCGCTAATAAGCGCTTACCCATACTTGAAATACTTTTTTCCAAACTCTTAACACAGACTCACACCTACAAAACACAATTGACCAAATGGATAATTTTCTTCTCAAAAACACATTTTGTTAAATACATACTCTTCTTTTTCAAAATAGAACACATCTTTCTCTGCACACACTAACTTTACCAAAACACTGGAAATTCAACTCAAAATGAAATTATGTCAAAGAAAATGCTTGTTTTCAGTTCATAAGGTACATGCAGTGAAGAAAAGCACACCAGGTTTCAAAATGCTGGGTATTGTTGACATTATAAAAATTACATAGATTTTAGCGTTTCAGTTTTACTGGTATTTGCATGCAAAATGTACACAAAATTTCTGGAACTGTATGTACACATGTAATGTTCACATTCAAAAGTATTCCAGTAAAAAGCAAATCAGTTTTTTTCCTTTTCTGTTTATTACAGGGGTTACAGTAAAAATACTGTTTACAATATGATAGAACAGAAAAAGCATACAGTGAATAAAATATCCATGAAGCACACAAGAGCATTCTGTGCAAAAGAAAAATAAAATAACAAAAAAACAACAGCAAAAAGCCCAGAAAAAGCAAGGGGGGGGGGGGGCTTACATTAAAAAAAACACAAAACTACTGTCTTTAATCTCTACAATCTTCAGGGTTTGGCCATATTTTTTCATCTACATCTGATATCATCCAAGGCGATGCACCTGGGATAGAACCGCTTGGTATGCCGGATCCACCCATGGCAATGATCAGCTGTGTGTCAATTATTGAATTGTTTATCAGCTGCGATGTATTGTATTTGAACTGATATCATTGCAGAAGCAGTGTGTACTGTATATAAGGTTTGGAATATTGTTGCTATTGTGGGATGTTGTGTGTTCGAAAACATTCGAAAACAATAACAAACAATCCATAATTTTGTTGGGAGGTATGTCTGTAAAGAAAATGTAAGCATTGTGGTAGTATGTTCACTGACTGCATATTGTGTGAAAGCCGAATGAAATGTGTGAATGGTATGGCCACTAAAAACCAATGCTGTGCTCATTGTGTTTAGAGTTTTGAAAATGTGACGACTGTTTGGACAAATGCTTGTAAGTGACTGAAAAAAAACTGTATTCTATTCATCCCATCACCACAGCTGATCCGCCGGTTTTCGCCCGGGTGCGGCGTCTTGATCCTGCCAAGCTGGCAATTGCAAAGACAGAATTTGCCACAATGGAGCAGCTCGGCATCGTGCGCCGCTCAGATAGTCCATGGGTATCCCCCTGCATATGGTTCCTAAGCCGGAGGGGGGTTGGCGTCTCTGCGGGGATTCCCGGCGCCTCAATAATGCCACCACCCCGGACAGGTACCCTGTCCCGCACATCCAGGATTTCTCTGTGCACCTGGCAGGGGCAGTAATCTTTTCAAAGGTGGATTTGGTGCGGGGTTACCATCAGGTGCCAGTCCACCCGCAGGACATTCCTAAGACTTCTGTCATCACTCCGTTCGGATTATTCGAGTTTTTGCGGATGCCGTTCGGCCTTAAAGGGGCAGCGCAGACTTTTCAAAGGATGATGGACTCCATCCTGCGAGACATGCCCTTTATTTTCATTTACCTGGATGACATCCTGGTGGCCAGTGCTTCTGTAGACAAGCACCTGTCACATCTTCCTTTGCTGTTTGCTCGGTTAAGTGAACATGGACTTATTGTGAACCCGGCCAAGTGTCAGTTTGGCCGGACTGCTATTGACTTCTTGGGACACCGTGTCTTGCCCCTGAGAAGCTGTCCCCCTGCCTGCCAAGGTTGAGGCCATTTCTGCCTTTCCTCAACCCCGGACTGTTAGGGCCTTGCAGGAGTTCCTCGGCATGGTGAACTTTTACAGCCGGTTCATTCCCAGGGCGGCTCACCTCATGCGCCCACTGTACGAGGTGCTGAGGTGCAGGCTTTTGAGGACGCCAAGGCCGCATTCGACAATGCTGCCCTGCTGGCACACCCATCAGCTGCTGCTCCTGTGGCCCTGACGACAGATGCCTCAGATTCTGCGGTGGGGGCGGTCTGCGAGCAGCGGGTGAGAGGCGCATGGCAGCCCCTGGCCTTCTTCAGCCGGACGCTGAGGGACAGTGAGCGGCGGTACAGTACATTTGACAGGGAGCTGCTGGCTCTTTTCCTGGCTACACGTCACTTCAGGTTCCTGCTGGAGGGCCGCGAGTTCACCGCCTTTGTGAACCACAAGCCTCTCACTACTGAGCCGTGGTCTGCGAGGCAGCAGCGCCGCCTCTCTGCCATTTTGGAATTTACAACTGACATTCGCCATTTGGTAGGGAAGGATAACCTGGTTGCTGACTGCCTCTCCAGAGCACAGGTCACCTCTGTGCATTTGGGGGTGGACTACTCTGCCATGACCGCTGACCAGCTCACAGATGGGGAGATACAGGCGTTCCGGTTGGCAGAAAATGGACTGCGCCTGGAGGATGTGGCTTTTCAGGGCTGCGGGGCCACACTTCTCTGTGACGTTTCCCTAGGGCAGCCCCGCCCCTTGGTCCCCTCCAGCTGGCGCCGCTGGGTTTTTGACTCTGTGCATGCCCTTTCACACCCTGGCGTTAAAGCTTCGGTAAAGCTGGTGGGGGCAAGGTTCGTCTGGCCGGGCCTCCAGAAGGACGTCCAGGGATGGGCTGCTGCCTGCGTGCCCTGTCAGCGTGCCAAGATGCACAAACACATTAATGCACCTCTGGAGCTGTTAGTCATTCCACAGAAACGGTTTGACCATGTCAACGTGGACCTGGTGGGTCCGCTTCCCCCACCTGTGAATTCAGCATCTATATTGGACATAAGCACTTGGACTCTTGAGATAATCTCCTCAAGAGCTCAAGGATCTACCAAATGCATACCTACAATGTCTCTGGCTGCATGAACCAGATGCCAGGAGTCCTCGATGCAAGCCTCAGCATGATGTTACAATGGCATAAAATTAGCTGAGAAGACTACCAACAGTTTTGATGAAAGTCAGTGTGCCATCAACCACCTTGATCTAGTTACAGCTGTCTTAATGTCTGCCAACACTTTCCTTCGGCAGGAAATGGCAACTCACATGGCACAATGCCAGTTTGCAGTTCCCCTGGTCCTTCCAAACACAAATCCAGAGGAACCAGGATGTTTTTTCTCTGGCCTTTGAGAGGTATAGTGAGCCAGTGGAGATCTCACTTTCTGGATAAAAAACAGGGATAGGAATGTCCAAGTGGGAGATTTGGCTTGCACATGAATGTCAACTGCTTCTTTTGTAAAGCTTGTCGATGTAGTGCCTCCAAGTCACAGGTCCTAAACAATCTTATATAATCTAGTGAAACATTTCTCGACAGGGGTATTAATAGAGGACAGTTGCCAAGAAGACTTCCCAATGGCCTGATAGAGATTGGATATCTACCCACTGGAGAAACTGCCAAGGATGGTTTCCCTTTGCCTATGGTCATTGCTAACCTACTGTATGTGGTGATGCTGGTATACATGAGAAACACTTAAACCTTCTTTGTCAAATGTCTTCAGCTGTGGTTGTTTTCTCTGTGGAAATCTTAGAGAAGGAAAAACAACTTATTGCTTCTTAAAAAGGTAAGGCCAGCAAGATCATATTCATTGACCTATCAGACAAAGAGATCAATGACAACAGCACTGTGGGATTTGTTGATCAGAATCGTGAAGCTGACTAGGGCTTCCTGGAGTTCAGTGATGTAAGGAAAAGATTTGAGTGAGAATGAACTGGCTAATAGGCTGTGTTACATAATGAATGATTGTTTACCAGAGCAACTGAAACTTGTAACACTTGAGGCAGCAGCAAAACTAGCACATGAGCAAGGATTTACTATGGATGAACGGGCGGTCTGTAAAAAAGTAATGGTGGTGGATGTCTTGAGAGGTATGGATAAGGAATCAGTACAATTTAGAGAGAAACAGCTTCTTTTGCGAGGACTTTTGTGGTATAGGCTGGCATAAGTTGTTTATTGTGTTTATTGTGCGTTTTCCCAGTGGGAGACTAGTTTCCTGAAACACATAGAAAACTGGTTCATGGGAGCAACAACCTCAATTTTTCACAACAAATGCAAAGGGTTTAGATGCTGTGACACAAAATACTGTTCTGAGTAAGTTGAAGAGTGAAGCTAGAGAAGAAAAACAGACGTAAACAAACTCAAGTCACAAGTAGAGGTCAATTTGAAAAGGATGACCTCCTCAATATTAACATGTTCAAGCCAGTTTGAATGGGCTACATGGATGATCTCCAAGAGAGAGTAACTAAAGACATCATGTGACAGAATTTGAGACCTCATAGAAACTAGAACGGGAATCAATGATACATGAACTGATAGAGAGCAGCAAGTCAACCAAAATTCGTATTCAATATGCCGATCTAGAAGAAAAATTTGAGGGTGTGTGGAGTAAGACGTTGTCCAAGTTTGAATTTAGAGCTTCAGAAATGGATGATATTACTGCAAGAGGCAAGAGTAGTCAATATTCTGAAAGAGAATCTGACCAGCCGCAGGCTCCACAAACACATGAAAATTTTTTTAAGTCATTAGGCAAAACCAGACTTCAGTGTACAGTTCAATGTACATGATGAGCACTTTGGATACCGCAGCAGATTAAAGCATATGTTTTCAAAACAACAACAGACTCTAGAAGTTGGAAGTCGAACAACATGCAAAATAATTGAAGAATATGTTCAGTTTGTTGCAGCTAAATCTAGCTCACTGGCAGAGTTCTCTGACAGCTGTATCACAGAACTCTTACAAATTGTTGAAAAAGCTTTCAATGAAACCTCTAGAAATAAGATCAGCTTTCGAAGTTGATTTTAAAGTCTATTTGTGTAGCATTGCTTGTCAAGACTTTCAAAAACTACATGATTGCTATGCCAAGGACAGAGTGCTTTTGTCATGTATTTTTTCCAGGAAGAGTAAATACTTGTCAGAGTTTATATACCATTTCAGGAAGAAAGACCAGTGTTGGACAGTGGCTCGAGCATTCACCTCCATGGTAATTAAACCTGTTGAACTATACCTATAAAACCCTGGGAATGTGCATTCTGGATGAGATCCAATGTAAAAACCCATAGTTTCAGTGCCAGCGTTCCGTCCACCAAAGATTGTTGGAAGATCTCATTAAGGAAGACTGCTTTGAAAGCTTCTTAGAATATTTGCATTCCTATGACACCTTCAGTTTGAGGAAAGTCCAACAGACATTGGTGGGTCACTTCTCTGAATCAGCAAGTCTAGGTAAATGGAGGCAACAGAGACTTGGAAAAATTGTAGGCAAGATTGTACCTATCATGGCTTGCTGTAGGACCCAAATGAGCAGACGTCAGGTAAAAGGAAAAAAGAGATTTATTTGACAACAAATGTGATGAGATGATGGACCAGATGATCAGGCTGAGCAAGTGAATCGGCAGGAGATGAGAAATGAAGGCAGGCAGGCGGCTGGAATGGTAATACTCAAACAGGCAGCACACTGGAACCGGAACATGGAGAGAACAGAGTTATCAAAAAAGTTAAGGTGCGAGTTTGAGAGAGCCAAGGTGCAGATACTGACAAGCAGTAGAAACGAACTGGCGATGAATGGTGGGAAGCTGGTCCTCATGAAGGTCTGGAGATGTGTGGACCAGTAAACTTAGCTTGGAACAGCAAAGTGACAATGGACAACAGCGCCAATACCTGGTCCCCCACATTAAACACACGGTGCTCAGCCCATCTGTTGTACAGGGTTTTCATTTTTTCTTGTACGGATGACAGGTTCTGTTTGGCCAACTCCCCAGCCGCAGAAAGCCTATGTCGAAAACTATTCACATAATCAATTACATTCTTAGGCAGGTCTGCTTCTTTTCACTGACCACGTAGTGAGTACTGAGTGCCCAAACACCAAATAATCTGGACTGAATCCAGTGCTTTCCTGTGTTACCTCTCGAGTGGCCAGCATCAACCAGGGCAACCCCTCCTCCCAATCTGACTCCATTTGAACAAAATAAGCCAGCAGCAGCGATTTCAGGGTTTGATGGAAACGTTCTAGTGCCCTCCTGACTTTGCGCATGGTGAGCAGATGCTCTATTGTGCTTATAAATTGAGTGAGAGCACGAACCACAGACCTAGCTGTTATTGTGCGCAATGGGTAAGCAGCTGGGTAACGGGTACTTTGACACATCACTGTGAGGAGGTAGACTGCGCCAGATCTGGAACAAGGCAGCGGGCCAACAGAATCAATGATCAAATGTTCAAACGGCTGATTTACTTTTAAAAGCATAACAGTCTGCTTTCCAATGCCCTTTTTTATGACAAAAGTTACAGATCTTATCTGTAGCAGCAGTATGGTTTCATGCCAAAAAAGAGTACTACAGATGCAGCATTTGCTTTGAGGATGTTGATAGAGAAGTACAGAGAGGGCCAGAGGGAGCTGCATTGTGTTTTTGTAGATCTGGAGAAAGCTTATGACAGGGTGCCCAGAGAGGAACTGTGGTATTGTATGAGGAAGTCTGGAGTGGCAGAGAGTGGCTGGTTACCTGCAGAACACAATCACAGAAAGACACACCCACCACACACACACACACACACACACACACAGCAGCAGCCCCTGCTATGCAGGAAGCCGTCACAACATAATTCCTCCACACATTTCTGTGTGTAAAGTCTTTACACATTTGAACATTGCCATTGAGGTGTCCTGGGACATGCAAATGTCCAAACTGCCTCAAATTACTTACTCCTTTTGAGGCGAAAGACAGGGTGCTCCTTGTGGATGCACCCTGTCTTTCGTTGTCTCTCTTCTCTTGCCATTTTATCAAGAAAACCTATTTCAGCTGCTTTTATCTGCAATTTCCTCTCCTGAGTTCAGAGTTCATGAAGAAAGATGAGGTAAGGAAGGTAGTGTAGAAGCAGTGACGTGCAGTCAGGTGAGGCAAGTGAGGTACGGCTGCACCTACTACCACGAAAGAAAGAAAAAGGAAAACGGAAGAAATACATTAAATTATATATTTATCCAGTCATGTTTATTATAAAGTTATTATAAAGTTGGATGCTTATTTTTACCCAAAATTGCTGAATTTTCACATTTACTGCTGAAATACTGAGAAGAGACCTGTGGTGAGGCAGCAGCCTGCTGATATCACCATGGATTGCGCAATGACTCGGCTAACTGTGCAGATAGCTAAACAGAAAGACTGTAATGCTATCTGTCTATCGTGCAATTAAAATATTCAAACAGGTTTGCTATATGAGCTAAATTTCCACAGTTTAGCTAATGTATACAATGTACAGTGTTTTTTGCCAACAACTGTAATGTCTTTCTTGAGTTGAGCGATCCTAAAACAGCTGGGAAGATGCTATCTCTCTATCTCGCTATTAAAATGTTCAAACACGTTTGCTATATGAGCTAAATTTCTATAGTTTAGCTAATGTACAGTATATAATGTTATGCTTTTTTGCCAACAAGTGTATGTGTGTAACGTCTTTCTTCAGTTGAGCGATCCTAAAAAGCTGGGAAGAGGCACTAAGTGAGCCATGCAGTTCTCTTGCCTCATGGTAGGAGGCATTGGTGATCCTAGGGATTTTTTTGGGACTCCTCGGCCACAATATAAGTGACAGCAAGCTACAATAAAGTTGTCAATACTTTTGTGCAGAAGCAGCGGCGCATGGACTTCGTTTATAAGTACCGTTTTTGCATGATTTCAATGAGGCAAAATAATATGCTTTTTCTATCGAATATATTGTTATAATCATTTGTTTCAGATGTACTGTAATTATTTTCTGTATAAAAATTAAATTTGGTGTTCAAAAAGTCCTTATTCAGACTTGAGTCTTGAAAAACATCTTAATATCTAAACATTTAAATATGTAAACTAAAGTGCAATCACATTTGTAAATGAATGGTGAGTTGCACCAACCTTGCTACCATCCGAAAACTGACCCACTTTTCTCCAGATTGTCGCTACGTTTCTCCATTTTCTGTTATCTCTTCTCATGTTTTCTTCTCTTTTCTTTCTTACCGCTATTTTTATTTTTCTTCTTCGTCACAGGGGTTCGCTTTGGCCTGGGGGAAATGAGTTCAGCATTATATATCAACATATAAACAAACATGTAGGTAAAGTTTTTGTTATCAAATGTGCTTATTTGTGCGTTAGTTTGTATGTGTAAATAATCCTGCTATTAGACTTTAAATAAAACCCACTCACTGTTGCTAATTAAATGGTGAACAAGCTACACTGTAGATTCATATGTTTGTAAATCTGATTATGATGAAGTCAGTGCCTCACCAGCCATCAACCTCACCGCACGTGACTGGGTAGAAGACTGGCAAAGTGATTGGGTTATTGGATGTTAACTTTGACTATAGGTGGACTATTTAAGAAGTACTAGCAGGAACCCGTGGAAATTCCACAAAAAAACAATATCAGACTTCATACCATACATATGAAAACAAATGTAGCAGAGAGCTTCCCAAGACCCGGGAGCGTAAAGATATCAGATGGCAAAGCCTCTGCTGCAGCACAGGAAGAGATTTCCTCCAGCCATATTTTTTTTTTTATATACTGGTTTGATCCCTGAAGGGAAATTAAGAAAGCACACTCTAGCTACTGATTACAAACGCATGCATACTTATTTGTGAGTACAGGCCCCTGTATCACACACACACACAAAGGGGCCTGTAGGCATGCAGGGGAGGTAGAGTGGCAGGCAGCTCCTTCTTGGTGCGCCTCAAATGAGCAATTTGTAAAGGGGACGGCACCTTGCTCAAGGGTGCCTCGGCAGTGCTCCGGAGATGAGCTGACACCTCCCACTGTTAGCTCACCTCCGGGTATTTTTGGGGGGGCGGGAGCGGGAATCGAACCGCCGATCTTAATATATCAGATATATATATCTTATATATATATATATATATATCTTAATATATCAGAATGATAAGTAATTCACTAATCAATTAAACAAACAGTTGACCACACCTTTCAGTATGTGGAAACCTCACAGTGTCACTAAAGTCAGGTTGAATTTGGTGTGTAAAACTAAACGGATCCTTTACAGAATAACAAATACCGATTTACATCCATTTCAAAGCCACATTTAATTAACTTTAAACTGAGTGACGATGATTGAGTATCCATTAGAAGCGTCTGTCAGAACGGAGCATCATCCCAGGCAGCTGAGGCTGGAGTAATGAAGATGAGAGGGTGAACGGGGCACTTGTGGGAGTGTGACACTGTGGCGGTGTAGAAGAATAAAGTCACAGTGAAGAGATAAATGATGTATGGATCACATGCGTCCCTCTGCGCGGATCAGCCAAGCCCCAGGGGACCGGGTCTTCCGTCACTCAACGCGCCGCATTACACAGGCAAGGGAACCCATGGAAATTCCACGATAAACAATATAATCAGACTTCATTTCAAACATATGAAAACAAGTGTATTGGTATTATAAACCAAGCGCACCCATCACAGATTTCTCCCACCAGCAGGCAGCACATCCCAGTCTGACCCAGAACTGGCGTCGGCGTCTTTGGCGTGGAACATGAATGAATGAATGAATATATAAACTTTATGACTCATAAAGAAAGAAATAGACGAACAAATATCCAACTGTCAAGCATGTTTATCAACATGTCTTTGACGTGGAGCTGTTATACTTCAGAAAAAAGCCAGTTTTAACTCTGTCCATTATATTTGCACATGTAGACACGGGTCACTCAAAGTAACGTCACAGCGGATTTCGTCACAGGAAGACGCCCCCTAAATAGAAAATGTTTCAGTTACAGTGTCCACACAACAACACAGACCAGGGGTTTCCAAAAAAACTTCACTTTGGCCAGAATTTTCGTCACAGATATCTGCGTTGTCACATGGACGACAACGCAACAAAAAGCCTCGCTGCCCGATACCTTATGCCAAATTGTTCACATGATTCATTCTGGAAGATGCGCCGTGATTGGTTGGACAGGTAGCGGGTGGAGTTAAAATGTAACACTGTTAGGCTTTCAAGTGAGTTTATTCAAATATATAGGTGTACAGTATATAGTTGATGCATATTTTTAAGCTAAAACTGAAAATGAATATGTAAATCACTTTGAAAACTGGCTTAAAATAAAACCTTAGAACACATGGGTCAAACTCAAGGACTGGGGGGCAAATGTGGACCGCCACATCATTTAATATGGCCCGCAAGAGCATAAAAGGGGTCTAAAAATAAATGCAGTAATTAAGTGCATTTTAACTTTGACAAAATTGTTTTGTACAAAGTTAATTAGAAGGATATGTGTTATAACAGAGCAACAAGCAAACATTTTTTCTGTGCAATGTTTTTCTGTGTATGTTTGTGACTTAAATCAGTAATAAATTCTCAGTTATTTAATATTGAGTAGTTACATTTATTTTACATTACATTGACTTTAGATGATACAGGTTAACTGCTTGGCATTTTCTGCCTGTCGCACCTCCTCCAGTGCACTTTGAGATTAGCTGCAGGGTCATCAGCTGGTGCCACCGTTCACTGATGTTTCACCCCCTAGTCAGGACACCTCCCGGTGGGGGGGCAGTGGCTTTGTGGGGACGTCTCCCCACACCACTCCCCGCAACTGATCTCACTGGGGTGTTGAGCCCCAACTGCTGTCCCTCCTTCGTAGCCACACCCAGAAACTTGCTTTTTCTGCCTCTTCTTCCATCTCCTTGATGACCCTCTTCAGGCTGGGACCAGCCATTCCCGTAGCACGGAGGAGTTGAATTGCAGAACGCCCCACAAAGCCCCTGCATCCGACCTCCACCGGGTGAATAGTCGCGGACCAGCCTCCTCCTCTGCACTCCTCTGCCAGGTCGCTGTACTTTGACCGCTTGAACTCGTGCGCTCCTGGTATCCCCTCTTCCCAGGGCACAGT
Source organism: Antennarius striatus (assembly GCF_040054535.1). Taxonomy (NCBI): domain Eukaryota; kingdom Metazoa; phylum Chordata; class Actinopteri; order Lophiiformes; family Antennariidae; genus Antennarius; species Antennarius striatus. The sequence continues at coordinate 5,931,706 of NC_090781.1, read as the reverse complement.
CAGTTCAATGATTAGGACTTTCTTTGCAGCTGTGGACCACATCACAATGTCCGGCCTAAGAGTTGTCAGTGTGATCTCTGTTGGAAAGACTAGCTGCTTGTCCAGGTCGACGCACATTTCCCATCTCTTTCCAGGGGTAAGCAGACATTCTGATCTTCCCCACACTTTCTGACCTGCCTCTCCTGGTTTAATGAAGGTGATGTTTTGTCGATGGGACTCAGAGGAGTTGTTTGCCCTGACTCTGCATCTTTCCAACTGCTCTGCCAGCTTCCTCAGCACCTGATTGTGCCGCCACCAGAAGTGGCCCTGTATCAGTGCGATGTTGCACCCTGACAGGATGTGTTGGAGACCTGCATTGTCCTTGCTGCACAGGTAGCATTTGCCCTCACTTCCAAACCACCGAGCAAGGTTTTGGGGGCATGGGAGGGTGTCATAGGCTGCCCTCACAAGGAAGCTGAGTCGTGATTGTGGAGTTCGCCAGATGTCATCCCAGGTTATGACTTTGTTGATAGTGTCCTCCCAGCGAGTCCATGCTCCTTGCTTACCCTGGGACACGGCCTTGATGAAGTAGCTGACCTTCTCCCCTTGTGAGACCTCATCCACCACCATGGTCTTCCTCTGCTCCCCTGTGGCTTTGGACCAGAACTGGACAGGTTGCCCACAGCACAACCCTGCTCGGCCGACTTGGACTCTCCCCAAGACCTCCTTGTGTTGCAGCCTAGAGACAGCTTGCTCCACTTCCTCCTGGGCTTTCCATTTCTGCCCAGTACGGACATCCACCGCTGTGTCCTTCGCCGCATCGTCTCTGGATTCCCTCAGTTCAAGGACCAGGCGGGTTTTCTCCTGCTTGTATCTTAGGCTGATCGACTTCAGAGGAAGCTACAGGATGTTCTTTCTGAACAGGCCTGTGTCCGAGAAGCAGCGAGGAAGACCCAACCACTTCCGGATGTACTTATTGGCAATGCCATCCATCTTGCTGACTAGGGAAATTGGAATTTCCCCTACTCTCAGTGGCCACATCACACGCTGGAAGAGTGTGAATTGGTAACACCACACCTTCAGTTTCCCTGGGAGTTGGCTATTGTCGATCTTTGCAAGACCCTCTCTCAGCTGTTTTTGAACTGCTCGCCCCACCTGCTTATCCGAGAGTTCTGGTGTGTACTCCCTCCCGAGGCTTCGGATGGGCTGCTCTGCCAAGAGTGGTATGTTCTCTCCTCCCACCGTGAACACCGTCCTGTCATCCCTCACCCCTTTTCTGATCGGAAGGCTCCTGGACTTTGCAGGTTTGATCTTCATCCTTGTCTAGACTGTCAGTTCATCGAACCGCTTGAGGAGTCGTGTTGTACATGAGGCGGTTTGAAGGATGCTTGTCACATCGTCCATGTATCCTCTCAGAGCAGGGACTCTCCCTCCTGATGTTGATTTCAGGCCTCTTCCCATTTGCCTCGCTCCGATGAGCAATACTTCAAATGCGGCCACAAAGAGAAGTGGTGATATTGAGCAGCCCATGGCGATTCCGACTTCCAGCCGCTGCCAACCAGACATATAGCCATTTATGGAGAAGCACATGTGCAGGTTGTCGTAGTACTTGGCTATGATGTTACTGACACACTCAGGCACGTGGAAGAATTCTAAGGCAAACTCGACTAGCTTGTGTGGTACTGAGCCATAGGCGTTTGCTAGGTCGAGCCATACTATCTGTAGGTCACTCCTCTCCCTCTTAGCGCACTGTATCTGCTCCAAGATCACAGATGCATGTTCAACGCAGCCCGGACAGCCTGGCAGTCCAGCTTTTTGGCAACTTGTGTCAATGTAGCTGTTAATGCTGAGGAAGTTCGTCATTCTCCTTGCCAGGACCGAGAAAAAGACTTTTCCCTCCACGTTCAACAAAGCAATTGTTCTGAACTGACTAAGCTCTCTGGAGTTTTGCTCCTTAGGAATAAATATTCCAACTGCCTCTTGCCACTCTGCTGGAATTTCTTGTTTCTTCCATGCAACTCTCATAAGCTTCTACAAGATCTTCGTCACTTGGGGGCAGCTCTGTAGACCTTGTATGGGAGCCCATTCAGACCTGGTGCCGAGGCTGATCTGGCCCTTTTCAGGACTTCATTCACCTCACTCAGCCTAGGTGGAGAGGTGTCGAAAGGGGACCTTGGGGAGTCTGGACGTGGCACATGGCCTGGTGAGCCAAGTGATAGCGCTCTAGCTGCATCCGTGTACTGGCCTTTGATGTGGTCCTCCAGATCCTCCTTCGAGATTGAGAGCTTGCCACTTCTCTTTTCATCCAGCAGCTGATGGGCAAACCGGAAAGGATGTTTGAAGAAGTCTTTTCGTTCCTTCTCCTTCCGCTTCCGGCGCTTCCTAAGTCTCTCCACCCGACGCAGTTTGGCAAGCCTCTTCTTGATGTCCTCCCACAGCACCTTGAGGCCTTCTTTCTCATCTGGGGCTGCTCTCCTCCACCTCTTACACAGTTGGCGCCTTTTGCTTACGAGCTCATCAATGGATCTCTTCCTCCGGCCTTTCTGCTTTTGGACTGAGGCTCGCTTGGTCCCGCATTCTCCAAACCTCTCCTTGCATTCCTCATAGATGATATTGCTCATCGAGGTTAGCTTATGTTCAGCTGTTCCTCGTAATGAATTCTCCAGCACTTCTTTCAGATAGTCATCCAGCCTGCGCCACTCCTCTTTGTCCTTTGCCTCTGACCACTTGATCTTCCCACGCCTTTCTCGATGTTTCCTCTGGCTCTCTGGCTGTGCAACTCTCGGGGGGACAGCATAAACATCACTCTTGGGAGCTTCCGCCACCTCCTCTTCTGCCTCCTCTGAGGTTTCCCTCTCAGCATTGCTAGGTCCCGCTGCGCTGTAGTTTTTCCCCTGGCTTTGGGTCTCTTCCGTCTGACCTGCTGAAGCAGTGCGGTCATGCTGGTTGGGAGTCCTCCCACACTTCATCTTCTGTTGATGGATCCGCAGCCCTTTGAATGAAGTCACCTTCTGCCACCTGCATTTACATGTTCGGAGAATCTTCTCATTATCGTTGTTCATTCCGTTTGTTACCGTTTGATCTGTCAGAGTAGGCCCATCTTTCATCCCACCTCTCGGAGGGCCTTCGGGTTGTTTTCCTTTATGCCTTGTCATAGTCAGATTGAAGGTGCTTCCTCGTGAGAAGCTAGTGGGTAAGGTAACTAACCGCCCACTCCTGTTACGGTCTCTCCTGTCGTCCACCGGTCTTTCCCGATTGCCTACCAGACTTTCCTGGCTGCCAACTGCTCTTTCACAGTAGTCGCTGGTTCCCCAGACGTGTAATTTAGATGATACAGGTTAACTGCTTGGCATTTTCTGCCTGTCACTGACTAACATTTAATTACATTTATAAGTTACATCTGGCCCTTTGAGGACAGTCGTTATACTGATGTGGCCCTCAGTGAAAATGAGTTTGACACCCCTGCCTTAATACATATGTTTAACATTCAACTCCATAACATTTTTTTTCATTGCAAGTAAAAGTAAAATCAAATAAAATCCAGTGAGCTTTTCCCCCATAACAACTGTTTACAAAACTAGATGGTCATTTCAGTCAAAATGAAATGAAAATGAATTAAAAAAGCACTTACGGATTGCACTGATAATGGAAATAGTAATAATACAAAAAGAAATAATGAACACTTATATGTAACTATGTTTCGTTTAAACTTCCGGCTCTCAACGGGAGCAGACGTCTTTCTTCTGTCTCCTGTTGTCTCTATCTCTCTAACTCATACCCAGACTGACTCTCACTTATTCTCTGCAAAATGACGAAACCAAAAGGAAAATCGGAGGATACTAAAGACCAGATGGTCTCTATGAAAGAATTAAAGAGTGAGTTAAAGAGCAACTTTGATAAGTTAAATGACTCGACTCGTGCTGCCAGACGTGAGTGCCGTAAAGCTGAGCGCAAATGGAAAAAGGACAAACTGCAGGTGTCTCTTCAAATGTTGAGGGACTGCTGGCGTCATTATCAAAAAACTGTGAAAAAAGCGAAAACAGAACACTTATCTAATATTATCCTCTCTAACTGTCACAAACCTCGTGTTTTGTTTAAAACAATTGATTCAGCTCTTAATGCCAAGCAGACTGCTGGTATAGAGACTTCTCCTGTTGTCTGTGAAAATTTTCTTCACTTCTTTATTGACAAGGTCACTTCTATAAGGGCTCTCATCTCACCTCCTGCTTACGACCCCTCAATCTCTGTCACCTCCTCTGCTGTTTTTGAGCAGTTTGAACCCGTGACACTGTCCTTTTTACAGGAGATTGTTGGTCAGTTGAGGCCCTCAGGTTCTCCAAATGATGCTGTCCCTCCTCGACTGCTTAAAGAGGTTTTCCCCACTGTTGGAACTTCCCTTCTCACAATTATTAATAGCAGTCTCTCCTCAGGTGTCGTCCCTGTCTATTTTAAACACGCAATAGTGCAACCTGTGATTAAAAAACCTGGGCTAGATCCTACAGATCTTACCAATTTCAGGCCGATCTCCAAACTACCTTTTCTCTCAAAAATCCTTGAGAAGATAGTCTACAGTCAATTAACAGACTTTCTGAAAGACTACAATATTCTTGAGGTTTTCCAATCCGGTTTTAAAACCCTGCACAGCACAGAATCAGCTCTTTTAAGAGTTTTTAATGATATCTTTTTAGCTACTGACTCTGGTGACTGTGTTATTTTAGTGCTTTTAGACTTAACTGCTGCATTTGATACAGTTGACCATGAAATCCTGATCTCCCGCTTGGAGCAGTGGGTGGGCATCAGGGGCATAGCACTGGAGTGGATCAGGTCGTACTTGGCAGATAGAACGTTCTGTGTCAGCCTTGGCGACTCAGTGTCCTCCTCTGCTCCTCTCCTGTGTGGGGTCCCACAGGGCTCAGTTCTGGGCCCTCTTCTCTTCTCTCTCTATCTGCTCCCGCTCGGCTCAATACTTAGGAATCATGGGATTCACTACCACTGTTATGCGGATGACAGCCAGATTTATGTTCCACTCAAAAAGAACAATGCGTACTCTATCGCTGCATTAGTTAAATGTCTTGATGACATTAAGGCCTGGATGGCCCTGAACTTTTTGAGTTTTAATGAAAAGAAAACTGAAGTGATGTTTTTTGGTGGCACCGCTGGTACACCCCTTCCAGATCTGGGTTCTTTGGCCCAGCATGTCAGGCCAGCCATCACTAATCTTGGGGTAAAAATGGACTCAGGTCTCAAGCTTGACAGCCAGATCAGGGCAGTAGTGAAGTCCAGCTTTTATCATTTGAGGCAGCTGGCCATAATAAAACCTATTCTTTCGAGGCAACATTTCGAAACAGTCATCCACGCCTTTGTCACCACTAGGCTGGACTATTGTAATTCTCTTTATGTGGGGGTTAGTGCTTCTTCCATCTCCCGTCTCCAGATGGTCCAAAATGCTGCTGCACGTCTGTTGACCAGCACCCGTAAACATGAGCACATTACCCCCATTTTAGCCTCACTCCACTGGCTGCCCATACATTTTAGAATCCATTTTAAAATTCTTTTATTTACTTTTAAATCCCTGAATGCCCTTGCCCCACCTTACCTCTCTGAGCTTCTACACCGCTATGTACCTGCTCGCTCTCTCAGGTCAGCTGATCAGCTGCTCCTGGATGTGCCTAAAACCAAACAGAAGCTCAGAGGGGACCGTGCCTTTGCTGTTGTGGCACCCAAATTGTGGAATGATCTGCCTCAGCAAATCAGACAGGCCTCTTCTCTGTCTGTTTTTAAATCTCGCGTGAAGACCTACCTCTTCGCCTTGGCTTTTAACATCTAGATAGACACCTGATTTTATTTTGTCTTATCTTTTTTATCTTACTTTATTGCTCTGATTATTTGCTTTTGTTTTTATCCATATTTTATGTTTTATGTTTCTAGTTGATTAACTTTACTTATAATATTTGAGCCATTTTGTCTTATCTATAATGTTTGTTCTTTTTATTCATTCGCCTGTACAGCACTTTGGTCGACTGCAGTTGTGGTAAAGTGCTCAACAAATAAAGTTTGGATTGGATTGGATTGGAGTTAGGGAGTGACTTTGATAAAAAGTTGGAAGAAAAGCTCAAACCGGTGCTAGATGCCTTGGAAGAAATGAAGGACAAAATGAAGAAAATGCGGAAAGACATGGATGAAAGAGACCGAAAAATTGTTGTCTTGGAAGAGGGACAACAAAGAATGGATGACTTGGAACAAAGCATTCGTATAAATGATGTGATTATCACTGGAATCAAAATCAAGCCGAGGAATTACGGAAATGCTATGGCTAGCGCTGACATCGAATCTCTGGAGCAACAAGTGAGTTCTCAACTGAGGGACTTGGAGATAACTATAGATCCGGACCAAATTGAGACATGTTACCCATTACCATCTGGAGGTAGGAGACCACCTGCAGTGCTGATAAAATTCAACAATCGTAAACACAAAATTGCTCTTCTGAAACAAGGCTTCAACCTGAAAGGAAAAAATGTCTACATTAATGAGAATCTCACTAAAAAGAATGCTGATATCTCCAAAAAAGCTCGACAACTGAAGAAGAATGGACTGATCGACAACACCTGGACGAACAACTGCAGGATCTTCATCAAGACAAAGGGGCTTTCTCCGGACCAGATGAAAACAATGGTGATCAGGAGTGCAGAGGAGTTGGTGAAATATGAGCAATAAAGACGGACAAGAATTGTTACTACACCAAAGATCAGTACAACAGAGTCACTTCAATATTGGGAGCTCTACTAATTTTGGACACGTCAAGTATTTCACGGAACAGTCGAAAAATCTACACCATTGATGTCAGAAACATGGACTAATGAACAAAAAAACAAACAAAACCAAAACAAACAAAAAACAACAACATGTATTTGTGATAACATGGGATAACATTAACTTGAGACTTTAAAGAGCATGTTGATATCTTTTGACAATATAATACCATGTGAAACTGTTCAAGTGTCTGTAACAAACTGGTTAATTCTTGTATGAACACTGTCTGCTGAAAGAGGTTAATATGATCATTATATTCTTGTGGAGAACACTGGCAAGGTCAACATCTAGTTTTGACTATCCATGATGTTAACAAACCTTGTGTTCCTTGGAAGAATGTAAACATGGTTATACTCTAGGGTAAAAGGCTAATGTCTGGAAGTGGATAAGGGTATGAACATCTGTCAAAATTCAGTGTATGAGCTGGTTGAAGACTTTTAATGTCTGAGTTTGTTGATTACATATTCTAATGACAGAGATGTTTTTGTTGATAATTTAGGGGACGGGAATCTTACAAGCCGATGGCTTCTACCCATCAACCCTTTTTTTTTTCTTTTCGGATGTTGCGGATGATGTTTCTACACTGATGAAAGTGAAATATGTTGTAATAACATGTCTGGAAAGAAGAAAAATGAACTGAATAAATAAATAAATAAATAAACGGACATGTCTGCAGTATGAATGCACTGGTCAATGGTAATCCAAATGGTTGTGGCTCAGTGGTAGAGTGGTCGTTTGCTTATCAGATGGTCGAATCTTCAGATATTGAACCCCAAATTGCCCCCAGTGGCTTTTGCACTGGTGTGTGAATGATGGTGTGAATGGTTATTGCTCCTAAAAAGCAGGTGGTCCTTGTCACCACCACTGAGTGAATGTTGATGTGTTAGGATGAATTCTGCTATTGTAAAGCATTTTAAGTAGACAGACTAGAAAAGCGTTACACGAGTCTTTTCCTTTCGGCGTTTCCCTTCAGGTGTCGCCACAACAAATAAGTTGCCTCCACCTAACCCTGTCTTCTGCATCCTCTTCTCTCACACCAACTACCCTCATGTCCTCTTTCACTACATCCATAAACCTCTTTGATCTTCCTCTAGGCCTCCTGCCTGGCAGTTCAAAACTCAGCATCCTTCTACCAATATATTCACTATCTCTCGTCTGGACATGTCCAAACCATCTCAGTCTGGCCTCTCTGACTTTATCTCCAAAACCTCTAACATGTGCTGTCCCTCTGATGTACTCATTCCTGATCCTATCCTTCCTGGTCACTCCCAGAGAGAACCTCAGCATCTTCATCTCTGCTACCTCCAGCTCTGTCTCCTGTCTTTTCCTCAGTGACACTTGTCTCTGAACCAGACAACATTGCTGGTCTCACCACAGTTTTGTACACTTTACTTTCATTTTAGTTGAAACTCTTTTATCACACATCACACCTGACACTTTTCTCCACCCGTTCCATTCTGCCTGTACAAGCTTCTTCACCTCTTTTCCACACTCTCCATTGCTCTGGACTGTTAACCCTAGGTACTTAAAATCCTCCACCTTCTTGATCTCTTCTCCCTGTAACCTCACTCCACACTCACTTTCCACTTTGGTCCTTCTCATTTACACACATGTACTCTGTCTTACTGCGGCTAACCTTCATTTCTCTCCTTTCAAGGAAAACCCACCAACTCTTTAGCTTCTCCTCCACCTGTTCCTTGTTCTCACTAAAGATCTAACATACTGCTATGTTAGACCAGACTTCCTCATACAATACCACAGTTCCTCTCTGGGCACCCTGTCGTAAGCTTTCTCCAGATCTACAAAAACACAATGCAGCTCCGTCTGGCCTTCTCTGTACTTCTCTATCAACATCCTCAAACCAAATACTGCATCTGTAGTACTCTTTTTGGCAAGAAACCATACTGCTGCTCACAATTGCTGACTTCCCTCACAGTCTAGCTTCAATTACTCTCCCATTACTTCATTGTATGACTCATCAGCTTTATTCCTCTGTAGTCGCCACAACCCTGCACATCTCCCTTGTTCTTAAAAATGGGCACCGGCACACTTCTCCTCCATTCCTCACGCATCTTCTCACGATCTAAGATCCTGTTGAACAACCCAGTCAGAAGCTCTACTGCCACCTCTCCTAGACACTTCCGTACCTCCACAGGTATATCATCAGGACCGAGTGCTTTTTCACTCTTCATCCTCTTCAATGCCCTCCTCACTTCATCCTGACTGATCTTTGCTACTTCCTGGTCCACAACAGCCACCTCTTCTAGTCTTTGTTCTCTCTCATTTTCCTCAATCATCAACTCTTCAAAGTACTCTTTCCATCTTCCCATCACACTACTGATACCTATCAATACACTTCCATCCCTATCCTTAATCGCCTTAAACCTGCTGCACATCCTTCCCATCTCTGTCTCTCTGTCTTGCCAACCTGTATAGATCAGTTTCTCCCTCCTTACTGTCCAACCTAGCATACAAGTCATCATAGCTAATTTCTTAGCTAACCTCTTTCTCTGTATACACTCCTGTACCTCCTCATCCCACCACCAAGTCTCCTTATCTACTTTCCTTCCAGATTACACAGCAAGTACTCCCCTACCTGTCTCCCTGATCCCATTAGCTGTAGTTGTCCAGTCATCTGGAACCACCTCCTGACCACCCAGAGCCTGTCTTAACTCCTTCCTAAAAGTCCTGAAATACTCTTCCTTTTTCATCTTTTGTCCTCTGCTTTGCCGTTGCCCTCTTCATCTTCCTCACCACCAGATTGATCCTACACACCACAATCCTATGCTGTTTGGCTACACTCTCACCTACCACTACTTTGCAGTCAATCAATCAATCAAGTTTTATTTATATAGCGCTTAATCATGACAGCAGACATTTCAAAGCGCTTTAACAGACAGAGAAACCCAACTGAACCCTCCAGAGCAAGCATAAGCGACAGTGGCGGGGAAAAACTCCCTCCATGAGGAAGAAACTCCGGGCAGGACCCAGACTCTTTTGGGCGGCCATCCGCCTCGACCGGTTGGGTGGAAAAGAAATCAAAGGAAGACAAGAACAACATCAGAGAGAGAGAGACAGAGAGAGAGTGACAGATAGGCCAGATAGAGACAGTATTAAGGTTGCTAAAGTCAAGGCACCTCTCCAAGGAACCATCACCTTACCGTGGTGGAGAGGTTTGTGTGCCCTAAGGATCCTGGGAGCTATGTTGTCGGGAGTCTTGTACTCCTGGTAGGGTCACCCAAGGCAAACAGGTCTCAGGTGAAGGGCCAGACAAAGAATGGTTCAAATATCCCATGAAAAACGGAAAAGGGAAAACTGTGACCCTGCCCGGAGGAAGCCCGGGGCCCACGTCTGGAGCCAGGCCTGGACGGAGGGCCCGTCAGCGAGCGCCTGGTGGCCAGGTCTGCCACGGGGCCCGGCCGGGCTTAGCCCGAAAAGGCAACGTGGATTCTTCCCACCCCTGTGGACCCACCACCCGCAGGGCAGACCGATGGGGTCGGGTGCGCTGCCATATGGGTGGCAGTGACGACAGGGGGTCACGACGGACCAGACCCGGGCGGCAGAAGTTGGCTTTGGGGACGTGGAATGTCACCTCACTGGCGGGGAAGGAGCCGGAACTTGTGTTGGAGGTGGAGCGCTACCAGTTGGATCTGGTGGGGCTTACCTCCACGCATAGCCTCGGTTCTGGATCCAAACTCCTGGATAGGGGTTGGACCTTGTTTTACTCCGGAGTTGCGTCAGGCGTGAGGCGCAGGGCGGGTGTGGGGATACTCACAAGCCCCCGGCTGAGCGCCGCTGTGTTGGAGTTTACCCCGGTGGATGAGAGGGTCGCTTCCCTATGCCTTAAGGCTGTGGGGGGGAAAACTCTGACTGTTATTAGTGCATATGCACCAAATATCAGTTCAGAGTATTCGGCCTTCTTGGGGTCCCTAAATGGGGTCCTTGAAGGGATCCCTGCAGGGGACTCCATTGTTCTCCTGGGGGACTTCAACGCACACGTCGGCAATGATGGAGACACTTGGAGGGGTGTGATTGGGAGGAATGGCCTCCCTGATCTGAACCCGAGCGGTGTTATGTTGTTGGACTTCTGTGCTAGTCACGGATTGTTCATAACTAACACCATGTTCGAACACAAGGATGCTCATAAGTGTACCTGGTACCAGAGCACCCTGGGTCGGAGGTCAATGATTGATCTTGTGATCGTATCATCTGATCTTCGACCGTGTGTTTTGGACACTCGGGTGAAGAGAGGGGCAGAGCTGTCAACTGATCACCACCTGGTGGTGAGTTGGGTCCGTTGGCGGAGGAAACCTTTGGATAGACCTGGTAAGCCCAAACGAGTAGTGCGGGTGAACTGGGAACGTCTGGAGGAGGACTCTGTCCGTGAGGCCTTCAATTCACACCTTCGAAGGAGCTTCTCGTGCATCCCTGTGGAGGCTGGGGGCATTGAACCTGAATGGTCGATGTTCAAAGCTTCCATTGCTGAAGCTGCAGCTGAGAGCTGTGGTCTCAAGGTCTTGGGTGCCTCAAGGGGCGCTAACCCTCGAACACCGTGGTGGACCCCGGTGGTCAGGGAAGCCGTCCAACTAAAGAAGGAGGCCTTCAGGGGCATGTTGTCCCTGGGGACTCCTGAAGCAGTTGCAGGGTACCGACAGGCCAAAAGGACTGCAGCCTCAGCTGTGATGGAGGCAAAACAGAGGGTGTGGGAGGAGTTCGGAGAGGCCATGGAGAAGGACTATCGGACGGCACCAAAGTTGTTCTGGAGGACTGTCCGACACCTCAGGAGGGGGAAACGGGGAACCATCCAAGCTGTATACAGCAAAGATGGGACACTGTTGACCTCAACTGAGGAGGTTGTCGGTCGGTGGAAGGAACACTTTGAGGAACTCCTGAATCCAACTACCCCAACTGACCCGTCCTCTGTTGCAGAGGCAGAGCTGGAGGATGATGGGGGATCAGAGTCAATCTCTCGGGGCGAAGTCACCGAGGTAGTTAAACAACTGCACGGTGGCAAAGCCCCGGGTATTGATGAGATTCGCCCGGAAATGCTGAAGGCTCTGGGTGTTGAGGGGCTGTCGTGGATGACACGCCTCTTTAACATTGCGTGGAAATCTGGGACAGTGCCGAAAGAGTGGCAGACTGGGGTGGTGGTTCCTCTTTTTAAAAAGGGGGACCAGAGGGTGTGTGCCAATTACAGGGGCATCACACTCCTCAGCCTCCCTGGGAAAGTTTACTCAAGGTGCTGGAAAGGAGGGTCCGGCCGATTGTCGAGCCTCAGATTGAGGAGGAACAATGTGGGTTCCGTCCTGGTCGTGGAACAACGGACCAGCTTTTTACTCTCACAGGGATCCTAGAGGGGGCTTGGGAGTATGCCCATCCAGTCTACATGTGTTTTGTGGACTTGGAGAAGGCATATGATCGAGTCCCCAGGGATATACTGTGGGAAGTACTGCGGGAGTATGGAGTGAGGGGGCCTCTTCTCAGGGCCATCCAATCCCTGTACGCCCAAAGTGAGAGCTGCGTTCGGGTTCTCGGCAGTAAGTCGGACTTGTTCCGAGTAGCTGTTGGCCTTCGCCAGGGCTGCGCTTTATCACCAATTCTGTTTGTGATTTTCATGGACAGGATATCGAGGCGTAGTCGTGGTGAGGAGGGTTTACTGTTTGGTGGCCTGAGGATTGCATCACTGCTTTTTGCAGATGATGTAGTCCTGTTTGCGTCATCAGCCTGTGACCTGCAGCGCTCACTGGTCCGGTTTGCAGCCGAGTGTGAAGCGGCGGGGATGAGGATTAGCACCTCCAAATCTGAGGCCATGGTCCTCAGCAGGAAACCGGTGGAATGCCTTCTCCAGGTGGGGAATGAGGTCCTTCCACAAGTGAAGGAGTTTAAGTATCTTGGGGTCCTGTTCACGAGTGAGGGAACAATGGAGCGTGAGATTGGACGGAGAATTGGGGCAGCAGGAGCGGTATTGCAGTCGCTTTACCGCACTGTTGTCACAAAGAGGGAGCTAAGCCGAGAGGCAAAGCTCTCCATCTACCGTTCAATCTTCGTTCCTACCCTCACCTATGGTCATGAGCGATGGGTCATGACCGAAAGAACGAGATCGCGGATACAAGCGGCTGAAATGGGCTTTCTCAGGCGGATAGCTGGTGTCTCCCTTAGAGATAAGGTGAGAAACACTGCTGTTCGCGAGGGGCCCAGAGTAGAGCCGCTGCTCCTTCGCGTGGAAAGGAGTCAGTTGAGGTGGTTTGGGCATCTGGTGCGGATGCCTCTGGGACGCCTCCCTAGGGAGGTGTTTCTGGCACGTCCAGCTGGGAGGAGACCTCGGGGCAGACCCAGGACCAGGTGGAGGGATTATATCTCAACACTGGCCTGGGAACGCCTTGGGATCCCCCAGTCAGAGCTGGTGGATGTGGCCCGGGAAAGGGAAGTTTGGGGCTCCCTGTTGAAGCTGCTGCCCCCGCGACCCGATTCCGGATAAGCGGTGGAAGATGGATGGATGGATGGAAAGTCAAGGCACAATTACAGCTGTGTGGATGACTGTATGGCGGCACGGAGGAAGAAAGGAAGCAGGACCCCAGCCGATGGATAGTTGAGGGGTGGTACTGGTGGGCTTGGAGGATAAGGTGCACAGAGGAAGGTCCACGGCGGCTGGGCGGATGAGGGGTGGAAAAGTAAGATGACACCAACGAAGACAGGCAGCAGGACCCCAGTCGATGGATAGGTGGGGGGTGATAATGGTGGATGGGAGGTGCAGGTCCACAGCAGATGGTCCACAGCGGATGGGCGGATGAGGGGTGGAACAGTATGGTGGCGCGGAGGAAAAAGGAAGCCGGACCCCAGCCGATAATTAGGTTAGGGGTGGTACGAGTGGGATGGGAAGAGCAGGTCCATAGCAGATGGGCGGATGAGGGGTGAACCTGAGAAAAACCTGGGAGAACATAGAGCACAGAGACTCCAGGGAAGAAGTTTAGTTAGTACGGTGTGATTGGAGACTTGAAGAGTGAGGTCAGAGAGGAGGAGGAGTAACAGAGATGGTTGGAGAGAAGAGAGAGGAGAGAGGAACTCAGTGAGTCTGGATGTTGAGTCTCCAGCAGTGTAGGTCTGTATGAATATAAACGTATTAACCTAAGTTGCCATTAATAGTAAAATTTATGAAAAAGAAAAGTTTTAAGTCTAGTCTTAAATAGTGAGAGGGTGTCTGCCCCCCGAACTGAGGTAGGGAGGAAACTGATCAGTCACTGATCTCCTTCAAATTACACCGTCTACACAAGATGTAGTCTACCTGTGCTATGCCGTTAAAATCCCCTCCTAAAAACATGTGATTGCCTATGCTGCATTTCTGGAATTCATCATTTAAAGTTTTCAAACAAGCCACTCTATCTGTGCCCACAGTTAGGGCATACACACAAATAAAGATCAATGTCTGTTTTTCAACCTCTGCTCTTATTTTTAAAACGTGGCCCGGCATAATGTCCTCTACCAAGACAGAGCAGGGTCTAAACGCACATGAAAATAAAATCCCCACTCCACGCCTGGTGTTGTTTTTGTGGCTGAAATACATTTCACCGCAGCACCCTCTTGAGAGAGAGAGAGATAAGGATTTTTATCACAAAGGACACAATATTAACTAGAATCACTGCTAGACATGTTATTGAGAAATGTAACTAAATAATTGGCTCAGGTCATAGCTCACTAAAAAGGATTCACCATGTTCGACTAAAGGTTTAGATATAAACAGCACAAATTTGTAGGGCTGTGACCATACCTTCAATATCTGTCACTTCACCGAACTGGACAGGCGGATGGATATCTGGTTTACTTACTTACTTACGCCTACTACCCCTTCTGGGGCATAGGCCACCAACAAGAAATCTCCAGGTATCTCTATCTTTTGCTGTTCTCTCCAGCTGGTTCCAGGTCATCTTCATGGTCTTAATGTCTGCCTCCAGGTCTCTGCGCCAGGTGTTTCTTGGACGGCCCCTTTTGCGCTTCTCCTGTGGGTTCCATCTTAATGCTTGTCTTATGATGGTGTTTGCTGGTTTCCTTAGGGTGTGGCCTATCCATCACCATCTGCGTTGTATTATCTCTTCTTCCACAGGCAGCTGATTTGTTCTGTGCCAGAGTCCTGCATTAGTGATGGTATCTGGCCATCGAACATGGAGGATCCTACGCAGGCAGCTGCTAATGAAGAATTGCTCTTTCTTGATGGTGGCCACTGTAGTTCTCCAGGTCACTGCTCCGTATAAGAGGAACGCCTTCACGTTGCTGTTGAAGAACCTGACTTTGGTTTTAGGAGTCAGGTCTTTGGAATTCCAGATGTTGCATAACTGGATGAATGCTGCGCAGGCTTTTTGAATATGTGCTGTAACATCAGCATCTGTGCAGCCCTGCGTGTCAATTACACTGCTTAGGTAAGTAAAGGCTTCGACTTCCTCCATTGCGTCGCCATCTAGTGTGATTGCGACTGCATAAACCAAATCGCAACACTGCGCATCATCGTGGAGCAGTCAATAGAGTGGAACTCACCCCTATACATTAATTTTGTTGACTATGAGAAAGCCTTCGATAGCCTAGACCGAGAGTCCCTCTGGAAGCTTCTCCGACATTATGGGGTGCCGGCCAAGATTGTTTCCATCATCAGGAACTCAGGCAAGGTTGCCTGCTCTCTCCCTTTCTCTTCCTCCTAGCCATTGACTGGACAATGAAGACCTCCAGGGCACAGAGAAGGTTTGGAATTCAGTGGACACCTTGGACCCAACTGGATGACCTGGATTACGCAGACGATCTGGCACTACTGTTGCACACCCAACAACAGATGCAGGAGAAGACCAACAGCGTGGCAGCCATATCGGCACAACTAGGACTCAACATCCACAAAGACAAGACAAAGATCCTCAAGTCCAACACAGCCAACACCAACGATTTTTATTTTCCTCTTTCCCCAGAACCAGTGCAGCATGTACTGTACAAGTGATGAACAAACAATATATTTCCAGCGAAAATAAAGTTGGCCAAGAACAAAATAGAAACAAAACAAAACCAAAAAAAAAGAATCAAGGCTAAACTCAGGCAAAAACAAAGGAAAACTGCACGAAAGGCTATGCCCTCCTATGGGCCCTGGCAGCTATCAAACACGGGCGTACCAGGGCTGTCGCCCACTCAACCATACTGGCATAACCAGGTGCCTGGCATCCAGCTCCCTTTCATAGGTGAGAGGAGCCTACCAACTACTGATCCAATTACCCAACAGCTCATCTACAAGCTCACGTTTAAACTACATATCATGAAAAGACCCACAATAAATAGGTTACTCTCAAACACTACTTTGGGCATGACTTCATATCAATATGGCATGTACATTGTATGGAAATCAGTTTAGCATTGTTACATGTCAAAACCCCCTCCTCCTCTACAGTACTTGGCACATTCCGGCGGGAACTCCTCTATATGAGCTAGATGGTAGAGGCCTGGTCTGTTTGCCCGCCCACCAGAAGTGCCAGTACTGCAGAGGAGACACAGGTGACAAACAAACCAATAAATTTGCCCCTCTTTCAAGTCTACACATCATTTTGTGAATTTCTAACTTTGCACCAAAGATCTTGAATGTATTCCAACCTTAGCATGATACTGCGTGGACATGTTATACTGTATATTGAAATGTTTGTTTCATTACACACAGCCAAACACCATGCACCCAAACCGACCGGTAGTGTTAATTAGAATTGGGCCCAATTGTATACTGTGTGTGTGCATGTACATTGTCCTTAATCAGTCATATATAGGGCACTATCTGCCCTGTGACAGACAGGATATCGAGGCGTAGTCGTGGTGAGGAGGCTTTACAGTTTGGTGGCCTGAGGATTACATCGCTGCTTTTTGCAGATGATGTGGTCATGTTTGCGTCATCAGCCTGTGACCTGTAGCGCTCACTGGTCTGGTTCGCAGCTGAGTGTGAAGGGATGAGGATTAGCACCTCCAAATCTGAGGCCATGGTCCTCAGCAGGAAACCAGTGGACTGCCTTCTCTGAGTGGGGAATGAGGTTTTTCCACAAGTGAAGGAGTTTAAGTATCTTGGGGTCCTGTTCACGAATGAGGAAACAATGGAGCGTGAGATTGGACGGAGAATTGGGGCAGCAGGAGCGGTATTGCAGTCGCTTTACCACACTGTTGTCACAAAGAGGGAGCTAAGCCGAGAGGCAAAGCTCTCCATCTACCGTTCAATCTTCGTTCCTACCCTCACCTATGGTCATGAGCGATGGGTCATGACCGAAAGAACGAGACCGCGGATACAAGCGGCTGAAATGGGCTTTCTGAGACGGATAGCTGGTGTCTCCCTTAGAGATAAGGTGAGAAACACTGCTGTTCGCGAGGGGCTCAGAGTAGAGTCACTGCTCCTTCGCGTGGAAAGGAGTCAGTTGAGGTGGTTTGGGCATCTGGTGTGGATGTCTCCGGGACGCCTCCCTAGAGAGGTGTTTCTGGCACGTCCAGCTGGGAGGAGACCTCAGGGCAGACCCAGGACCAGGTGGACGGATTATATCTCAATACTGGCCTGGGAACGCCTTGGGATCCCCCAGTCAGAGCTGGTGGATGTGGCCGGGGAAAGGGAAGTTTGGGGCTCCCTGTTGAAGCTGCTGCCCCCGCGACCCGATTCCGGATAAGCGGAAAAAACTTAACAACAGGAAAGCCCTTGGTATCTGTAGCTGAGTTGCTAAAATCTAGCGGTGACAGTCTTGTTAATGGCTCACACACACCTTCAACCATGTGTGGAAGACAGAGAGACCAGAAGAGTCATCCTACCCTTCTTGAAACGTAATGGTGACACGCTAGCCTGCAGCAACCACAGAGGCATCACACTTCTCTCCATTCCCAGCAAGCTCCCACCAGGATCTTGCTCACCTGTGCTCTCCCAGCCATCAGAAGTCACTGCCGTCTCCAAAAGGCTGGCTTTATGCCTAACCGCTCCACTACAGACCACATCTCTACCGTTGGCCTGCTCATAGAGAAGACCCATGAATTCCGCATGAATTCATGGGAATTCATGGGACCCATGAATTCCGCAAAGATCGCCATCTATACATCAGGTTCATTGATTTGACCTCATCTGCCATGCCTCGCTCTGAGGTATTGTACAGACCCTTGGAGCACCACCTAAGATCATTGCCGTGCTCAAGCTGCTCTCCAACAACGCAGAGAGCTGTGTCTGTATCAACGGTAGAGACTCCGACTAGTTCCCCATCTCCAGTGGCGTTCGCCAGGGCTGCATGTCCGCTCCTGACGTTTTTAACTGCATCATTGACCATCTGATGTCCAGGGTCTGTGAGCGAATCCCTGGGGTGTCCCCCGGCAACTACCATCTGACCGACCTGGAATATGCTAACGAAACCATTCTGCTCAGCACATCCTACAGCCAGCTTAGAGACGCCCTGGACATATACAGAGAAGAGGTACAGAAGCTTGGCCTTCGATTGAGCTGGACCAAAACCAAATTCATGCATGTCAGTGACGGACCGGATCCACCTCCCCTGCAGCTGGGTGATAGCACTGTGGCGCCTGTTAAGAACTTTATGTATCTGGGGGCCAATGGGGGCCTTAAACCAGAGATTCTCTGCAGAAGAGCTCTGACAGCATCAGCTCTGCAGTCTCTCTGGAAGCCACTCTGGCGGCACCAGACCGTCTCATGAATTTACAACTCTGCTGTCCTCTCCATCCTACTCTACGGCTCGAAAACTTGGCCCTTAAATAAGACCCTGGCTGCCAGTATAGATGGTTTTGATAGTAGGGCTCTCAGAACCATCGAAAAACATCAGGTGGCCCCAGCGGGTTTCTAACAAAGTGCTTAGAGCTGGAAGCGACCTCGAGGCAAGACCCGCACTTGATGGCTTGACGTCATTGCGGGTGACCTCCGACAACAGGGATTTGCTGTGGAGGATGCAGAGCAGCTGGCACAAGACTACCAGCGTTGGAAAAAACTGAGTCATCTGGTTGGCTCAACGCACAGGGACAGGACACCTCCCCATCGCAAGAGCCCTACTGACTGACTGACTGACTGACAATAATTTGAATTTGTGATGACCTGAATATTGAATATTGAATTGAATGGATTGAATTGAATAGAATTGAATTGGATGGATGTGTCACTATTCTCTAAAAACGTAATTGTTTCAAGCATAAAAACACCTTGGAACAAGGGGAAAGTGAGAAAACGGCAACGACGAGTGACAATTTCATGTGTGACACAGAAAATTCTGTTTTGCGAAATTGACTGATGTCATGTAATTCGTTTTCTAAATTTAAAAAGCTTCTCACTGACAGGTGAACTATATATAGTGTACTGTTTTCTATTTAACTTCATTTACACTTCAAATTGAAATGAGACAAAGAGCTTTTTATTTCTCTTTGGCTGCACCTTAGTGTATTTACTGCTGTGCCATGAACTCCATTGACATGCTTGCCACAGAGTAAGAAAAATCACAGTGACTCAGGTATCACCATTTGGTTGCTGTGGAATATATTTTCACATCATTCTCTTTAATAAGTTTGGCATCGGAGAATGACATTTTAAGATGGTGTTGTCTGCTACAATCATGTCATCCAGATTTAATTTCACTTAAATCGTAGTATCTGTTTGATTCATGCATTTGACTTAAACCAATACAACACAGTATGTTCCGCACTATAAGCCGCACTGGACTATAAGGCGCACCCTCAGTAATTTGTTTGTTTTATAATTTATTTCATATATAAGGCGCACCGGATTATAAGGCGCACACAATAAAAAATAAATAAAATTTATTTGATAAACTGCAGCGGCTGTAGTTGTGCAATCCGTCCACTAGATAGAGTGGCGCTGCTCAGGCAGTCATGATTACATTCATGACTTCCTGACTACCTTTGAATTGCTCCTATTGCTATGTCAATAAGCCATTCTGATCCTCATCAAGGAAACCTGAAGACTTGATCACTTTGCCATCTTAGAAAGAAGTCAACACGCATATTAAAAAACCTGATATTAAAAACTGGTTAAATTCATTACGAGTGCAGTCAGTGCAAACAGAGCGGATTATTTCCTGATCTGAAGTTCGAAGCAGATATTTAAGCTCCGATGTTCGTCTTCGTTTATTAATTAAATATTGTTTCGATCGATCGGTAGTCGAGGTGCAGCTATTTGCTGCTGTGTGTGTCCTAAACAATTTTTTAACTAGTTTTTAATGTCAGGCTGCTAATTTACTGGCAAAATGACACTGTTTTACTCCTAGAACTGACTTTAACGTCGGTGTCTCACCGCCATGAATCTCACAGCACGTCACAGAATACACAAGCCTGAATGCGCCCCTCCGACGCCTGCCAAGAGGTATCAACTACATTTGTAAATCAATTGCAGCACACCCATTGGCACCTCTGCAGGGCAGTGACTCTGCTCTTGAAATTTCAGAAAAGGCTGGAAGTTCAGCTTTGAGGGTCTTTCATTCACCTTTATGGCAGTTTCTCCGTGTGTTTCCACAGACTGATAGAATGGACCGTCACTAGATTCCAGATGACAGCACAATGGCATTTTTAAGACCAATTAAGTTTAAAGTGGGTTATTTCCGACGCCAAATAGTTAGGAAATACTGAGATCAGTCAGTCAGTCAAACTTTATTAATAGAATTGTTGAAAGTTCCTTATGTTTTGCCACGTAATCACCGGTGCTCCTACAGTCGGTTCTACCGTCTGAGAGCAGCTCAGTCAGAGCCAGGACTTTGGTGACGCCCCTTGACTACCGTTGTTAGGGGGCGTGGGCCCGTGTGCCTTGTGAGGGAGCTCCTCTGGTGGCGGACTGCGGCATGACTGCCGGCCAGACTGCTGGCTTTTTTTCAGCGATCATGTTTTTAACCAATATTAATATGAATATTAACCCATATATAAAACGCACCGGATCATAAGGCGCAATACGGGTTTATGAGAAAATTTTAGGCTTTTAGGCATGCCTTATAGTGCGGAAAATACTGTAATCTTCTGTTTAGATCAACAACACTATCTCTTAATCTCAGCTGCCTCAATTCTTTGAATTTACAGTACCTACCTTCCACCTTCCATATTGACAGTGTCTCCTTTGAGATGGTGGTTCATGTCCAAACAGACGCATCAGAGTCTGAGCTGAGATGAGACCAGATTTCAATCTGTCATGACTGTTGTTACAAAGGGTGTCCCTGGGCAGCGCTAATTCAAACTCAGACAAAATGACATTTAACAAGGAAAGCGTGCTGTACTTTTCTTACAATAATGTTCTGGAACAATCAAAATCGGAAATTCTATATGCCATGATCTGACATTAAAGAATAATTTCTATAGTTGCCACAGATGAAACAAATGATTCTGAAAAAAGCTGGCATTTCGGCCAGCTTTCATAAATACCCTTAAGTATAAACTTAGACATTACAAACAGTATATGTTTTCCAAAAGCCTGATCATGACAGGACTGACAACCAATCAGAACACTAAATAAATAAGAAGCATTGTCTATCATATACAAATTCAGAACTGTCATTAGAAAATTAAACCTATTATTACTTTGAAATCATCAAGCACAAGGAATTGACTCAAAAGCAGAACAGAGGCTGAAGAGGTTGGACGGGAATAAGAAAGTGTTGATTACTCATAGGTGACAGGTGTGGAGGTAGATAATGTGTCACCTCTCAAGTGCACAGCCCCGCCCAGCCTGCAACAGAGAGCAGAAAACATCCACAAGGAAAAAGTCTTTTCAAAATAAGAGTAGCATAATCACTACAGTACCCCTGTGATCCTGATCTCCTGAGATGTCAGGAGATCAGGAACACTCCTCAGGGCCATAACCTTCCCTCCAGACTGCAAAAGGGAACTAAGGACCACGATCAGAAACGATATCCACGGAGTCACCATGAAAACTTGAAAATGTGGTACACCAGGAGATTAGCTGTCTCATGAGGAATGTAAGGAACAGACTTGGAAAAATGATCAATAATAGTATTACTATATTGCTGTATTTCCATCAGAAGGGGTAATCCAGTCACAAAATCTATTGAGACATGGGACAAGAGTGACTAGGAGTTTCTTGTTCTTCTTCTTTCACCCCTCTCTCAAAGAGGCCATCCATGACAAAGTGGAGAAGCCATCTCTGAACAGGGGGGGTGGTCTGCGACATCACCTTTCTCCCATTTACAACCATGTCCTTTCAAAACTCCCAAAAAGATTGTCTCAACAGATTGACCCAGGTGATGTGTCTCATGCTAATGACCCTCATTAGAATGCAAAGGTGAAACTCACATCTCAGCGACCACCTTTGGCACCCCCACCAATAATCATTGAGGAGCCAGACAGGTGACAACAATGGTCGTTGGAATGCGAATAGCACTCCAAGACACATCTATGTGACTTAACTACTCTCTATCCTACATTGCCTTAAGTGGTTGTCCAGTTTAATGGAAGGAAAATCAGTTCTTCTAGGAAAGAAGGCTCATCTCAGTAAATAAACATCCTTTTCTTGGACAGGTTACACAAATAAAGGGCCTTCAAGGTCAGTTCATCCTAGCCAATCCCTGCAGCCAGAATGTGAAAATCAACCGAAAAGCTGGTCGTGGACTGAGAACCCTGACAAAAAGTTTAAAAAAAACAGAAGAAAGATAACTCAAAATAGGAGAAGAACAAAATACCAGGGTCCAGGATCAGATCTGGAATGGGACAAAAAGGCAAGGCTGGGCGCTGGAGCAGTGAAAAGTGATGAGGAGACATGTGAGCTGCATCACAATCAACTCGCGCCTGAGGCTGGGGTTTTATGGGATTAAGAAGAGAAGTGTTGATCACTCATAGGTGACAGGTGTGGAAGTAGATAGTGTACCATCCCTTGACTGCACAGCCACTGCCAGCCTGCAACAGAAAGCAGAGAACGTCGCCACAGTTTTTTCAAAATAAGAGTCACATAATCAGACCGGACACCTTACCGGTTCATAAGGTAAAACTATCATTCATTTATTCATTCATCTTGAAAACCCGCTTCTTCTGCTGTCGAGTGTCTTGGGTTTGTTGGAGCCAATCCCAGCGGACTTGGGTCGTGAGGCAGGGTACAATCTGGGTGGGACGCCAGGTCACACGGGCAATTTGAGACTGGCCAATTCACCTGAAGTGCATGTGTTTGGAGGTAGGAGGAAGCCGAAGAACCCGGAGAGAACCCATGTAGACAAGGGCAGAGCATGCAAAGTCCGCACAGAGCAGGACTCAAACATCCTCTTGCGGAATTATCTTACACTGTACGTTACAATCAGACCCAGCATGCTGGTGGCCCTTATGACATGGCCATAGCAACATAATGGCAGCACAAATGGATTGAATTTCTCAAATTCAATCCATTTTACAAATGCAAGTTCCAAGCCTTTTTGTGTATTATTTTTAACATAATGATGTGAATACTATGTAACAAATCAATCAATCAATCAATCAATCATCTTTTATTTGTCAATTATTTGATCATATCAACAGACATTTTGAAGCGCTTTTACAAGCACAGAAATCCAATAGAACCCTGCAGAGCAAGCATAAGCGATGGGGATAAACTCCATAATTGAGAAAGAAACTCTGGACAGGATCCAGACTCTGGATGGCGGCCATTCGCCTTGACCAGTTGGTTGGAAAAGAAATACAATTGATATGGGGACAGATTAAAGGAAGAGGGAAAGACAGAAAGAGAATGGCATATAGATAGAGTGAATGTCTTTATCAATCAATCAATCAATCAATCAATCAAGTGTTATTTATATAGCACTTAATCATGGCAAGAGGCATTTCAAAGCTCTGAAGCGGAGTCCGACCTACTAGCTCCGCAGTGCATTCGTTAAGATGATCAGGGCATACAGATGACTCTTGAGACGATAGTTGGAAGTTCACGGTACTTTACTTACAGAGCTCCGGGTCATTCTCCAATACTACAGAACAATGGTGGATGTGGTACGAGAAGGACAAAGACAAGACAGTGGTATTTATACTTTTGAAGACGCATGATGTTACATGACTCTTTTACAGGAATGCAATTAAATTCAAAGGGACAGTCTGAGAAACAAATGTTGAAGGGACAGTGAAACAGATAAATGGTGAATGCATGATAACCTCAGGGTCCATAAACTACAACTTCAAAGGCTGGGAAACTGAGGTTATTCCGCAAGTGTTGATTGTATCCTGTGAGCAGACCTCTGTAGCAAATTTCCAGGCTACATTATTTAAAGATATTAGCTTTTGGACTACTCAATCAGAAGACCGATTTGACTCATGGAGGTAGTGGTGCAATGAACCACACAAACACAGAACTTTATGTGCAAATAGTATGTTATATTAATTTGTGAAAAATATATATATATACAGTGAACCCCAATATTTACACTCTGCAGAAGGAATAAAATTAACTAAAGTAAAGTACATTTCAGATAAACCAACATACAATATTTATCAACACACTGATTGTCCAAAATAATCCAGTGTCAAGTTCCAAGCCGTAATTGGTCCGTTGGCAATTGCGTATGTGTGCGTGTGTGTATGTGGGTGTGTCCGGAGGTGACGTGGGGGACCGGCTTCCAGAGCCTCCTACCAGACCAGGCGAAGTTCTCTGCATCGGTTGTCCCCGCTCTGAATCAGAGTCCTAGCTCGCCATCGTTTAGTCGAGTCCTCACCGGCAAAATCCATAAAAATGTTCAACATGACCGACTTATCGTCCCGGTGTTGGTTATAGTTCATATAACTCCTCCACAAAGGTCTGTTCCGGTAGCCTGCGGCTGATCAGGTAACTCCAATGCCGGCTGCTTTCGGCGCTTCCGGATCTCTCTCTCTTTCGCGGACACACACACCCAACGCTGTCTTCTCACTGGCTTTTATTGCAGGTGACATCATTAGCGACCCGCAGCCCCACAGGTGAATGCGTGATGTCATACACCACGTGACAAGAAGTTCACACTAGTGTGGAACCTAACGTCCTTTGACATGGTAAGAATAAACAAAATATTAATAATAAACAAAATATTAATGTGGCAAGGCGAGCGGCGTGAAGCCGTTGCCGACAACGCCACCTGGGGGCTTTCACCCCAGGATATGCACAAGACTTATGGATGTGCAGGTTTTGAATTGATCCAAGGCACACGGTTCAAGAATACTCCACAGGACCAGAGTGTGATTTCCAATTATAAAAAAAAGACTTTATTAAACATTTATTTTAAAATGAGGACAGACGAAAAGAATACTACAAATATGATTATAAAGAGTATGAGGGATTACCAAAAACAGGGCTGGGGCTTACCACGACAGCGGTAACAAAAAGTAGAGAGATCCAAAAAAACTACACTGCATCCGTGACACAGCAAACCAAAACGTGAATAAGGAACCACCACCAGGGGGACCGCTGCCGCTCTGGGCCCACAGCACCTGTCAACGAAAAGAACACAATTAGAAACAAAAAAAGCAAGGCAACCCTCACACACGATAACCAAATAGCAATAAACCCAAAATAAACTGTTTAACACACAAATTATCCAAAAGAGGAAAAAAAAAGATTACTACACAATAAATCAAATATAACCCGCCAAACTGATCAATAATAACTCAACGGAAGAAATAACAGATAAATAAACTAAAAAAAATGGGGAGAGTCTGCCCATCCAATTAAAACCACCCTCCAGGGGTAGTGGCTCAGCGTCAATTATGGGGTTGGGATGCCCTCTCTTGGCTCGCGTTGATACGGCCTTGACCACCGGTAATGGTGTCTGGCCCGATATAGGCCGAATCAGCGCCGGATTGTGGTGGTGGAGGCCTCCAGATGAGCCAAACCCCAGAGCAGACACACAGATGCAGGGGGAAAAAAAATAATACAACGAACAGAGAACGAGGAACCAAGAACCAAAACAGCAGTGAGCTTTCAGTGGCGATGACGGCCGCGCACTGCAAAATAAACAAATTAAAATACGACTATAGGACATTACAAAATAAAAAGTTACAGATAAACATCCTACCGGAGAGCAGGATTGAGGTGTCACTCGCTGCAGGAGGAGGAAGCCCGCAGCCCAGACCAGGAGAGGTGGTTCTGGGAGAGAACCATAACCCATAACGCAACCAGACCTTCAGCAGCTTGATTTAAAAAGATAGACAACTAAGCGTCTTACCCTCAGGATGCGCACCGGCCCAAGGGAGACAGCCCAGGTCCCAGTAACACCACACTGCCGGATGGGGCAAAACCGGAGTAAATACGGGGCCCATACACTGAACAGATCGAGGAGAACGAGCCTGCCTACCTTATGTTCCAACTCAACTGCTCACCGCAAAACGCTGCCACGCCCAGCTGTCGGCTCCGTAAAGGAGGAAGAGGAAGCGGAAAAAGGATGGAGAAGGGTCCGACCAGGTCTATTTATTCGGCACTCGCTAATTGTCTGCTACACTACCCCCTCACGGTGGGGAGTGTAGCACTATCCTGCCACATCTACCCCCAGATTTTGCATCGTCGGCACGACGATGAAACAGAAACTCGCATATGCTAACACCAGGGCCTAAAAATGGCGATTTGGGCATTAGACCCAAGCTGTGCGGGATTACCATGCTGGCCTGCAGGTAAGGGGAGATGGTGAAGATTGGGATGGTGGCCAGCTGTAGTGCGAGCAGTCCAACGCGGAACATGCTGACTGGTACTGGGTTGCTCTGAGGGGGACAAAGAATGAACAGATGGTAAAATGCCCCTGAATGTAGGTAACGCACTTGAGCTGGCCTGAATCTCTGGATGGATTTCAGCAGAGGAACTACTCGGGCCCGCAGGAGGCAAGGGTGTTTCGGGTACCAAGAGCCACAAGTCACCATCACTGAGGGAGTCAGCCTCCACCTGTTCTGATCTGGAAGGCGAGCGGGCCCTATGAGGGGCTACTCGAGCCTCGGGGCCAAGAACAGCTTTCAACATGTCTTGATGGACTGTTCGGGCCTGGTGCAAGTTATGTACTGGAGCAACAGTGTAGACTGCCCCTTGATTTTCTGGAGCTGTTAGTACCTGGTGAACAACAGGGCTCCAAACATCCTGGATTTTATGCCGACCCCTAGCACTGTGATCTTTTAGGTACACCAGCTGACCCACTGGTAATGGCGACTCACGAACTCGCTGATCGTGGCGCTCCTTTCGACACCCAGCGGCAGCCAGCAGTCGCTCCCGAGCACCCTCAAAGGCCACATTAAGTCTGGCTTGATGCTCAACAACCCAATCCTGTACTTCCCCCCGCACAGGATCCTGAACTCGCCCTAAAAGGAAATCAATGGGGAGACGAGGTTCTCTACCAAACATCAGATAGAAAGGGGATTCTCCGGTACCCTGATGAGGGGTGGTATTGTATGAAAACAACACTTGAGGTAGACAGGAGACCCAGTCCCATTTCTTGGAAGCTGGAAGAGTGCGCAAAAGGTTATGGAGGGTTCTGTTGAATCGCTCACACTGCCCATTGCCCGCCGGATGGTACGGAGTAGTGCGAGATTTAGCTACCTCATACAAACAGCAAAGCTGGTGAATCAGGGCACTCTCAAAGCTTCTACCCTGGTCTGAGTGCAGACGGCTCGGAACACCAAATTTGTAAAACCACTCAGTAATGAGGACCTGGGCCACAGTGGAGGCCCGTTGGTCCCGTGTGGGGACAGCAACAGTGAACTTGCTAAAAACATCCGTCATAATCAAGACATTTTCCACACCGTTGCGGGAAGGCTCAAGCAGGGTAAAATCGACAGCCACAATTTCATTGGGTTCTGAGGCAAGCAAGTGACCCATGAAACTATGTGGAACTGAACCAGAGTCTTTAGCAACCTGGCAACGCTCGCACTCTTGGACTCACCGTTTAATGTCTGTGGATATCCCCGGCCAGTAGCAGCGCTGCCTCACCAGGTCGGTGGTCCGGTCAATGCCCTGGTGGCCATGCTCCTGATGCAACCGGTTTAATGTCTCGTGCTTCAGGACAGCCGGCAAAATCAGCTGGAAGGATTCACCCCCGCCATGAGGCGGAAAGACCTGTCGGTGGAGTACACCCTCCCTTTCAACCAAACGGTCCCACTGATGCAACAGAGCCATCGCTGGCTTTGAAACCTGCGGTCTCTCGGTGGGAGTTGGCCTAGCCTGTCTCCGCCAAAACACCAGAACTTCCCTTACAAGGGGATCTGCCTCCTGCAAGGCACGGATATCAGCGGAGGAGTGAGAGGGAAAAGCAGAGACAATACCCTGGGTAGCCACAACCCTCAGGTCTGAACGCGCTGCAAGCTGGAGGGCATTGGGGATTGATGTGCCTGGCACAACACTCTCAGCCAAGCCAGAACCAGACAAATACTGCCGAGAAAGTGCGTCAGCATTGCGATTACTGTGACCTGACCGATACTTTATCTCAAAATCAAATGCAGCCAGTTGAGCAGCCCAGCGGTGCTCAGTGGCTCCAAGCTTGGCAGACTGCAGGTAGCTCAACGGGTTGTTATCAGTGAAAACCAGACACTTATGGCCCAGCAGGTATTCACGAAACTTTTCGGTCATGGCCCACTTCAACGCCAAAAATTCCAACTTCATGGAGCTGTAATTATCGAGGTTGCACTCAGTGGGCCTGAGGCCTCGGCTGGCATAAGCTACAGGCTGAACGCCTCGGTCGGTCTCTTGGGAAAGCACAGCCCCAAGGCCACTGTGACTAGCGTCAACTTCCAAAATGAAAGGACGAGAAAAGTCGGCATAAGTCAACACCGGGGCTGACACTAACCTTGACTTCAAGGCCTCAAAACCTCAAGTAAAGTAAAGCCTCAGACCCTTTTCTGGACTTTTTGCTGGTGAGCTCAGCCACTAACTTATGCAAAGGACTGGCCAATTGGGCAAAGCCCTCCACAAAACGCCGGTAGTAGCTGGCGAAACCCAAAAAAGAGCGTAGCTCAGAAACATGACGGGGCCGTTCCCATTTGGACACAGCCTCAATCTTTTCGGGGTCTGTGGAGACACCCTCACTGGAAACGACATGGCCCAAGTACTTAACTTCCGTCTGGAAGAAGGTGCACTTCTCAAGTTTGGCCTTCAAGCCTTCCTTTTGAAGGCGACCGAGCACAACTTTCAACCGCTGCAGATGTTGGGACACGGAGGAGGAGAAGATGACAATATCATCAAGGTACAGAAGGAGAGACTGACCTTGCTGATCTCCAAACATTCTCTGCATCAGCCGCTGAAAAGTACTTGGGGCATTACACAGCCCAAAAGGCATCCGATTGAACTCGAAAAGTCCAAATGGGGTACAAAAAGCGGTCTTAGGCCGATCTGGCTCCGACACTGGTACCTGGTTGTACCCACTGGCAAGATCAATGGTTGAGAACCAGCGGGCACCACTGAGTGCATCTAGGCTTTCCTCAATGCGCGGCAAAGGGAAAGCATCTCTCCTAGTCTTACTGTTAAGAAGACGGTAATCTACGCACAAGCGCAAACTGCCGTCCTTCTTGCGGACCAAAACAATGGGCGAGGCATAAGGGCTACTACTCTCCTTAATGACCTGTGCCTCAAGCAGCTGGTTGATGTGAGCTTTTACAGCTTCGTACTCAGAGGGGGGGATACGGCGGTATCTCTGCCTCACAGGGATATCATCCAGGAGAGGAATGTCATGGGAGGTGAGGTTGGCACAGCCCAAGTCGCCCTCATGGGCTGCAAAGACTGAGCTGTATTCCTGCAACAAGGACCTCACCTCCACCTGCTCCTCCTCTGTCAACATGGACAGGTCTACCTGTGGGGCAACCCCTGAGGTTGGGCCAGAAGCTACTTGGGAGGAGACGGTAGCTGTAGTCGGCCTCACCTCAGTTACCCCTGTGGGTAGACTGGCAACTTGGGCGCTACTGAGAGCACCCAGACAGGTCCGTGGGTGCAAGAGAATATCAGTTGTCCCCACGTTGACCACCGGAATATAAGCCATACCCCGGACAACAAGAACCAGACAGGGAGACACCAGCAATCCATGTGGCAGACCAGAATCAGGGGGCTCAAACAGCACAGCCTGATCGGAAAGATGTGATGAGCAAGTGCTGGCCACTATCTTCATTACCCCACCAGGGATACGAAGGGCCCGCTTACCTTGCACCCTTACTGGACCAGTAGGGTTTTTGGGAACCTGGGCTGTGGCCTGGTGACATTTCTGAAGGGCCTCAATGACTGGGCCAGGGGCTTGTAGCACCGAGGGTGCCTCGAACAGAGACCGGCCATAGGCCCCAAAAAGATCTTGATAGCAACGTCTGATAATGTTCATCCCCAAAACTCCAGGGACTGAGGTCACAGCTACAGGAGGGTTCTTCACAACCAAGATCCCACAACGGGACAATACCTTGTCACAAAGGGTCACATCAAGCTCTAAATAGCCAACATATGGAATGGCTAACCCATTAGCTGCCCGGAGCCGCAACCAATTGCAGGACTGCAGGCGATCATGGTCCCAAGGTGCGAAATGCTCCTGAAAAAAACGTTCAGTGATGGTGGAAACCATGGACCCAGTATCCACCAAACACGACACCGAGACGTCACCCATCAACACATTTACATTTGGACAGGGGGACATTAAACCAGCCAGCTTACTTTCCACAGAGCCTGGAGGAGCCCCCACCGAGCCGTGGCTCAAAAGCTCAGCGGGCTTCAGTTTTCCGGCTGCTGAGTGGACAAAGCAGGCCTAGAAGGGTTAGAAGTTAGCCCAGTGACAGAGTGAGCATGAGCACGAGATGGAACTCGCTCCCCATCGCACTCACGGGCAAAGTGCCCAGGCTGTTGACACCTTCGGCATATGACAGAATTGTGTGATGTCCGACTTTGGGTTCGGGGGGCCTGCAAGGAAGCTACGGTGCGGGTAAGCTGGTTAAGCTGCTCTTGTTGACTCTTTAAGAGGTCTATCAGTTCAGCTAAACCAGGCCCCTGGGGGACAACCGCCGGGGCCGGGACAGAACGACCCTGGACGCTAAACTGTAACCCATGAGCGGAGGGAAGAGAGCAACTGCGCCCACGAGAACCCCCCGGAAGACCCTCCCTCTCCCATCTAATGGCCTCCCCACGCACCTCTAGTAGTGAAGCAGAGGGCTGGCGCCGAACCATTTGTTTTAGTTCCCGTCGCAGAGAACTGTCAAGGACATGCTCTACGAACTGATCGCGCAGCAGAATTTCAGAGTTTGGCATCCCATCAGGAGCGCACTGCTTGACCCTCTGCATTAAAGCTAACAAGGCTAACGAAAACTCCTGTAGAGACTCACCTTCCTGTTGTTGCCTCGCCAAGAAAGCCTGCTGCAGAGTGACATAGGACAGGGAATGGCCGTACAGCTCTTGCAAGATGGAAAAAATGCGAGCTGAATCATTACGCTCTACACCTGGTCGAAACCTAATCTCCTCACGCGCTTCTCCCTCCAAATGGTTTATGATAAAGAGGGCCTGGTCAGCAACAGAGAGGTGGCGGGCTCGCATGCATGCCTGTATCTCCTCAATCCACTCAGCAACCCCGATACCTGACCTACCGTTAAACATGGGACATCTGTGGTCCCTGGGAATAACCACCAGCCGCTCCGTCACAACAGGAGGAGCACCACCATCTGCACCAGAGGACACTGACGCCGCCCCACCAAGGGCCGAACGAGACGCAGCACGCTCCTGGAGCAGCCGCTCATTGTCTGCCTTAAGCTGCAGCACAAGCTCCTTGAGCTGCTGCACTTCCTCCTCCATACCGACAACGAAACTACCACACCCAGACCTCCGATAGGAAGGGAAAAGATAATGATTTTGGGTATAAAAGATGACTGTTGCGTTACTGCTGTTTTGGTTCTATTTTAAAACCTGAATCAACTGTTCAGTACATACACTACAAACATTTTTTTCTTTTTAAAAATGGAAATCACATCTCTGTCCTTTTTAATTTGTGGATCCTGCCGACAACGCCAAATGTGGCAAGGCGAGCGCCGTGAAGCCGTTGCCGACAACGCCACCTGGGGGCTTTCATCCCAGGATATGCACAAGACTTATGGATGTGCAGGTTTTGAATTGATCCAAGGCACACGGTTCAAGAATACTCCACAGGACCAGAGTGTGATTTCCAATTATAAAAAAAAGACTTTATTAAACATTTATTTTAAAATGAGGACAGATGAAAAGAATACTACAAATATGATTATAAAGAGTATGAGGGATTACCAAAAACAGGGCTGGGGCTTACCACGACAGCAGTAACAAAAAGGGGAGAGATCCAAAAAAACTACACTGCACCCGTGACACAGCAAACCAAAATGGGAATAAGGAACCACCTCCAGGGGGACCGCTGCCGCTCTGGGCCCGCAGCACCTGTCAACGAAAAGAACACAATTAGAAACAAAAAAAGCAAGGCAACCCTCACACACGATAACCAAATAGCAATAAACCCAAAATAAACTGTTTAACACACAAATTATCCAAAAGAGAAAAAAAAAAGATTACTACACAATAAGTCAAATATAACCCCCAAACTGATCAATAATAACTCAACGGAAGAAATAACAGATAAATAAACTAAAAAAAATGGGGAGAGTCTGCCCCTCCAATTAAAACCACCCTCCAGGGGTAGTGGCTCAGCGTCAATTAGAGGGTCGGGATGTCCTCTCTTGGCTCGCGTTGAGGACGCGGTATGATACGGTCTTGACCACCGGTAATGGTGTCTGGCCCGATATAGGCCGAATCAGCGCCAAATTGTGGTGGTGGAGGCCTCCAGATGAGCCAAACCCCGGAGCAGACACACAGATGCAGGGGGAAAAAAAATAATACAACGAACAGAGAACAAGGAACCAAGAACCAAAACAGCAGTGAGCTCTCAGTGGCGATGACGGCCGCGCACTGCAAAATAAACAAATTAACCTAATTAAAATACGACTATAGGACATTACAAAATAAAAAGTTACAGATAAACATCCTACCGGAGAGCAGGATTGAGGTGTCACTCGCTGCAGGAGGAGGAAGCCCGCAGCCCAGACCAGGAGAGGTGGTTCTGGGAGAGAACCATAACCCATAACGCAACCAGACCTTCAGCAGCTTGATTTAAAAAGACAGACAACTAAGCGTCTTACCCTCAGGATGCGCACCGCACGCGCACCGGCCCAAGGGAGACAGCCCAGGTCCCAGTAACACCACACTGCCGGATGGGGCAAAACCGGAGTAAATACGGGGCCCATACACTGAACAGATCGAGGAGAACGAGCATGCCTACCTTATGTTCCAACTCAACTGCTCACCGCAAAACGCTGCCACGCCCAGCTGTCAGCTCCGTAAAGGAGGAAGAGGAAGCGGAAAAAGGATTGAGAAGGGTCCGACCAGGTCTATTTATTCGGCACTCGCTAATTGTCTGCTACACTACCCCCTCACGGTGGAGAGTGTAGCACTATCCTGCCACATTAATAATAACCAAAATAACCATTGAATATTACTATTACAGTTACTAATATTACTATTACAGTTAAACAAAAGAACCAAGTGTGTGTCTGGGGGAGTAAATCCTGTGGATAGATTTCACCAAATGTCCTTCTAACCCTAAAGGTTAGAAGGTCTTGGAATGTTATCAGTACTTCGTATGCAATAAACCTGAGCAATAAACCAGAACAACCCTGGAGAACAAACCTAAGGGTGAAAAGATAATCAAAGGATTTAAATGCTTTTCCCATGTAAAGACCTGAACAATGAAATTAAAATTTCCTTCAGCGCTTTAACAGACAGAGAAACCCAACTGAACTTAGACTTAGTTCATTTGACTTGATAAATTTGTTTTAAGTGCCTCTTAACCACTTCAGAAAAAATAGCAGCTTGATATTTAATGTTTGTCAGATCTGTTGTACATTCACCATGCACAAGGAAAGCCTTCACAAAACATGGTGGCAAGGTTAGAAGGCTAACAGGGTTTTTCTCGACCAAAAAACCAACCAGCAAAAGTCCAAGAATGTATTCCACTTCAAAAAATATCTTGTTGAGAATTTCTTATTAACATTTCTATTTTACACTGAAGGCCAATTTCTTCAGGAACGTAATCAGATTCAGACAACAAAGTTTAATATAGATCAACCGTTTCACAAAGAGATTAAACCATGATTACACAAAATAAAATCCCTAAAACCAAGTCAGAATTTGCTTTATTACTATGTAAATTTCTGATCTTTGTCAAGAGGAGATCCCTACATTTCCCAAAGTTACTATGCTTTGACTTTGTTATATGCTGACTTGCGACACACATAAAAAGCATCAATAATTACTTCATAAAATTGCAATATTATTTAGGAATATAGCCACATTTTACTCACCAAAAATTATTTTTATTTGTACACCAAATCCATCCTCTTTTCTTTCCTGAATAAGATTTCAGTTACTCTGTTGTACAGATTATCCGTGCATTTCAGTTCCATCAAGAAGTCCTTTTCTATCGCCATCGAAGCTAATGCTGAAAGTCGAGCCTGCCCTGTCGTATTTCTGGCATAAGTTTTTATTTGATTTAGGGCTGAACATGTCTGTTCGACAGAAACAGTGGACAAGGGGATGGTCACCACCAAACACACAAATGTGTACAGCTGCCCCATGCTCTCACTCATATTTTTCTGCTGAGGGTTGTCATGGAGATCAGTCAAGAAGATCAGATTTTCCTGCAAAATCATCCATGGGATACATTACAGTCAGTTGTGTTCTTAGCAGAGGCAGATCTAAAAGTGTTCCGTGGCTCTTCGTTAAGCTGGAGAAGGCAGCATGCGGGAAAGTTTTCTGGTATTCCCGAAACTTCTGCGGGTCGAGGAGGGAGACAAACATCAGTTTTTTGTGGTCGTGAAATCTGGTCTGTGTCTGGCAAATAATAATGTCCAGAACCCTGCTGTGGAGTTGTTGTAGTGCGCACGAGGATCCCGCACTTGACCTCTACATGCGCTCGGAGTGGCAGCGCTGCGTTCAGTGGCCTCGTAGAATTCCTCGTATCGGCTCCTCTCTTGTTCAGCTATTTCACAAAACTCCTTTACCCTTGCCAGACAAAACTGTACATCCAGTTTTTTGTCCTGTAGTATTGAAAACAGCAGGTCTGAATGCTCAAAAATGCCATTAAATGTGTGAAGCAAAAAACAAAACTCAAAATCATCCAGATGTGCTTTCAATCCATCAGTACAGCGCACAGATTCCTCGTCGTACTCATCATGATGCCAGGATGTGATGTAACAGTTCCTTTAGAGCATTTCTCTTCTCAAATACTGTATTGACCACTCTGGATGTGTACTGCGACTGAAAGTGGTGGAGAAATCCTTTTCCCGGTTGTGACAGGCTTGCTAGCTTCGGAATTGCCAGACCTTTCTTAAGGATGTCCAGCTTTTCTTGAAAAGTCCGTCTTAAAAATGGCTTTCACAGTAAATCTGCAACCAAATCCATTTCTTCTCCTCCTTCAGCCATTGTGGGTTGACAAAATCGCTATTAAATCAACACAACAATATATTTGCTTGTGCAGCTCTCTACAGATGCAGTTTGCTAGCTCTGGCTAGTTCACTCTCTCACTATACAATCAGAGGGTGTGTCAACGATGACGTTACATACGCTTGCCAGAAGGCGTTGGTGTCACCAACCCTAAATCTGATTGGTTAAAGCAACAATTTTACCGACACTTATTTTATGCTGTGCGCCCTCTGAACCTGATTGTGAAGGCGTCCAGCTAGATTTCTGACCTGGCAACAAGTAATGGCTGAAATGTGATTGGTTAAATGCTTAAATATGAAAACACACGTCTGGAAGCAGCGCAACCAGGAGAAAAGCAATGAAAGGAAGCTGACAGACAATTTGGAATTATTTAATAAGTATTCATGGACAAAATATAATAACATCAATCTGTGATTTAGATATTTTTTAGGCCAGCAGAGAAGGCCTTGCAGGCCCTGACGGCCCACCACTGCTGAGTTGTCATAGTAATTTGTAATATGCTCTTGTGTTTATTAATTTGTTGTTGTGTTCTCCTGTTTTTGATTTCGGTTTCAGCACGCTGGAGAACTCAGCTCCCTGCTGTGATGGAAAACTAGGTTTCAACAACACATGTATCTTTACTTACAATTTGATTTATTGCACACAGGTAGTGACACCATTTTCACCAGGGGTTTGTGCCTTATATAAAAACATATTAACTCAGTACAAACTCATAGATTGTGATCATAATTCCCTGCAGGTTTATTGCTAGGGCTGTTGCTTTCACAATGTTTTCATATCGGTACACTGTTAATTTAAAATCATTCATTAAAATGTTTAATTAAAGATCTGAAGATTTCCCCTCCAATGTACATCTGAATGATTTTGGAAAGGATGAATGACTGCTGTCGCACTAGCTGGATACACATTAGACACTAGCACAGATACACATTTTCATAAATTTGACAGCAAACAAAATTTAAATCAAAGACACGTATTTACACATTCGCTTTCACGCATTGTCAGCAACCTGAAAAAAATGCATGTAAAATATAAAATATAAGGACCTGATTATCCTGGCAGGACAGTTTTACAGATAGCTACAGAAAACAGATAACAAGGTTAGATTAATGTGCAGCTTGAAAGCAGTACTTCAAGTCTGTGAACTTACTCATCAAGATACATTAAAAGCAATCATGATTGGTATTCAGGCAAAGGGAACAGTTTAGAATAATAATCAGACAAAGCATCCATCAACCCACACGTAAAAGCTTTGGCATTTAGGCTGCAGTCACCCTTAAAGTTTCTGACCAAACCAACAGGTGGAAGTTGGGATGGTGGTTGAGCTGAAGGTGTGGCACACGCAGCATTCCATTAATATCATTAAGAGAGATTTTTTTTAAAAATTGTATTTTAAATAAGGGCTCAAATTTAAAATGTGTAGCTTATCCCATCAGTGCTCAAGTCGTCTGTATGAAATATCTTTGCAGGCATCGATCCATGTACTGTAGTCTGTTGAAGGAAAAATTTGTGTAATATATTTGTGTAATAATAAAATGCTGTTTCTGTCAAACAACTCAACCTGTATTTATGCACTTTAGATACTATGTGTTTATTTAACTATTTGTTTTTAAATCTGCAGCTAAAAAGTCAATCTCTTTTTAATATTGCGTTTTTTACATTTGCATTACAAAGCAATCATCAAATTGAAGTAAGCATTAAGCTTCCTTAAAAAAACATTGGTAATGTTTCATCCACTGAGCTACAGCGATCCTACAGTGATTGGCTTTACAAGCTCTTTTTTTGCACCGTTCTTGTTGTTACTCAGACTTGTCAGGGCTTTCCAGAAAAGTGTTTTTTATTGAGTGGTCCATCTTGTATCGAACTGGTCCTCCAGTTGATGCGGTCGGCTTTTCATCATACATCTGACAATAGTGACAAGGAGAAGCCTTCAGCGGAGTGATAAAAAGAATAGCAGAGAGGAGGAAAAACTCTCTCAACATTATTTCAGCTGTTGCTGTCAATGTGTCAGCAGGGGTTTCTTTGAGAGGGCACTACATTACAGAAGGCAAAAGAAGGATAAATTACATTAAAAGCACTGCCTGCTGTTGATGCATGCCACCTTTTGAGCACTTGTGTGCTTTTAAGTGTGCATGCAGAAATTGTGATCAGTCTGTAAAGGCATTCAGGATTAGTAGAAGTGTTTATGTCTTACCAAACTTGTTTATAATTCTGAAACAGAAAACGGAATTCAGTTAAGTCATCTATGAGTGTCTGCGCCTCATTAATTTGTTGATGCAGCCACAATATTTTTTTCTTATATGTTGTGTCATCCTGACGCAAAGGTAATGGTACATTTGTTTGTTTTTTTCTCAAGGTTGCTCTTTTTATTTCTGTTCCCTTTTGAGTAGCTGGAGAGTCTGCCGACAAACAAGGCTTTCATGCGTCAAATAAAGCAAACAGAACAGACTAATTCTCTCCTTAGCTGCTCAACAGGTCGGCACTCTCTCTCTCTCTCTCTCTCTCTCTCTCTCTCTCTCTCTCTCTCTCTCTCTCTCTCTCTCTCTCTCTCTCTCTCTCTCTCTCTCTCTCTCTCTCTCTCTCTCTCTCTCTCTCTCTCTCTCTCTCTCTCTCTGTATGTGTGTGTGTGTGTGTGTGTGTGTGTGTGTGTGTGTGTGTGTGTGTGTGTGTGTGTGTGTGTGTGTGTGTGTGTGCGCATTAACACACACAAATGACGGCAAATAAAGGACAATAGGTAGGAGGCAATATGATTTACAAGGATTTGAGGTTATCCCTTTTCTTCGCACCCCCCTGTCATTCTCACTGGGTGCTGAGTGAGGCAACATCATCTCTCCGCCTGACTCATTACTGTGGTCCTCACTATAAGCAAGTGAGAAGCATTTAAATTTGAGATTTGAGATCCGCTGCTGGAAGGAACAGGAGTTGAGTGAAAATGCAACAATGAGAGAACAATAAAGAAAAAAAAAACATTTTCGCTGAAACCAAGACAAAACAAGAAAGGGATATCATCGAAGTCTCCAATTTTAGGTAAGAAACTTATTAGCTGATTCATTGCATGCATTTACATTCACACGCATGCAAATATTATATCAATGGTTTTCCTCTTTATATTTGGTTTTGTGAGTGAAATTTAATATATAATATGAATTACCTGTTTTATTTGTGATGATTTTCTGTTAATTTGCTTAATGACAAATATCACTTTTCACATTGATGTCTTCTAATCAGCATTAAAGAGCTTGGCATAAATGTAAAAAAAATGAAATGAATGCTGACATGAATGCATCACAATTGTAAGGAAATCACAGAAGAGAGTCAAATAGCTGTGTGAATTTTTTAATAATGAAAAATCATAGTTCTCTAGGATCATCAGGCAAACATTGTTGCAGAGGCAAAAACATGTTGGATCAAGCAGCAGTTGCCTCAGTCTGCTATTATATAAGGGGCTTATTTCAACGAAAGCAGAGGATTAATTTCAAACCCCTATGTTTTTGTCAGTGAATGCTTCATGTAACCCTTTTTCTGGGAAATCGTGAAATCAAACTGCAGTTATTGAATTAATTGAGATTGACATAAACATAATTTGAGCAGCTTCTCAAACATATTGTGTGTACTTTGATCCTCACCCATATTTAAATCTATTTTCCCAATTATGGGACAAGCAGCAGATTATGAATCAGATGTGATTGTTCGGCATAGCTTAGATTTACAGTGTTGGGGTATTTTAAATATTTTTTTGTAATCCATTTACTACAACATAGTTGAAACGGCAAAGAAAAGTAGTTTGGCAAGTGGTGAAGCATCATTTATCTGTCCATCAAGTCTTACTTTTTTAAGAATTGGGAAACATGGAAAGCATTTACGAAATACAGTGCAGATAATAAACAAAGACATCAAAATAGAGAAACATACGGAAACAGGGAACATGGGCAGACACACTTGTTGTTACTGTTTTAAGATGTATGGATTCACTTTCCATGCATACACAGCAGAACAGCGGATAGTCTATGATGTAAATATAAGATAAACAAAGGTACGATTAATCATCTCCTGCAGTCATTTCTGTTGAAAACACTTCCACGCCTCTGTCTATTTTGTGCTGTTCTACCTTGTGCTGTATTTGTGACATGTTTCTGTATCTGGTTGTGTTGTGTCTCCTGGCTTTTGCTTTGTGGAGTGTCTCCAAAATGCTGTCTGTCACCACATAGTTTGTTTCGTCTGGCTTTCAGACTAACACAATGAAATAGCCCTAAAATCATGGCTTGTGTTGTTCGTCCCTCGGTACAATGCATTTGCACATTATAATTTGTAGTTGTTCCTTGGCTGAAATTGTGAGTGTTACTTAGAAGAGCCAGCTCCTGTTAGTGTTTTTTACTTTTGCAGAAAGGGTCAAGAGAAAATAAGAACATTTAACCAGCAGCAGATT
The DNA here is from genome assembly GCF_040054535.1 of Antennarius striatus. Lineage (NCBI taxonomy): Eukaryota > Metazoa > Chordata > Actinopteri > Lophiiformes > Antennariidae > Antennarius > Antennarius striatus. The sequence continues at coordinate 5,892,053 of NC_090781.1, read as the reverse complement.
ATCAGCCCATAGGTTAAGCAAAAACAGCAACATTTCACACACTCAAATTAAAACCAGCATCAGCCTGGACTTAATTGATTCAAATATTCCAAAACATCCAAACATCAAAATGTTCTGGTGCTCAGAAAATTAGTGAGAGTAAGATATGTACACTTCAAGAAAGTCAGAAAAAAGAGCTGAGAAAAAAGAGTGGGAGGAGTTATCAGGAGTTCTCTTCTGTTTTGCATTTTGAGGGTTCTCAATTCTCATCACGCCTCACATTATCTGCAGGGTTTTGATGGATCCAACAAAGGCCATGGCAACAGCGTTTCTAGGAAAGGGTGGGTTTCATCCACCTCAATTGAGGCATAAGACTAGATTGGATCAGAAACATATTCCTGTTGTTGATTATAGACAAGTGCATTACGAATTACAAATCAGAGACAACGCAATCATCTACCTGGAGATGCTACCTTTAAAGGAAAGTGCTGTATACCAAGCAAGGGTTACTAAAGGCTTCTAAGTTGAATGTGGAAAAATGTAACGCAGCCTTCAAATTGATTGCATAGATGTGCAATCTGGTCTGCAGACATCTGCATACATTTTAAAACATTTTAAAATTCCTGTATCAGCCTAGATATTATCAAAAGAAGGTTGATCAAGATTCATAATTGGGATTCTTACAAACTTTGCATTTGGTGACAACTCCACAGAGGGCCTCCAACTCTAAATGGGATCATAACTCTGCTTTACGACAATGATGAACCTCACAGTCATGACATGACCTGTATGAAATACATACAGGTCATGCTTCAACTATTTTGTCATCTCTAGTTGACAAATTTCCTTTGCTCATGGTAATGATTTATTTTAACTTGATTTTTTCAGAAAAAAAATAACAAAAATGTTCTGTCTAATGAAATAACATTAATCAAAAATGAACATCAGATTAATATGATCAGACCTGATTTTGACTCCTTAGATCTCAGACATGAGGAGAATTCATAGATCAACAAAACACATATGTGTATTTCAGTAAACTATGGATCCTTTGCTTTGTGATGAAAGAGACAAAAGGTTAGTCGTTTGTACTTACTGAGAATATACATTTTATTTACTTGAGATAAAAATGTTATCTCTTGATCTCAAGATAAAATCGTGTTTAGGAAGTCTCATGCCTTGATGAACGGGTTACTGAATACAAAGTGATAGGGGTGATAATTGAGGACATGCAATAAACTAGCCTTAAGTGTGTCCATACTATAGAAAACCCAAAAACTGCTAAATCAAAAGGCACTTCATATAATTTAGTATGCATTAGTCCTACCCTATCAGGACTACTGTGCTAAAGTGTGGGGAAACACATAAAAGTGGTAGTCTTTATTCTTACTACAGAAAAAAAAACTAAGAATGCTCCTTATAGAGCGCACACAAATCAATTATTCATTACATCCAAATTACTAAAGATACATGACCTCATAAGCTATAGGACTGTTCTTGTATATAAGGTGGACAACAACTGTTTACCACAAAATATGCCAGCACATTTCCAGAATTGTGATTCCAACTATTAATTGAGAGGAAACACAGCATTTTTACAGAAGAATGTAAGAACTACATTAAAAAATTAATTAATTAAAAAAAGAATATAAAGATTTGACATTGCAAGGCTACAGAACTGATGTAAATGTTGGTTAACTCTTGATATGGTTATTGGATAATATGTTCATAACATTGTTATACAGCAACTATAAAACACTGGCGAGATTAACTTCGAGATTAACATCTATCACATTTAGAAAACTTGTTTTTCCTTCGAAGAATGTCAATGTAACCATGATCTAGGACACATTGGAGCTGCTAAAGGACACTAAACAATGTTCACGATAGGAACTGATGTAGATGTGTGAAGACATCTATTGGGACTGAATGGATGGGTTGAAACAACAATGTGCAACAATTACTGTCAATATTTATTGTATTAATTGCATGAATGGGTTGAAAACATATTGTAATGAGAGAGGTGTTTCGTTTATTCTTGGGACGGGAACTTCATAAGGCAGATGGCTTCTACCCATTAGCCCTTTTTTTTTTTCGGATGTGTTGATGCAAATGAGATGAGATTACAAATTTTGCATCCTGCTACCCTGGATTGAACTAGTCAACATGGTTAATGTTACACATGCTGCAAATCACCATGTTATATCAACACGAGCTCACAGCACCACTTTAATCTTTCATGTAATGGAACATTGGACTGCATTCCATTCATTTGTCTTGTCTACACCTCAAAATTAGCAAAGAAAGGTAAAAAAAAAAAAAAAAAAAAGCATCAACTGTCGAGCCAAATGGATGGTAAGTCAGTTCACAAGTGAATGGTTTCTTCTCCACAAGCAGGTACCTGGTGCTCTCAGACAATTTTATATGTTACAATTTTCCTTGCCAGCAAATATGTCACTGCCTGTTGTTTTTTCCTGGCCCATGAATCACTGTAACTATGGAGCTGATGTAGGAATGTTGTAAAAAATTAGGATTATCGAAGTGACTAGTAGTAAAGTAAAGTCAAAAACTGCAATGGTCAAATAATGGACTTACCTTTGTACAGCACATTTATCAGAAAAGCCTGATGCTCTGTGGAAATTTTGTTTTTTTGGAAGTGGATGCAATAACCGATTAATGAGGCTTGAGGCTTGTTAAATCCAATCAATGAAGCATCCCTTCTTTGTAGCTGCCACTTTGCTATTGTGTGCTTGGTGTTTTAAACCTATTAAAAGTGTTTCCACATTCTCAGTTTTTTCTGCTTGCGAGGCTGTTGACGCATGTTGGTGGTCTTTGGAGGAAACTGGTAAATGTTGAAATTGAGATAAAATGTTTGTCCTGCTGAAGATAATTAAAGAGAAAGACAAACTGTTATCACCTACTGTGGGTCACCTCCCCAACACACACACACACACACACCACACCCGACCCCTCCACCCGTAGATTATGAAAAGATCGCTGGTAAATACAATTTAGAGGGACCGTTCAGAAAAAAAAAAAGAAAAAAAAAACTTCTCCAGCAGCACATGGCTATCCCAGGCTGTCAAAGCAAGGTCTGTCTTGGTCTTTTCCCAGGTCGACATGACTAGAAAACCACCAAAGGCAGTGTCTCAGGAAGCATCTTAATAAGTTACCCAAACCACATAAACTGGATCGACTACATTTGTAACATGCGCTGCATCTGGAAAGCCGGGGGCATTGAGTATGACCCCTCAACGCAACCCTCTCACAAACCTTTCATCCTTCTGCTGAAAAACTAATGAAGCATTTATGCCCTCACAGCCAGACTCTGGAACAGTTCCTTACTTCAAGCCCCCACAACTACAGTTTTTGGCATACAGAGACTGGCCTGGAAACTCAGCCCAGCACAGCACACACAGCACAAGCACACGTACACACAACACTGACCAGACACTGTCACCCCAACTGACAAACATTTCAGCAGTCTCTAGCATGTTTACTGTTTTTTCTTCAAAATTTTCAGTAACGTTTACATGGTTTAGACTTTAAGTGCCTCAATACAGGTGCTCTCTGAGACACAAACATCCAACTTACGAACATTTGTAGACATCTTAATGTTCATGAAATGCTGAATTGCTAATGCGTCTACAATCGCCACGTTATTAAAACATAAGGAAGTTTAAGGAGTTTAAGGCATTGCGTGGGTGGTTGGAGAAGTTCAAAAGGAGGACTGCAATACACTATGTTGTTAATGGTGAGGCAAGAGTGTATGAACCAAAGAGGGCAAAAAACAATGAGGACAGCAGTTAAAAGGTAGATGACCATCAATTTTATTCTTTGTTCTTTGTTTTTTTTACATTATACACAACTCTCATTTATTGTGTAATAATCTATTTGTAACATGTTTTCTTTACATGTTTTGATGCATTTTTATGCTTCATAAAACACTTGTGTCTGAATTTTGGGGGGCTTGGAATGGATTAGGGCATTTGCATGGAAAACGCGTCTCTACTTACAAAATGTTCTACTTACGAAATTTCTTGCAGAACCAATTAATTTCGTAAGTAGAGGTACCACTGTATACAATGTTTAAATCTCTTCACGCCACATCTAATGAGTTCCCAGTTCTGCCAACCCCCCCAAGCAGCACTGCTCCATACTCACACATCTCCAACACTTATCGCCTTTGTCTTACTCAGTTCCTTCTTACAATTACTGTATAGATGGAAATTTAATTGATAAAAACTTACGAACAATTCAGCTTATGAACAGCCTCTCAAACCTACCTTGTTTGTGAGTTGGGGACTCCCTGTATTTTTCAAATATGAATTTCAAGCAGTGCTGTATGCTGTTTTCTGTTTCCTGTTTCATGTTGTCTGTGCTTTTTTACCATGTTTGACGATAAACTGTGTAAACTGCCCCCCTTAAAAAAAACAAAGCAAAAAAAACCAACTGTGTACTTTACATCGCTCCACATTCATATGTTGCGGAACAGTGCTGCAAGAACAGTTTGTAACTACTTATACCAGGTTGAAATGACCGTAAAGCTCTGATGAACTTGTTTCCATCTAATGTTATAGGATCAAGGGTTCTCATCCAAGCTTGCTCTGTATTCTCAGCTATCTCATATTATCTCTTAGACTGATCACAACTACTTTAGAAGAGCATTCAATCTCATTTTCTATGAAAATCATGATCTGTCTTTTCAACTCAGCTCCCTCTTTTTGAATCTTCTCCTTGCTTTAGTATTGCTCTCTACTGAGGTGTCTGTGTAAGTGATGGGCTAAAGATGAGTTTTACTGATTGAGAGAATGACTGTATGAGTGTCTGAAGGTGTTTGAAGGAGCTTGGAATTTAAAATCAGTGGTTTATCTGGGTGGTGCTGAAGTCTTTTTTCCTTTCCTTACCAGCCCTTATGTTCCTTATTGAATTATATTTTGAATTAAATGTGTAATTGCAACAACAAATTTTTGTTATGTTGGTAATGTGGAGAATGAATAAGGTAGGCCTATCTATTTATTTGTACCGGGAATACCCTGAGACTTAAACATAAGACTAAATGAGTTTTTAACAATTTTAAAAAGCTTTTTCTAAAACAACTTTTTTTCAGGGGCGGCAGTGGCTTAATGGTGGAGTGCACGGTAGAGCACACCAAGGAGGAGCTGCCCGCCACTCTACCTCCCCTTGCATGCCTACAGGCCCCCTTGTGTGTGTGTGCTACAGGGGCCTGTACTCACTAATTTGTATGCATGTGTTTGAACTAACGACTAACTAGAGTGTCTCCTTCGGGGATCAAAATCTGTATATAAAATTGAAAAAAAAAAAATTCTCCTTAGACTTTTTTTCTGAAATACAAATATTGCTGGGCGGCACGGTGGCGCAGTGGGTAGCGCTGTCGCCTCACAACACGGCGGTTCCGGGTTCGAGTTCTGCTCTGTGCGGAGTTTGCATGCTGTCCCTGTGTCTGTGTGGGTTCTCTCCGGGTTCTCCGGCTTCCTCCCACCTCCAAGAACATACACATCAAGTTAATTGGCCGGTCTCAAATTGCCCGTAGGAGTGAGTGTGTGTGTGCATGGTTGTCTGTCTTTGTGTGTAGCTCCGCGGTGCACTGGCCTCATGCCAGGAATGTCCCCCGCCTCACGCCCTATGCCAGCTGAGATAGGCTCCAGCTCCCCATGACCCGCTACGGCGGATAAAGCGGCAGAGGATGAATGAGTGAATGACAAATATCGCCACATCCCAAAATCGTTTCAGAAAACAAAACTACCAATGCAAGACCTGTACACGTGTAATTGGAGTTGCTCAAGTTAACTTTGAATCAGTAACATACGTGGTGTTCGCTGTGTTTCTGTGATTTTTGCAAAAATTAATGTGATCAAATCAGAATGACAAAATTCAATAACACATGCAGAGGAAATTCAGTGACCTTCAGATTCAGTCAGTTCCCAATGTTTATGTGCTCAAAGAGGAATCTCAAATAATAGGTTGTTTTCTTATTTTTTTCCTGCAGTGTCTTGATTTTTTGTTGATCATGCTTTCATTCTAGGTTGGCCTTCTAGAGACATGGATATCATGATGGATGTGACCACTAACACCAGTCGGGAAACTGAACTAGACAGACTTGAGGGCAGACAGAGCCAAGGACTAAATTACAGTGATCCCCTGGATATGTTTGTTGGATTGGAGCTTCTTCTACATTACAAGTGCCTCTTTGTGCCTCTCTACTCCCTCATAGTGGTTGTTGCAGGAGTTGGGAACTCCTTCCTTTTGGCTTGTATCATGGCAGACAAGAAACTCCACAACGCCACCAACTTTTTTATTGGTAACCTAGCAGTCGGGGACCTTCTGATGTGTTTGAGTTGTGTACCACTGACTGTGTCTTATGCCTTTGACAGCCATGGCTGGGCTTTTGGGAGGCCCTTCTGTCACCTAGTCCCCTTGGTACAATGTGCCACGGTGTTTGCATCAGTACTTTCACTCACTGCCATCGCCATAGATCGCTACATTGTTGTAGGTAAGAAATTTTTTCTCATGACAGGTCTGTCAGATCCACTTTTTAATCAACAGAATTTTAAAATTGGAAACATGGTATGGATGAATGTATTATTTTCCCTTGTCTCAGCTCACCCAATAAGGAGGAGGATCTCTGTGTGGGGGTGTGGTATGGTGGTAGTGGGCATCTGGCTCTTATCGCTGGCCTTGGCTGCACCACCATCTCTCTACACGCGCTATGTCGACCTACGACCAAGTGGCATTGACCTGGTTGTGTGTGAGGAATTCTGGCCCAGCAGTGGCAGTCTAAGGCTGCTCTATTCCTGCTTCATTCTCATAGCCTCTTATATGATCCCACTCTTGTCAGTCAGCATATCTTATTTTGCTATTACCATCAGCCTGAAACGATATTCGGTACCAGGGGAGCCATCCAACAGCCAGCAGCTCTGGAGCCAAAAGAGGAAGAGGACCTTTTCTCTCCTGGTGGCCTCAGTGTTGGCTTTTGCACTGTGTTGGCTACCCCTGCAGGTGAGTCTTACAGTCAATCTGTTACATGCAAACAAGAGGCCACATAATGAAAAACAGGGTTTGCAGACTGTGACTGGGAAGCTATTAGGAGGAGGGAGATCTCAATCATCCATTTATCTGGTAATACAAAATCGCCAAGCAGTGATGTCTTAGACAAAGTGGAGCTTTAACCGTCCTTGAAAGAATTTAGTTTCATGTATCATTAAAAGGCCATCATTGTGCAAAAAACTTCATTGTCACCACAATGAGACATGTAAAATCACAGCAGATTATAATTTCATCTTCATATGAACAGAAGAAGACATCAAGTTTTTATAGTATACTATTGTTGTACCACTATTTGACTGCATATGGAAGGGGATCACCTGATATGTTCAAGGTGTGCCTTCTTGGTAAAATGAGCAAGAGAAATTATAAAGTGCTCTTCATACTAACGATTAAATTTACTTATTTTTTCAGCTCATCAAATTCATTGATTTTTGCCAAAGTAGCTTTATTTTCAATCTAATGTCATCAAAAACATTGCAAACGAAGCCATAAAATACTGGGAAAGTTGTTACATGCTGGAAAAACACCTGTTTGAAACACAAAAGAGCTGCCAATATAAGGCTCTGTCATCGGCCAGCTAAACAAAAGGATTACTTCACTGCCTAAGAATCAGCCAGTCCATAAAACCAGTTAATTTGCAAATGAATACATTTTGTACCCACTGCCTGCAGCCAGTGCTGTTTTCAGTTATGTCAATTAAGTCTATGGCTGTCACCTGGTTGCACATATCTGGACCCTTTTGTCTCAGGTACTTTGCAAGGACTTTCCACATACAGATCACATTCGCAGCAGGATTACACCTGATTTGTTGTATGCAAAGCATATACAGATTTATTTCTACCGAACAATATTGTATTGTATTTCACAGATTTATTGTGATTAAATTTAGCCAGTAACGCTACCTACTGCATTTTATATGTAAACTGTAAAATAAAGCCAAGGCAGAAGTGCATTAAATCTGCATTCTCTTAAAAGACTGGTTGTAAGCAAAGCTTCGGAGAACATGGGGGTAGAGTGGGCAGTAGAGCGGGTCGTTCAATCTTCCAAGATTGGCGGTTCAATTCCTGCGCCTGCCCAAAAACACTTGGAGTGTGAGCTCACAGTGGGAGCTGTCAGCTCACCTCTGGAGCACTGCCAAGGCACCCTGCCCACCACTCTACCTCCCCTTGTGTGTTTGTGTGTTCAGAGCCTGTACACACACACACACACACACACATATATATATATATAACCGTAACCGAAAACTGCTGTCACAACTAGAGATCGATGAAATACAACAACAATGCTACGGCAAGGGGGAGCCAGGACGCCAGGTCAGCGGGGGGATATCACCCCCCCCACAATCCGTGATTGGGTACCAAGCCCCAAGAGACATAGACAGCCTCAATACAAGAGCTGCTGACCTGCGAAGGAAGATCGTGACCCAAATGGAAACCTGGAGCCTCCGACAAATACCGAAGCTAAGTTGTCAAGTACCTTCAGAAGATCTGCTAGAAGATGTGAATGCTGCAATAAGAACCATCCCCACAGGGAACATAACTGAGACCAACAAGTTGATCCACAGTACAGCAACAGTAATCCTCGAGATGCTGGGATACAAGATCAACACAGGGCATAACAAACAATACCCTCCATGGAAGAGACGGTTAGAGGCCAAGATAAAGGCGACACGGAGAGAAGTCAGCCAGCTAGCCGAGCTACAGAAGGGGAACATGGTGAATAAAGGGGCACCCAGGAAATACAGCAAGCTCTCCATACCTGAAGCACTCGAAACTGCCAAACAGAGACTAACAGCTCTGGCTACCCGACTGAAGCGATACACCAAGGAGATTGAGGCCAGGAGAATAAACAAGACCTTCTCCACTCAACCAGCAAAGGTGTACTCTCAGTGGCAGGGAAATAGCATCCGGCCAGACCCACCAAGAGCTGAGGTGGAGAAATACTGGAAGGGCATATGGGAAAGAGTAGCATCACACAACACCGATGCCCAGTGGCTAGTGGACCTAAGGACTGACCACAGCTGCCTCCCAGAACAAGAACCAGTAACCATCTCAATGGCAGACATCCAAGAAAGAGTGTCAAAGATGAAGAGTTGGTCAGCACCGGGCCCCGATATGATCCATACATACTGGCTAAAGAAGCTGACAGCACTCCACGAGCGTCTAGCAGCACAGATGAACCAGCTGCTAAGGGATGGGACGCACCCAGAATGGTTGACTGAAGGCAGGACAGTCCTGATCATGAAAGACCCACAGAAGGAATCTACCCCATCCAACTACCGGCCAATAACCTGTCTCAGTACAACATGGAAGCTCCTGTCAGGCATCATGGCAGCTAAGATGAGTAGGCACATGGATCAATATATGAGCGGGACACAGAAAGGAGTTGGTAGTAACACCAGGGGAGCCAAGCACCAGCTACTGGTGGACAGAGTAGTACACAGAGCCTGTAAGAATAGACAGACCAACTTGTGCACCGCCTGGATTGACTACCAGAAAGCCTACGACTCAATGCCACACACGTGGATACTGGAATGTCTGGAACTGTATAAGATCAACAGGACACTAAGAGCCTTCATCAAGAACTCAATGGGGAAGTGGAAGACAACCCTGGAGACTAACTCCAAGCCAATTGCCCAAGTTAACATCAAGTGCGGCATATACCAAGGGGATGCACTATCACCACTGCTGTTCTGCATAGGCCTGAACCCCCTCAGTCACATCATCACAAAGAGTGGCTACGGATACCGATTCCGAAGCGGGACAACAATCAGCCATCTCCTCTACATGGATGACATCAAGCTGTATGCCAGGAATGAGCGAGAAATTGACTCACTGATCCACACCACCAGGATCTACAGCGACGACATAGGGATGTCATTCGGATTAGACAAATGTGGCCGGATGGTATCAAGAAGAGGCAAGATGATCAGAACTGAAGGGGTCAACCTACCAGGGGGCAGGATAGAAGACATCAAGGACAGCTACAAATACCTTGGAATCCCACAGGCTAATGGCAACCATGAGGAGGCCGCAAGGAAGTCATCCACAGCCAAATACCTCCAGAGAGTAAGGCAAGTCCTGAGAAGTCAGCTGAATGGCAAGAACAAGGTCCGAGCCATCAACATGTATGCACTGCCGGTCATCAGATACCCCGCTGGGATCATAAGCTGGCCAAAGGAGGAGATAGAAGCCACAGATATCAAGACTAGAAAGCTCCTCACCATGCATGGTGGGTTTCACCCCAAGTCCAGCATCCTGAGGCTGTACACTAAGCGGAAAGAGGGAGGCCGAGGACTAGTGAGCATCAGGGCCACTGTCCAGGATGAGACATCAAAAATCCAAGAGTACATCAGGAAGATGGCCCCAACAGATGAACTGCTCAGTGAATGCCTTAGACAGCAGAAACCTGAGGAGGAGGAGGAGGAGGAGACAACATGGAGGGACAAGCCCCTACACGGCATGTACCACCGTCAGATAGAGGAAGTGGCTGATATCAAGAAGACCTACCAATGGCTGAATAAAGCTGGACTGACAGACAGCACAGAGGCACTGATCATGGCAGCACAAGAACAGGCCCTAAGTACAAGGGCAATAGAGGCCAATATCTACCACAGTAGATCTGACCCAAGGTGCAGGCTATGTAAAGAAGCCCCAGAGTCAGTCCAGCATGTGGTAGCAGGGTGTAAGATGCTCGCCAGCTCAGCATACATGGAAAGGCACAACCAAGTAGCTGTGATAGTGTACAGGAACATCTGTACCCGGTATGGACTAGAAGTACCCAAATCCCAATGGGACATACCACCGAAGGTGGTTGAGAACAGCAAGGCTAAGATCCTGTGGGACTTCAGCTTCCAGACCGACAAACAGCTACTGGCTAACAAACCGGACATTGTGGTGATGGACAAAGAGCAGAAGAGAGCAGTGGTGATAGATGTGGCGATTCCAGCTGATGCCAACATCAGGAAGAAGGAACACGAAAAGATTGAGAAAATCAAGGGTTGAAAGAACAGCTGGAACAGATGTGGAAGGTTAAGGTTAATGTGGTCCCCGTGGTAGTAGGAGCACTTGGGGCAGTGACCCCCAAACTGGAAGAGTGGCTCCAGCAGATTCCTGGAACAACATCTGAAGCCTCAGTCCAGAAGAGCGCAGTCCTAGGAACAGCTAAGATACTGCGCAGAACCCTCAGACTCCCAGGCCTCTGGTAGAGGACCCGAGCTTGAGGATGACACACAGATACCACCCCACAAGGGTGAGAGGGACATTTTTTTATATATATATGCATGTGACTAACTAGAACAGGGGACTAACCAGAACAGGGGTGTCAAACTCATTATCACCAAGAACCAGGTCAGCATAATGGCTGTCCTCAAAGGGCCAGATGTAACTAATAATTGTTTCAGAGTAACTCGATGTTATGCAAAATAAATGTAACTACTCCTTAATGTTGAATGAAATTACAGTTACACAGAAAAAACATGTTTGTTTGTTTCTGTTATATTTGTCAGGTTATGAAACCTACATAACTCATCAATCAAGGATCAAACTATCTGAGCGAATATAGAAAAACATCAAATACAAGTTAGAACATTAGCTTTGTTCAAAACATTTTTGTCAGTTAAAATGGGCTGAATTACTGCATTGTGGGAAATGTAGTTTGGTCAAAGGCACACTTTTGACCTGTTTATTTTTAGAGACTCTGACCTTTTATGGTCTCATGGGCCACATCAAGTGATGTGGCGGGCCACATTTGGCCGCTAGGCCTTGAGCTTGACACGTGATCTAGAGTGTGCCACTAATTTCCCTTTAAGATTTAATTCGTTTTTTGTTTTTTTTTAAAAAAGGTCTTTCTTCTGTCTAATTAATTACTTCACTTAATTTAAATTATGTAATTTTTCAGACCCATGTTTCAATCGATAATGGTAATTACTTCCAATTATCATCTGCAAAATAAGGCTTGATCTTGATGTTTTAGTCAGAGGGTCTCAGGACAGGAATAGCAAATCATTACATCCACAGCTCCACCTTTTCCCCTGACATGGTCATTACTAGCTATTAACAAAGAAGGCGTCAAAAGGTGGTAATGCCAAACATGGGGCTTCATTAACATATTTACCAAACCAGTGGTTGACATCATGATGGGTTTGATATTGCCTGTGAGTAAAGTATTTCCATTTCACGGTGCAGGTGCTGAATCTGCTGCTGGACCTGGACCCAGACTTCATGATCATAGGCAAGCGCTACATAAACATCTTACAAATCTGCTGTCATTTAGTGGCTATGAGTTCTGCGTGTTACAACCCCTTCATCTACGCTTCGCTGCACAGCAAGGTACGCTTGCACCTGAGAGGCTACCTCTGTCCTTGTCACCCTCGCCAGAGGGGCGTGATGGAGAGAGCGACATCCAGGAGCTGATTTCTCATTGGGCCTCAACTGCCAAGTGAAGCACAAGTCCTTGCATACAGGTTAACAAACACCTCCAGCACCATTGTTAGAATCTGAGAGTTCCAAGAGAAAATAGACCAACTACTCAATATCCATTTCTCAAAGTATTTCGTACATTTTCCATCATTCACCATTTGTCAATGTAGTGTTTGTTGCCAAAGTCAGACCAGGCTTTAGTTTTAACTTGACGATGGACATGCCAATGCCATCCACCGGGATTGCAATCGATTTTTTTTCTTTTTTGTTGGTGTAGACAGCAGATCCTGCAGCCTTGAAAATGCAGGCTGTGGCATAAACAAACCCTCAGGCTGAAAGGCTCTTTAGTGTACTTATGCCGGAGGCTGATGCCAGGATTTACTACGACGGTTGCATGACATGCTTTAAACAGTAAATGAAGGTGGATACAAGGTGGATGAGGTATGAGCAAAACATGATTTTACCTTGTTTATTTTTTCCCTATTACTAAATGGCTGTCCTCCAAATGGTTATTGTTAATATATAACAATATATATACTGTGGGACTTCAGCTTCCAGACTGACAAACAACTTCTGGCTGAATGTCTGTGTAGATTCTAAGTTATGCAGGTCATGGTTATCCAAAGCTGTTTAGAGGAATCCACTGGACTTTAAGAAAGTTCTTGAAGACGTTTCGTCTCTCATCCAAGAGACTTCTTCAGTTCTAAAGTTGGCTGGTCTTGTCCCAGCTTATTAACCCTGTGGGATGTGGTCAGTGCTATTCACATTCCAACGACCATCGTTGAAACCCATGTGACTCCTCAACGATTGTTGATGGGAGTGTCAAAGGGGGGTCGTTTAAATGCAAGTTCCACCTTTGGATACTAATGAGGCTCATTAGCATGAGAACACAGAACAGCTTTGGATAGCTCCTGGCTAACAAACCGGACATAGTGGTGGTGGACAAAGGGCAGAAGAGAGCCGTGGTGATAGGTATGGCGATTCCAGCTGACGCCAACATCAGAAAGAAGGAACATGAAACAGTTCATAAGTATCAAGGATTGAAAGAACAGCTGGAACATATGTGGAAGATCAAGGTTAATGTTGTCCCCGTGGTGGGGCAGTGACCCCCAAATTTGACGAGGGGCTCCAGCAAATTCCTGGAACAACATCTGAAGTCCAGAAGAGCGCAGCCCTTGGAACAGCTAAGATACTGCGCAGAATCCTCAGACTCCCAGGCCTTTGGTAGAGGACCCAAGCTTGAGGATGACACACAGATACCACCCCACAAGGGTGCGATGGACATTATTTATTAATTACATAAGACTTATTATATATTATATATGTTTATTTAAGTAGATATTTACAGTTCCCACTGTTCTGATGGTGTATGTTTCATCACATGATTTCACATATTTGCGTAGCATCTGTATATGTAATGCATATTTGTTCACATAGGCTATATGTTGTGCGTTTTACATACATGATTGATTTATTGTGTCAATTGATTTTATTGATACAATAAAATTGTGTCAATAAAAACAAAACATTAAAAAAGTAATATAAAAAGATTGAAGGCTTTAGAAATAATAAAATTAAAGGAAAAATATCAAGAGATTGGTAACGTACCTCAGAGGGTTGAAGGCTGTCGAGTTTTTTCAGATTTAATAAGGTGTCCTGCTTATATAGTAAAAAATATGTTTATTTGCTTTAGATAAAGAAGTTTCATAATGCATTCACAATGCAGATGGACGACAGACTGTCCCTCAGAAAAGTCAATCAGTTCAAAAGAGACAAAGCACTATTTGTGAAACTCATCCAAAGTGGCAGGGACAAAAAAAAACGTGTAGCTGTGATGAAAGCTGATGTACTGAAGCACCCTGCCCCCTCCATCCTAACAATCAGATTACAAGCAAATCTTGGTTTTTGAATGCTTTAGACATCGAACAAATTGGAATTCCACCAAAAACAAACTTTTTTGTCTTAGAAGTCAAACAAAATCTGGAAGTCGAACACAAAACAAACGCGTTTTTGGGGCGAACGTGGCTCAGTGGTATCGCGGGTCGTCCAATGATTTAAGATTGGCAGTTTGATTCCCGCTCCCGCCGAGTCATTTGTTGTTGTGTCCTTGGGCAAGACACTTTACCCTCCTTGCCTCCAGTGGGGCACTCGCTGGTGTGTGAATGTGTGTGATTGTTCCACTGGTGGTCGGAGGGGCCGTAGGCGCAGATTGGCAGCCACGCCTCCGTCAGTCTGCCCCAGGGCAGCTGTGGCTACATAGATAGTCTACCATCACCAAGTATGAATGAAGAGTGAATGAATAATGTTGTAAAAATTTTACAACATGAGAAGTGTGATATGCTGTATATAATGTTACTGTGGAGCATACCAGACATAGTTATCGACCCTCTAACTACAGATTTAATTTATTCTTATTATTATTTTAGTAAAAATGAACAAAGAAGAGTATTGTAAAGTAAATTGTATTATTACATTATCAGTGTGATTTTTACAGTAAGATCTCAGAAGTGTTTTATTAAAGGACACAGTGACGACATTAGAAAGAAGGACTAAAGTGGTTAAGATGCAATCTTTGCCACTTCAGTGGTGTAAACTTGTAAATAATATATGTAAATAACAATATGTAAATAATGGTTTTACCATTGCATTCCAGAGGAGTGAATGGGTACAACCATCTTGCAGTGCAAGAGTTGATATTTGTTTGTCCCTTGGCTGCTAGCTGGATTTCACTTAAGTCATGTAAGATTCAGAGCTCTGGCAAAGGGAAAGTGAAGAAGAGCATATTTAAAAATATAGACTACAGGAAAATATTTTGGGCCAACAAAAATATAAAATTACGGTCATGAGTAGCTATATAGTACGAGTATGAGAAGGAATATGTACTGTATGTGTATGTAAATATGAAGACCTGCTCATTCTATCTGAAATCTAACTAGAAATATATCTGCATGTTCATAAAAAGTAAAAATGAATGTTGTTTTGATCATTATAAGCTGTTTAGGGTGATTGGTCAAATAAATGGCAGTGATAATCTGTATAATTTTGTACTTCGTGTTAAAAGTTATGTGTAGCTAAGACAAATAAAGACATACTGTAGATATTTCATTATGAGTATGTGAAAAAAAAGTTGTTTTCTTGTTTTCTGTCAGTCAAATAAAGTGATGGATTTTATTGTTTACCTTTAATATACTTATTTTACAATCCTACATGATAGTGACAACCACATCTACACATTAGTGAGTGTGTTTACGCACATGTGTTTGTGTGTGTGTATGAGTGTGTGTATAAAAACACTACACAATTATGCAGTCACTGAAACCAAATAGTTGCTGTGTGTCAGTGTGTCATATACTGTCAAGTGTCTAGTACATAAAGCATTTATGTTTAAAGATGGGCGAAAAGGAAAAACAGGAAAAATAGCAAATAAATAACAACATACAGAAATATGATAAATATGCATTGGTGAAACCTGAATAAAAATGTACATAACAAAAATATTTCTGGTCTGTTGAGATAAAGATAGTACTGTGACTTATGATAATCGAATACCATTTTTATTGCCTAGCTGACTAAATATTAAATCTAATGAAAACCTACTTCAAAGTTGTGGTTAAGGCATGCATTTGGTTTTATTTTGATTATCAAGATTTGTTCATTAGAGACTGACAGTAAACAAAAGAAGAGCAGTGGTTTTATTACTATAGCAGGTAGATTTAAAAAGTCTCTCTGTTCGGTGGAGGTTTTCAGGTTACGCCTTGCGATACTTAAGGCCCCGTCCACACGATGACGGATTTTTTTGAAAACGCAACTTTTTAAGAACGCATCGAAAATGATTCGCCTCCACACGACAGCGTTTTCAAAAATATCTCTGTCCACACCAGTGCATTTTCGAAGACGACTACAAGCATGCCAAACCATGTGGTGGCAGTATTGAGTAAAATTTTATCCAATAGGAATCCTCCATGTTTTGTTGTCACAACACACGGGCCCATAAATATGACGTCACAGAGGTTATCGTCGCAGGCAAGACGTCAGCGTTTTTAAAAAGCTGTGGATACACCGTCCACACGACAACGCAGACCCAGTGTTTTTTAAAGAATCCACCTCGGCGAGCGTTTTTAAAAAGTTGTGTTTTCGTTCCGGATATCTGCGTTGTCATGTGGACGGAAGGCGTAAACGGAACAAAAAAGTTGAGTTTTCAAAAAGTTCCGGCGTCGTGTGGACGGGGCCTAAGCATCTTAGGAAAGCTTATACTGTAGTGTATAAGCTATTAGGCCAGTCCTGCATTGTGGGATCAGGAGTCAGAAAAGCAATATTGATTTTTAAGTGAGTCTGCCTGCAATCTGCATTAGCTCCTTCTAGAGGGAATGCATCTCTAATATCTTGGTTCCAATTCCACGGGACAATCGACTGCAAACTACAAATGAGGATTTTTTAAAGTGCCACTTCTCCAGCTCTGTTGAAAGTACTGAGGGGAAAAATACAGCAAGATCATGACATCATCTGGAAAATTATCTTCATATAGACTTTATTAATTATGGCTTGCCATGCTTTTTTGTCAACCATTCTGAAAGCACCAAATTCAAACCGTGTATCAGATCATCGCTCACTGCTTTCATCTTACAAAGTAGTGCTGTTAGTATCACAATGAAGGAACATACTCATATGTGACTACAGTAATTCATTATCTTTCTCAGAATAAAAATTAATGGGGCAAAGTAATAAAATTATGTCAGGCTTTATTTACATAGAAAATAGTTGGTCTTTGAAAATATTTGAATTGAAGCTTACATTCAGGGGCTAAATTAAAACATTATGAAAGAATGTAACCCATATATTAATTTTATTAATGTTTTATTGCAAGAAATTTTGTAAAAGCCAGTCAGATATGATTGCTGTTTGTCATCTATAGACCACAGACACAGCAGTATAAGCTTTTGCAAATAAAGAGCAGGTTGAACAAACCAAGCTGACCTGAAGGTTCATGCTGGAAAATGCAACGTGCTCAGCTGGCAATGTATTGATGTTCCCTCAGAAGAGTTCTGTCGATGCAGGAGAGAAACACTTCGTGAATAATTGACAAGATATGAAACAAAACAACAACTTAAATGCAGCTGGATCACATGATCCTTCCTTTTTTTTATTACTTTCTGTTGTTCTGTCTGTAGTTTATTTTTATTTTTTTTTAAATTCTTCACCCATCTGCCTACTTCAGCTACTCTACTGATTTAATTTCCAGCTCACCAGATCATCAACATGTGCTATGTACTATCATCTACAAAGTTTTTTCTTCCTGTGGAACCTTCAATAGAACCTAAAACTTGAGTGATGGTTCAAACCACTGGTTTACTTGAATCATATAATAACCACTATCTTATAGCATGCTATAGATTTAATGCATCATTTGCTGCATCAGGGTCACAGTATCACAATCACAGTAACACTGAATAATTTGGACATAGAAACGAAAAGTGCACTTCAGCCCCAGCGATATCCAGCGATGAACCCAGGATTATCACTGCTGAAGAACTCTTGAGAAAGCAGAACCTGGGAGTGCAATTCAGTTACAGAGCTCTGACATGCATGTCATGCACCAACCTCCTCCCCGGTGTGCAGGATGTGATGAAAAGGACACTCAAAGGGTTAATCACAGGGCAAAAATAATCTTTCTATTCATGAAATGTGAAAATGAGGCCGTGTTTATGCATTATTATGAATAATAATGTACAATATATTAATACTTATATGAAAATAAACACGCATGTATACAAGTCATTGGATTATTTTGTTATATTAAATTTGATTTCTGGTTTCCCCTGTTAAATTCATTTAGAGCACAGTCTGTGTCCGTCTGTGTCCTTCTGTGTCTCCTCCAACACAGTCTCACCTCTTCCTGGACTCCATTACTGACCAACACATACAGCACAGGGTCTACCACGCAGTTCAGACTGGACAATGCCAGCGTGCAAGAGAAGTAAAAGTGTGTTTTTTGTTCAAACTGGCAGTAACTTTTTTTCTCGCTGAGGTAGAAGACTAAGGAGCGAGCAAATAGAAGGATGTGATATGGAGCAAAGCACATAGAGAAAATCCCAATCACGCCATAGGACAGGAGGCGGACCTTCCTCTTAGCTTGTGGACTCAAGCCGGGGCTCTGGCCCACTGTGGCCAGCACCCTCCAGTAGCTAAAAGCCAACACCAGTAAGGGTAGCAGGAAGCCAAAGCCCACTCTCAGCATGTTGAACAAGGCAATGGGTTTCTCCATAGGATACGTTTCATAACAACGGTCATTGTTGTTCATGTCATCATGTGCATCTTTGAGGTTATCGTTGACCAGTACCATAATATGGAGGACAACCACTACAACGTAAACAACGACACACTGTGTCCAGACGTAACGTGACGAGAGGTGGGTCTTGGAGCGGAGCGGGAAGGTGACCACCAGGAAGCGGTCCACAGAGATGCAGCAGAGTAGGTAGATGCTGATATACATGTTGGAGTAGTAGAAGAAGCCCGCTATACTGCAGGAGATGACTCCGAGCTGCCAGTTGTGTTCCTGCCGGTAATAATTGATCCAAAGGGGTATAGTGAAAAGGAAGAGTATGTCAGAGATGGACAGGTTGAGCAGGAAGATACCCAGAACATTTTGCCGTTGCATCTGCTGCCAGATGGGACCCAGGGTGACCACATTGAAGATCAAACCAAATATAAAAGCAAGGATGTAAACAGACATCAGGAAGTCGCTGACAGCGCTGTCGCCAATTTCAACGCACTCTGTAGCATTTGTAGTTGTTCGTGTAGGCGGGATAGTGATGTTCACTGTTTCTCTCATTTTTTTGTCACTTTGATGATAGGAAATTCACCTGTAAAACAAACAAGATCTCAATTAGGGTGTATTTGTCAGGTAGAATTAAATAACATATATCAACAGTTCAGCAGACATTTGGTACATGAAGTTTCTCCCTCACTGAAGATGCATATCATGTTGCCTGTTGAACACATTGCACCGTGGGCCACAAGATTACAAAAATGACTTCTTCACTACACTGATTGGTCTTGAAAATTGGATTGGACTTGAAAATGTCACATTTATTCTTCATAAGTGTCTCTGTCTCATAGCAACTGAGAAACACAATTTTATTACTGTATACTGGATGAATTAAATGTTGTCTGCACTGTAAACACAATACATACGTACACTAGATATCCTCATTAGAACCGCCCACAGCATCTCCCCCTGAATGAGGGATTTAAGTGTTTACTCTGGTTTGAGGGATAAGTAATGTGAGCTCTGTCATGCCCTAAATAAATTAATCAATCAATGCAACCCTGATTTAGGATATAAATGCATAGTCAGTCCCATCTTGTCTTGGAGCTGTTCGTATAATTCCCGTATATCAGGCAGACACTTCTTGAATATTACTCTGCACTTCTTCCTGTTCGAAATTATTTAGATCAGCAAAAGAAAAAACATTGAAAAAACAGAAACGACTGCCCACAGACATTAATGTCATTGAAACATACTGTAATTCATTCTAAAAGTGTAGATCACTTGAATCACTTCCTTAAAGGCCACATGGCTTTTTTCACTGTAAAAATCATACGAGTCCCCCATCGCTTAGCTTTCATGTAGATTTTATTCTGCATCACGAAGCCAAGCTTGTGATCTGTATCGCCATGGTTATTTCTCCCAGCAGCAGTCGTTCGTATTTGTCTCCCCTCCCCATGCTGTGTTCTATCGCTTGGGCCTGTTCCTGCTGTGTTCACAGTCTCAGGAAGCATCTAATGCCATTAACGCCTGACCAGAGATAGACCGTCCCATCCAAACTCAATAATGGAGAAGCCATTTAGAGGCAGACCATCTTTGGTGAATGATAATGTGTCTGCAAGAACATGTGTGTTTATTTGAGTGTATGTGTGTGTGTGTGTGTGTGTGTGTGTGTGCGTGCGTGCGTGCGTGCGTGCGTCCGTGCGTGCGTGTGTGTGTGTGGGTGTGTGTGAGTGCAGGTGAACATATGTGGAAATTGGTTCAATTTAATGGAATATTCATAGTGGTTTCATGTAATGTGGGTTGGGGAAACTTTGCTGGAAATTTTTGCTTGTAAATTGTAGACTTCCTCTAAACGTATTCACCACGCTGCTGTTTTGTCATCAGTCTGGCTCTGATGAATCACAAGGAGGTCTTCCCCTCTTATAACAATGGGCCAGGATATAAAGTTTCATTCATGTTTGCTCTGCTTTAGAAGGATCTTTAAATGTTGTTGTCATCAGGTTATCTTTTAAAGCATGACCATTTTATCTGATCATATAATCCTAACCTACTTCACACAGCTCGTCCATACTTTAGCTTGTCCATTTGTGTAGTCAAGCCAACTATGTGTTAACATTACTTTAAGCTGAACTAAGCCTTGTTGTTATTACACAGACGTGTTGTCACTAGAGAGACTTTATAAGTGCAAAAACTGCAGCTGTTTCCCTACAGAGATGGAAAGCGTGTGTCAAATCTCTTCCTTCAAAAAAAACAGTGAAACAAATTTTATTTTATGTTTCATCGCTTGCCTCCCTAATTCCAAAGCAGTGCATCACTCTCCCTCTCTGCCAAGCACACTCCTGTGAATTTCCACTGTTTAAACAATTTCCTGCTGCATCCTTTAACCTGTTGTGGTGATAACTGCACAAAACTGCACAAAATATTCCACCTCGCAAAGATTTGTCCTGGGAGCTTAATTAAATTTGCAATGCTGGTACACGGAGCTGCAGGGATGCTGTCTTGGTCTTGAAAGCAACTCAACAGGGGACAAAAAGGAAAACAAGGGACTTGTCCAAACGTAAGCATTACCCTTAACACCAGAATGATAAATATTTTACTTATTTACTGTCTTTATAACTTTTTGTATACTCTTAGAACTCTTAAATCCAGAAGTAATGGCCTCACCTTTGTTTGTGGTCAGAACTATCTCTTGATTGTAGATGGCGTTTCAGGAGATGGGGAATTTCTGACTCATTCCAGAGCTGGTTTGTTCAAATTCAGTCCCAGACGGTCAAAAGACAAACTCAGGAGAGACTCTTCATCATGCTACTGACCGGCTGCAGTTCCCCATGATACTCTTGACTCTGAAATCACAGCTAGCACAGCTCTCTGTCTCTGTCTCTCTGTCTCTCTGTCTCTCTGTCTCTCTGTCTCTCTCTCTCTCTCTCTCTCTCTCTCTCTCTCTCTCTCTCTCTCTCTCTCTCTCTCTCTCTCTGTCTCTCTCTCTCTCTCTCTCTCTCTCTCTCTCTCTCTCTCTCTCTCTCTCTCTCTCTCTCTCTCTCTCTCTGTGTGTTCTTTTTTTCCTCTCAGGTCAAGATAACTTACTGTTGACAGCCACAGCTGAAATGTCAGCACACAGTGAGTGGGGTAGGTATGGAGTGAAGCATAAAAGGGGAAGATGCATGTAGGTGGGGAGGTTTGGTTTTTACACGCACGCACGGAGGATGTGATCTTCATGGGTGGAGAGAAATGATGGACTGTGGTGCACCACATTACCCTGAAAATGACTGTATGACGTGAACAATGCATTCAGGGAAATGAAACCCTGTAGTCAGACAGCAAGGTGACAACACACAAAATCTTAATTCCTTTATTTTATTCTCTCATAGTTTTTTTATGTTTTAAATAAAATTTAAATGTATATTAGACCAGCAATGGGTGCAAACTGATAAATTTAAATATGGTGGGTAGACACTAGCAAGCGGTTTGAACTGTGAGCTTATCAGATGCAGTCGTTTACTGATGGGAACCCTATCAGTGGAATGTCCAACATCCTTTAAATGTTTATGAAAGGCATCTGTACCGCGGCCTGCAGCCTCTATGTTAATATGTACAGTAAATATTTATGCCACTGCACTGTGAAGTTACCATAGCAGTCTGTGATACCTCATATTATATAAAAAAGAAAGATAAGCTTCTGCTCTTCTTCACACTCTGAATTTGAGTACTAGCTCAAGACAAAAGCTTCCAGCTGGTTGTCTAGTCAATGCGAACCCAGAGATACATCGTCAGACCTGTGGTCACCTTTTGTCTGCAGGTGAAACCCTTTTGTCCACCACCACCAAGACGGTTCTTATCATACTACTGCATTACAGAGTGATAGTGGGTTGCTATCACTGTGCAATAGACCCAGAATCATTGTATCATGTGCATATTTACTTATATCATTTTTAGAATTGAGAATATGAAGTGTGAAGAAATGTGGTGGAGTCTGAAAGAGGTAGATTACAATGACGAAATGGTTGACGTTATGTCCCCCATTACAATATTTTGAAAGGGACTTTCTAGCCTCACAATCCATAATGTGTTTTTTCTTCTTGATAGCTATCGAGTGTTTTGACGTGTGACTGTGTGAGAGTTCTGTCTACATCTGTTTGGAATGAACACATTATTATTATGTGCCAGGCTGTTCAAAGCAGGAGCAATCCATGACACACACACACACACACACACACACACACACACACACACACACACACACACACACACACACACACACACACACACACACACACACACACACACACACACAAACTATTATCATGATGAATTTATGAAACACGTCTTTTGAAACATTTAATTGTGGATTTTCACTCACAGCTGCAAAGCGACTCAGGAATCATGCTGAACCTGCTTTTCAATTCAGTTACTGTGATGTGAAATGAGCCAGGATGTGCTTTCTGGTTTTTCATCTGTCTGAGAACCAGGATTGCTCTGCGATTCAATGTTATTTTGAAAATTGCTCTACATTGCTGATTTACTTTGAGAAAGTATTTTTCCTGAGTGCAGGAGTAAGATCAACAGCTAGGACACGATTCAAATTTACATTACAGTTAAACTGTAGGTCTTTTGCTCTGTAGTCCTAAAGACAGATGAGGAAAGTGCAATCAGGTTTTGTGATCATACAGAATTTCACAATAAAAGGCTGAACATTTCCTGAGCTAATGTGGTTTTTGTTTTGTGTGTTCATGCTGTGTTATATTTGATGATGATGTCATATTGGCAAAAAGTAAACACAAATACAATTTATAACTCAAGAGTAGAAGATCATCATTAAAATATTTTTAGATATGTTAACATCACATTTTTCTCACAAGCTTGAAGGAGAAAACACTTTCCATCTGTAGGTCACACTATTCCAATAAAACCTCAAATACCATTCTGCTGATATTTTATTTCTCAATGTAAACCAACACCAGCATTGACCTGATCCTTTTCTCGGCCACAGCTGTGCCTCCAGCTATTTTTATCAGGACCCGACAGCAGATGCAGCGAGTGTCCACACATGACATTGAGTAAAAGGTTTATTATAACTTGACAGGAAGGTTCAGCTGATGAAAGCAGGCAGTAGGCAGGAAATGTGAGAGGTTAGACAATTACACAGAGCCTTGAGGTGGGTGGCTGTTCCACCATGAGCTGGAAACTGGCACTGCAGATCCTGACACAGGAGAAACATTCTAGGAAACAACTCTGATAATACTAAGACATTCAATAGCACTGAGGAGGTGGCGCAAACTGGCACCGTGGACGTGAAGTCAAGGCAAGATTCTTATATTTTGCCAATGAGGTAATAGATGGTATGAACTGATGTCTTGCTCCAGCTAGATGACACCCCACCTGTCAGACTAAACTAAACATTTATTTAATGCCTACCTTTAAGGTAAAACCATCCATTTTCTATACTGCATCTTACGCCGTCGCCGATCGTGGGTTGCTGGAGCCAACCCCAGCTACTGAGGGCTTGAGGCAGGGTACACTCCAGGCGCGATGCCAGTGTACCACGGAGTCAAATGCAAACATGCAAACACTCAGGCACACACCTACGGGCAATTTGGGACCGGACAAATCACCTGAAGTGCATGTTTTTGCAGGTGGGAGGAAGCTGCAGAGCCCGGAGAGAACCCACGCACGGGGAGAACATGCAAACTGCGCACAGAGCGGGCTTGAACCCCAGAACCGCCTGGCTCTGCGGCGACAATGCTACCCACTGCACAGCCGTGCTGCCCAGGCAAGAAAAAGGAAAGAAATGTTTCCTCTTCAATTAAAATTGGATGGACTCTATATCTTTTTAAAATGACTGAACCATCAGCAGCCCATGAACATTCATGTGTGGCAAGGAATCCAATTTTCTGATATTCACATTCATAGTATCTGATTTCTAAGACAGGAAAATACATGAACAAGACATGAAGGCATATGGTGGCTTGTTTTACTAGTTTATATGTGTACTAGCACGATTTCCCTTCTCATTCTCAATCTATTTCCTGATGCTGAGGTTGAACCTGGATCACCTTTTCACTTTCTACAAAATTACCCAGCTGGTAACTGATGCTGTTCAAATGCTGCACAACTGGACATCAGTCCTTGACCTGTGTTGTTCTGATGGCCTATTTTGACCTAAACTGTAGGGCTTCAAAAGAAGTTAGAAGAAGAGGAAAATCTGGGGACACAGAATGAGGTTTGGGAGCTCTTCGTCATCCAAAAGGAGGATGAGCTCAATTTCCAATTGAAACTTCTTAAATCTATCTTCTTTGTTTATATCTACTTCACCCTACAACAGCCTACAATAAACAGTCTACAAACAAGTTGTTCTTGTGTCGACCAAACCTGATGCATCTTCTTATGTTGAAGTTTTTTGCAAAAAAATCTTCTTCTTCTGAAGGACTTAAGTGCTTTCATCTAATGTAAAATTGTAAAATGTTTGAATGTGATTTAAGTGTTTTTGCAAAAATCAAAAAAATCGTATCTTATAGAATGAAGAGTGAAAGAAGAAGATTTAAAAAATGGGTGTCCTTCCCATTCCTCCATATTTGATGTCCAGAGCATCTCTCAGACGTAATTCTACAAAATAAGCATTTTCTCAGAAATGCAATTAACAAGGGACAAATGGAGCAAATAGAGTTCAGATACACACATGCGCACGCACGCACGCACGCAGACAGGCAGGCAGGCAGGCACGCACGCATGCACGCACACACACACACACACACAACTCAATATCTGTAGTTGTCATCAGACAAACCTTCCCCATTTTTGCAGTTTTAGGCCCACCATTGTCCTTACATCCACGAATCGGCTCTAGTGGGGATTCAAGAAAAGTTGTTCGTCACTCCCCAATACCTAAATATGAACATATTTAGCAGAGAGTGATGAGGCCATATCCAGATGCTTAACTCAATGCATTCTGCTGACTTAATGCTAAATATTTCACTTGACTTACGTGAGTGAACTTAAATAACTTCTTTCTGTCTTTTTTACTAACGTGCACCTGCAGCAGTAGATCATGCTTGTTTTCTTTATGTCATAGAGCTTCATTATAAATCTTCTGGTGGGTCAATCCTACATAAACGTTTCTGTTGATAGAAATACTCTCTGAAGGATGAAATGTAATCCACTACTGGCAGTAGTCCCCAAACAACCCCCTGTTTACACCTCTCTGACTAACATATGCCAAAATAAATCTCACAGTACCCAGCTGTTGTTTCTTTACAATGACACTCACTTTACTGGGAGTTTCAGTACCAGTAGGTGCAGAGAAAGGAGTAGTGATCACTTCCAATCAGCAAGAACTACTCTTACCTTTGATTTAATTCCATCTGAGTCTCAATACATGAAGTATATAGTAGTACATATATTTATATGAATAAATGAATTTTATGAAACAAAATTTATTTTGATTTTAAATTGGATCTTGTTTCTAAACACATCATCAGTTCTGGAATCAATGGTATTGGATTTGGCAGGATTGGTGATTATAACCTTTTGATCATCTCTCATGAGGACTGATACAACTTTAATACGTTTCAGTTGAAGTCTGGTTGTCAGATGGTTCAGTGTTTCACAAAGAATGAATGAGTAAAATAAAACACTTACCAGACTTTAAGGATTCAACAATACTGCAGTAGTTACGGAGCATGCTCTGAACTCTGTAAATACTGTAAAGGTTTTTGTTCATGAATATCAAAGACGCTACTGTCAGTGGCAGGCACTGACCTTAAAACCCTGTGTTACAGCAGAGTATAATTTTTGCAGGAAGGACATCAGTGGATCAGACCGAATAGTGGGATGATTCCACAGGTCTCTCCTTTTTCTCACATGATTTATCATTTTACTGGTTAAGATGAAGGTCAGTAGATTTCATCACTTACATTTCTCTAATATTTGACACTTTCTACAGTGTTTACTATGTGATAGGAAGATGAAGACATCTGGTAGTCTGAAAGTAATAAAGCTTATTTACACAATGAAGACACTGAGAAGAGACAATGGAAAGGTGTTTGCTACCAATGATAGATGGCTTCAAGTAGGTATGAGGATGTACTTTTGTGGGAGTAGCAGGCTGAAGGGTGCTCAAGACAGAATGGAAAACAATTCTCTCTCTCTACTTCTATGGCTACAATGGACTCTGGAGTGCCACTTGGTCTGTGGGGGATAATATAAATGAAAAAACGAAGCTCTTTTGGCTCAGACAGCTGAGTGTTCCTTTGTGTGCTCAAAACCATTTACATCATTTAAATCAATGATGCATGCTTTCTCACAACAGTGATATAAATAAACAGGAATTATAGTCTGCATATGTAAGATTTGGAATGGGATAGAATGAATCTGCCCAATTGTGAGTAGAAAAGTAGAGCACATGTGCTCTGTAAGTATTCTAGAACTGAATGAATCATCAAGTTATGACTGTTTCTTAAGGAGCAATGCATTCCACTGGGGAAAAGAATGTTGTGTTTCCAGATTCAGATGAAAATCTTCTAGTCACTTGAGAGAATCCAACCAGAGTAATTTTTATGGAAATTTTCCTAGAATTCTGTATCCAAAATTAAATGTTTTCATAAAAAAATACAGTACTCACATTCAGTTAAGCACCTGAAAATGAGATAATTACTGATTGTCTCCTCTTTCGAGAAAGAGAATGAACGAATGAATGAATGAGATTATTTTCTTAAATAAGAAAAACAGGTTTTTCAATGAATAACAGTTGTCTTTTCTTAATAATAAGTCAACTCATTATCTGGAACTGTATTTCTTCATGAAATCATTTCTTTAGTCAATACTTACAAATAAACAGGGTCTTTATTTCTTTATATATCATTCTTTAAAATGTACCATCTATTAAGTCAGCTTCAGTTCCAAGATGACAGATGTCTATGGTCAAATGAAGCAATAAATCAACACAAAAAATATTGTTATAAGTTTGTATTATCCATTGCCAATGATAGCATCCTTTAAACACCTACACATATTCGCCTGCTACATTAACAGCACGGTTACACATGATAATAGGACCATCATAACAAATGTTTCATAATGCATTTTAAAAATTTTACTTCACAGAAACATGTAAAATATTGCTATGACATGTAGTCAAACCACATACTCTCCAAACTCTAGTTCAGTAAGACAAGTTGTCTCACTTCATTTTGATTCAGATCCAGCTGTAGAGATTGAGGAATGTTTTCCTTTTTTTTTTTGTGCATTTTATGTGGATCCATGTAAAGGGCTGGATCCGGGCTTTTCTTTTTTTTCACATTTGTTAACATTGGTAGACTTTGACTCATAATTTTTCCATCATTTTCATGATCACTACCCGACAGAGCTTGAAGAAACTTGGTACAAGGTTCAGCATCGAGCTGAGTTCAATTACTCATGCAGTGTAATAGAAGTCAGAAGCATGTGCCCAAGGAGGAATTGCTGTGTCCTGGAGTAGATCCAGATTACAGGGCGCATCCAAAAAAATTTTAAGACGTGTCTTCTTTTAACATTGCGAGGAACCAGGCATTTTGATGGCACACTTGTCTTGGACAGACACAATGTATGACAGACACAGTGTGTAACAGACATACTTCATGACAAACATGCTATATGACAGATGCACTGTATGATAGACACATTATGTGACATACCTGTAGTTGTGACATACTATATGACATACTATGTGACAGATATGTTGTATATCAGATTTCATATGTGTCATACATACTGTGTGAGATGCGCAAAAAGACAGAAATACTGACACACTGTTTGACAAACGTCCTGTATGATAGACTTCCTGTGTCATAAGACATACTGCATATGTTCCAGTATGTCATTTATCATCACCAGATCACTACTTTGATACTTTGAATTTTCCCTAAAGGACATCTATTGTGGGTACACTGTTATGAGTTTTAATTCCATCTCTGCACATTGGTAATTACCAGAATGGAGCCGGTCCTTTGCCTCATTAAGCACTAAAAAAAGATTTAATCGATCTTTTCTGAGGAGGTACATGTGGTTTGAATGTGATTACCATCAGTCTATTTAAATACTAAAAGCATTGCTTTTCTCTAAATGGGAGGCAACGTCATTCCAAATATTAAATATTTGTTTAAAAAACACCATGGTTAAAAAACCTATTCCAAACTATTTTTTGTGACTTATGGAAGAAATGAATACATCCTCTTTCATTATGAAGCACCAAGGAAATTATATCCTGCTTTTTTTATTCTGACAATTTTTGATTAAAAATTCTAGTCCACCTGTGAATTGAATGTGTGATGCTACATCATGGAAAGCAGTCCATGAGATGAATGAGGATAATTATGTTTGAGTTTATAACACATAAGTAGAAATTGACAATTAAGACCTGTTTCCAAATGTCTAGCACTTGGGATGTTTCCTGGGTTGAGGAATAGAAGCTATTGAAATTACTATGGAGTTTATAATAGATATTTTGAATTCCAGGTCCAATGAGACAAATATAAACTCCAATATGGTACATGCTTTTCCTGGTCGTTATTCAGTGCCTTAACTCAAGTAGGGAAAGAGGTTATGAACATATTTAATGTTTGGATGGACATTAAATTCTGACGGTTAGTGATTTGTGATTTCTTTGTGTGTCAGAACCAACTACTGGCTGAACACACATAATTCTGACTCTAAAAGCATTTACAGCTTTTAGAGTCAGTCGTCTCACAGGCTCATTGGTTTTGCTGTATTGTAGTGGCACCTTTTATTGTGTGAAAATGTCCTGATTGAAGGCAGAATGTTTCTTTCTGGAATTTATTGAGTGGAATCACACTTGAATATAATGAAAACTTCCATTATGATAAGAGTCACACGTATTGCCTGTTATCAAATTTTGCATATTGTTTGTTTCCGATCTGTTCCTAATTCCAACAGTTCCTTCTTTGGCACATGTTCCAGCCTTCCACCAGCTTTCATGAAAGTCAATCAAGCACTTTTTGCATGACTGGTTGTACATAATTTAATAAAAAATACATAAGCAGATGTAATTAGAAGTATGTTTTAATGACCTCAGCCTAAAGAAAGCTGTGATTTTTTTTTTCCGCTGGAAAACTGAGTGCTATGTCTCTCTCTTTCGGGTCAAAGGATGCTGACCCTCTCAGTGAGGCCTTGGACGTCTGCATCCTCCCCACCCTCTTCATCATCCGAGGCTGGTGCAGGAGGAGGAGGGACAAGGTGAGCGGGGTAAGACAGAGTATTATCCTTGGCAAACATTTGCCAGCGGCTGTCATCGCTCTCATGGGTTATGTAGCGTCCACCAAGTTTAGTCTCCAGCTCCCGCAGGTCCAGCCATGTTTGATAGTCCTGAAAATGGAGAAGTGGGGGCAAACGGAGGGATGAAGTTTCAGATTTAGAATCCTTTAAATCAGATCAAGGTAAAATGGGCTTTCATGTGATTACTGTGAATCATTCAATAATGACTTGAGGTTATGTGTGTGTGTGTGTGTGTGTGTGTGTGTGTGTGTGTGTGTGTGTGTGTGTGTGTGTGTGTGTGTGTGTGTGTGTGTGTGAGAGAGCCAATTAGAACTGGAATGACTTTTACTGGTCTGTTCAATCTTTATCAGTGCTGCTGTTACTACCTAAATGAATGGTGCTGCAGCAAGAACAACAACAGTGTCCTGGATGAAAGTAAAAGGCTGCCATGTTTGTTCAAAGATAAATACCTGATGCTATTCGCAGTAACTATATCCGAAAATGAGGGGCTTCCTATCCTCAAACCTCAAAGCCATGTTGTTTTTCATGAATAAACAGTGCATGCATGAAATCAGTTCCTATGTTCTACCTGTAGGTACACGTGGCTTAGACTCTTGTCGACACTGTAGCGTTTCCTCATCTTAACCTGGAGCAGGTTGTTGATCAAGTCAATTGCTGGGAATACAAAAAAGTACAATCAGTCGACAACAAGAACTACAACAAAAATATACATATCTAATCATTCCACCTTCATCTGAACAATTCTATTTCTATAAATTGTTATGGTAAAAAAATAAATGTTTAATATGACTGTGTCATCACAAAGTAGATGAAAACCAGTTTTCCTGTGCGAAGTATCCCATTATTTCCACTCCAAAATCTAGATGTGCTTGACTACATAGGCTCAGCTCTATGTTTACCATCACTGGACAGCTGTTTCCAGGGGTTGGGGGGGTACATGAAGGCGGCATTGTGGATCTGATCGTTGATATCTTCATCCTCATTAAATGGGAACGTTCCACTCAAGCTGACGTACATTATGACTCCAACCGACCACATGTCCAGTGAGCGGTTGTAGCCCTGGTTAAGCAGAACCTCTGGGGCCAAATAGGCAGGGGTGCCGACTACGGAGCGACGAAAAGATTTCTCTCCAATGATTCGGGCAAAACCAAAGTCACACAACTTCACCTAAGTGGAAGAAACAGTGAGGGATATTAAGCTGGGAGTTGGGCTGTCTCTTTGGTAGACGAATCCCTGTGGTTCAGTAATTATTTAAAGTCACTTGTACTTTCTGGATTAAAAAACAAATTCAATTCATACAGTATTTGGGAAGCAAATACTTACAAGATTACCTTTAAAACTAAATCAAATTTGAATAATGCACTTGATTTGATTGAGCAGCAGCTATATCCAAAAGACCAATCATAGAGTTGAACTCAGCCTTTCTGTTGACCAGACTAAAAAGATGATAGCAAAGCTTTTGAGAATAAAAAATAAATAAAATAAAGGGCGTCTAATCCTGTGTTCAACATGAGCAACAATGTTTTCATTACAGAGTGCAAAAAATCTAGCATGAGAGGGTGTCAGTTTGTGTGTTCATACCTGGGGAAAGGGATCAGCAGAGGCAAGCAACACATTCTCAGGTTTCAGATCACAGTGTACAATATTCTTAAAGTGCAGATGTCTCAGCGCTGCAAGAATCTGCACAAAAAATGGAAACCACAAAAACAGGATATGAGACACATTTGTGCACATCACATTTGTGCCCACAGAGGTTTATCACAATAATTGTACTCTGGGAATGATGTCAGAAATTTTTTTAACAGAAAACATTGGCAACTCTGTCCATATACTAGCAGGTGTACACACACAAAAATCCCCTTTTGTCAGTGAATAGAAACCTGTGTGATGAGAAACTTTGTGAGCCTCTCAGGCAATCGGCCTTTCTCACTGGACAAGATCATCTCCAGCATGTCACCATGAAGCTTCTCCATCACCACAAACACCTTCTCTGGAGTTTCAAACATGCACTCAAGGTTCACAATGCCCAGGTGACGTAAGCTCTGGTAGAGGGAAGAAGATGGGGAATATAGGAAAGACAGAAAATAATATTGGAATTGTTTGACAGAAAAAAAAGGGAGAAGTGTCGACAGAGGCAGAATGAAAAAGAGGAACAGGAAGAAAATGTTGACAAATGAAGAATGTGAATCACAGCAACGAGAACAGAAATACGATAATTATAACATTATGGAGCTAGCCTGACATTTTACTACTCCTTTATATGAGTCACGAGGATGTCTGTTTGTCTGTCTGTCTGTCCATCCATCCATCAAAAACCTAAAGAATTTTGCTGAATATTTTTAGTGTTAAAAGCCAGGTGAGTCATTTTGTGTCCAAACACATGCATGCCTCCATCTGCTGGTAAAAGATGTAACACGGATTTAGGAGCCCAAATCACAGGAACCTGGCAGGATGTGTCACTGACATTTGTTTCTGTCACTTTATTATGAACATAAAACTGAATAACACTGCCAAACCATAAATAAACATACGTTGCTGCTTCCTGTAAAGTAAGAACACATATTTCCTTGTAAAGATGAATCAGAATGTTTTAATCTAATTGACTCATTGCAAACCCAAGGTAGGTTCATATTTATATTTTAGAGCAACATCGATCTTCTTCTTCTTCCTTTCGGCTTTTCCCTTCAGGGGTCGCAACAGTGAATCAGTTGCCTCCATCTAACCCTGTCTTCTGCATCCTCACACCAACTACCTTCATATCCTCTTTCACTACATCCATAAACCTCCTCTTTGGTCTTCCTCTACACCTCCTGCCTGGCGTTGAAAACTCAGCATCCTTCTACCAATATCGATATCTAATATATATTCAATCTAGTGAACTTAAGAGTATAGTGTATTAACCTGCAGTATGGCCACCTCATTCCTCAGCTGGCTCTCCTGCTTGGTGGGAAAGCGAAGCTTGTCAATGACCTTGACGGCTACATCCCTTCCTGTCTTCCTGTGCTTTCCTGATGAAGAGATGGAGGGTGAGTAACATTGATGAAGAAATGGAGGATGAGTGACATGTGACAAGCTGAAGCGCACACCAAAACCCTAACCCTAGCTGTTTAACATTGTCAGACTGATGACGGAAGCTATATCATTATAAAAAACTCATGTTAAAACATTTCTTCTTTTCTTTTCATGCTAATTCTGAAAAGGGCTTGAAAGTAACCCCAATGAGGATGGGTCGGTTAAAGATTCAGTGTGATTCACTGTCTCGTGAGCTTTGAACTTAAGACTCGATCTTTTCCATTGTAGTAATCTGCAACTCACTCAGCATCACTGGGCATAAACATTCATACCTCCATACACCACTCCAAACTGTCCTGATCCCAGCACTTCATCTGCAAAAATCTGGTACACTGAACCAATATCCTGCGGGAGCACATTATTTCAAACATTTACTGTTTTCTTCAATGTCTCATTATTCTCAACTTAGATGATCAAATTGAAAAAAAAAGGTCATACCACATTCTCCTGAATTTGACTGTTGGACACTGATATGCTGATCGAGGCTTGTCCTGAAAATACAACACACGTTTTATTATTTAGGCATCATTTCATCAACAGTTTATATTTTGTGTGTTCTGTGTTATGTTTAATCCAAATAAAAAAAAATAAAAAAATCTCCCTCCGCTCTGCAAACTAAAAATGGGAAACAACTTTGTGCATTGTACTGGGTTTAACAAGGGCAGCAAGAATTAAACAAGGAACGGACTTTTCCAGTGAGTCAGCAAGAGTTGGCAGGCTGGAGCATCTAGTTGGCTACCAATGTGTCATCAGTCCATAAATCTCAGGGTACCAGATGCCAATAAATCTCATAAACCATCAACTGTATTTGGTCACTCCAAACTTACTGTGAGTCGTGTTTCCAGCCGGTGGTGCGTCCTGAAAAATGACCGGCATGAGGGCCTGCCGAATGGCACTTTCCCACGCCTTAGCCACCTCACGCCCGATTCCACTGTTAGGAGCCATTTGGCTGGGAGAGGGAGGGGTGGAGGGAAGACTCTGGGCATTGCTGGGCGTCAGAGAAGGGAGAGTGTTGGCGTTCTCTCCCACAAAGTAGCATATGGTGCCGGTGATGAGCTCGAAGCAGTGAGGATTTGTGCCTGGAGGGACAAGTGAGAAGTTTCCAGCAGGACGAACCTCCAGGATCTCAGACAGAGGGATCTCCTGCAGGCAGGATACAACAGTGGTGCAGTTTAAAAAAAGGCTGCACACATCAAATGAATTGAGATCAAGTCTTTTCATTGCTTTGTTTACCTTATAGTATTTATTGGAGGTGTTGTTCTGGAAAAGGATGACACACTTGCAGTCCAGACGCCAGTAGTGCCTCTTTCTCTGTTGGGGTTGGAGGATGGAGGGATGAGAAGGAGTGATGAATGGTGCAGTGGGACATTGAGGTTCAAAAGGAGAGAGAATAAAGAGTGAGGGATAGAGCAAAGTTCAGGGAGCAGCATCAACACATTTTAAAGTTAGAAGCTGATGCCCAGAGGAAGTGATACCTGGCCAGATGATGAAGATGTGCAGGAGCTGCATGATGAAAAGATGGAAACAAAGAAAGAGAAAAGTGAGAAAAAGAAAAGGAGAACAGGAAAGACAGGAGGGATAATACAAGAAGTAACAAGACGAGAGAGAGACAGGAAAAAGTTTTCTTCTGAATTAAATATAGGGAATAAAGAAGGAGAAAGTAAAGGCAGAAACTGGGTTTTCAACTGGAAACAATTGCAAGTATCATTGCTGTCTACAAGAAACGATGAGCAGAGCAGAAGGCTTTACATATCTAAAAGTTAGTGGAAGGAAAACTAAAAACTTTTGCTTCAGTGAAACGCATAAGTCAGTAAAATGGCATCATATCAGTGAGTCTGTAGTAACTTAGTGGGTTGAGAGATTGTATAGCAGCTAAAGATTTTACCAGCGTGTCCTTATTACTGTAGTGAACCATCCATCCTTCTTTAATGGCTGTACTGGATCGCCGCGTCGTCTGTCTCACTGACTGCACCACCCTCATCAGCGGGATGTAAACACTACAAGAGGAAAGACAGGAAATGTTTGAGGTTGTGTTATTTTATGTCATTTTCTAGATCAGTGTGTTTACTCATACCTCTGATCACCACTAGTTCCTCCCTTATTGTTTTCAGGCGAAAAGGACCCAGGGATGCTGCAGGCTTCGTCCGAGTCATCGATTGATGACTTGTCTGCTGAATCATACTCGGAGCTGTAGTCCATGGGAACCTCAGGATCTGCGGTGGGACTCAACATATCTAAAGAAAATTTTCAAAAATAAAAAAAAGGGAAGAAAGTGAATGGAAGGAATTACAATGTGCCTCAAATGCTGTGCAATAACAAAACATAAAAAAACAGTTCCCATTGCTATGAGTGCTAACAAGACCGCTATCGGAAGAGTACAGTTTCACATGCATAAATACTTACCACAGTTACTTCTGTTGTCTGAGAAGACAAAAACATTATTGCCCATGAGTTACAGTCAGAGATACTGTGTCATATCATATATGGTTTAGGAGGTGACCTTATTCTGACAATATGCAGTTGAGAAAACTGACTCAAACCAAACTTGAAGCATACTGTATGCATGGTTGACTATTATAATGTCTTTTTCTCCTCCCTCACCTCCAATTGTTTCCCCAAGGCAATCGTTGGGAACCTTGTAGGCACAACGTTTATGGCAGTTGAACTTGCAGTCTGAAAGAAACCAAACACAGCTCACAATCAGACAGACAGAACTCATGTCCTGCTTCACACTGGACATTTAGAGATGAGTTCACCCCCCCAGCCCTCACCTTTGCACTGAAGGCCCTGCCGGAAAAGACCTCGGAGTAGCCGCTTGCAGTACTGACACACTGTTGGTCGGGTGTACGAGTGGACGGCAAATGTGTGAGGCACTTTGACCTTACTCATCAGGATCTTGTCCAAATGAACAGGTCGGCCTGTGTAGAAGCGCCGGGCCTCACTTGGCGTCCGTGGCTAGCAGGACAGGAAGCATACATTCTAATATATTTTTAGATGCTAAATGCAACAACATCTAGTTTCAAACTGTGTCTGTCTGCTTTTGAAGTTCTAAGCAGAGGGTTTTTTCACCGATATCATTTGAATGTGAACTGAAACATTTAGGTTTTGGCTGATACTCACTATAAATCTCCTTAAAACTGATGGAAACTGCAGATTCAGGTGTTAATTCAGTTTAATTGATTTCACAGTATTTAATTTAGTAAAAATAAAAGTGATTACAACTGATTGAAGTTAGTTTCCACCCACATTATGGAAGACACATGGAAGGCTTCATACAGTTATAATTAATGTAAAAGGGAAATCAATCAGCAATGCATTTTCCTAAATTGATTTAATCAGCTTTTAAGGGTTCAAACAAATTAATGGAATGCAGTCATGCAGTTTTTGATTAAGTTGCAGAGGCTTTGAGTTATCCTCACTGATGTCTTTGGCAGAATGAAACATGAGTGAAAATAGAATAATGTAGCTGTGTAATCATTCTGAAAAGCTTACAAATATTTACTCTGAAAAATGGATTTGCAAATAACAAAAAACTGTTGCCAGTTGACAAAAACATTGCACATGAAGAGTTAATACAATCAGAGAGAAATCTGAATGCATGAAACCACCACTACCATCTGTGTGTGTGAGCGGATGAGGCTGATGTCCTCTGCGCAGCTGGAGGATGTTCCCACGCTGAACACGGACTCAGTGGTGGACAGACGCAGGGACTGGCTGCTGCTCAGTGAGGTGGTGGACAGACGCCGCTTGCGAGCTCCGCTGCAGTTGTTAGGGATGCTGAATGCACAACGCTTATGGTAGTTCAGTCCACATCCTGTGGGGGGCAGCATGAATCAAAGAATCAGAGGTAGACAGACACACAAGACAGTGAGGAGCTGTGGTTTACTATAATCTACTTGTTAGAGAAATTTGTGATGCACATTAATTCAATGAAGTATTTTCTTGTTCATATTTGGCCTTCCTGTCCCTCACCATCACACTTGAGTCCTTGTCTGACCAGTCCGAACAGCATTTCTCCACAGTGGTCACAGAAGGCGGGGGCTCGGTACGAGTGCACATTGAGTGCGTGGGGCCGAATCTGAAAATCTTCAAATGTGGCTGCAGCTTAAAGGGATGAAAAGAGGAGAGTGTGGTCACAGAGGGTGTTAATATGTAATCATATTGCTGTAAAAGGGCAAAATAAGGCATGACTGAATGGATAAGATGGAAGCAGGATGGAAAATTACATGGATGTTCCACTTTGCAAGTGAGAGCTATAATTTGAAAGAGGGAGATCAGAGATTAGGCCAGCATAAGATATGTGGCAGTAAAATAAGCAGATAAGGACAGGTTTCAGGAGGAAATGAGATCATAATTTAGATATGAACATGAACTATTTGTACATTAATGATACAAGTTATCCATATTAGGTGAGGAGAGAGGAGGGAAGGAGAGAGGAAGAAGACTTACCAGAGAGGACCACCTCCACCAGATCACCCCCCTGAATGTCGCCAGCTCCTTTAACCAGTTGTAGAATGTTGCTGGTAGATGAGTCATGTTTGAACAACAGAATCTTGTCATAGATGCCGTAAAAGCCACATTCTGGGAACTAGATGATACAAAGACAACAGAAGAAAAGGGGATCAGGAGGATAAAGATTAGAAAAGCAGGATTTTGTAAAAGCAATGTGTTACATTTCATATGATTCAAGAAATATTTGTTGAGGTGCTGCTGAGGTGCCCTTGTTCAAGGGCACCTCAGCAGTGCTCAGGTGGTGACCTGGCACCTCCCACTGCCAGTTCACTCTCCAAATGTTTTGACTTTATGAATGTAGTTCATAAAGGTGTAACACTGGACTATGTAACTACTCGCATCAAAGACATGTGGAGTCAATTTCACAAATCAAGTGCAACAATCAATTTCACAGCGAGACAAGAGAGACTCATTTTATCTACCGATACACACAAACAAAACAGTGTTTCCATGAAGCTATTCCAAATATATGAGCGATGTGTGTGTGTCAGTCAGAAGTCAGCAGAGCAAAGCAGGCTGTCACAGGGACACCTAGCTCTCCTGAATAGTTAATGATGTCTGGTTCATGACAGTGGGCACACAAAACAGGACGCCGTAGGTGCGCACACGCACAAACACACACCTAACCATTACAACATACACAGGGAAATAGAGAGAACACGTGCGAGACCGTACACACACACACACACACACTGTGTCTCTTGTTGTTGTTTTTCCCCTGATGGAGTCAAGATTCACTGACGACTTACAGGAAGGGGAACCCCGGTCTCCTTAGAACGACACAATCAAACACACTGACCTCTCCCTGCAAACAGAAATACACACCCTCCATTCCCCCTATTTCCCTCCTATGCTGCTAAACACACACACACACACACACACACACACACACACACACACACACACACACACACACACACACACACACACACACACACACACACACACACACAGCCTTCCCCTCAGTTTCCCAACTGGGACTCATCATCACCACATCTCAAATCCAGTCTTGACTGCCAAGCTCCACAGTGATCTACCACGCCTCACAGTGGGCTACTGCTACTGAGCAGTCTGTCAAAAACAAGACGCTAACAACACACAGAAGCCTTCTTTCAAAATTTACACAAACCTAACTTCGCCACAAATATTCAAACATAAATAGAAATATGTTTACGACAAAAATATCACAATAAAGACGAGTGATGTAAAACCTGCAGTGGCAAACAGATGGAAAAAAATAAAGCCGAGTAGTGTGAGTATTAATAAAATGTATATGTTTGTTTAATATATAACTTTAATTTAAAAAATAAGATAAAAGCAAGACTTTGCCTTTCAAAAAAGGCCAATATGTGTTTGTTTGTGACGTATTTCAAAATTAAGGTCCCATTTTATTAAAAGTATCAATTATATTGCACCACCCCCACCCCACCGAGAAAGTGGGGGACAGCTTCATGTTTTCTGAAGGGTTGGGGAACATGTCCTTTGTCCTTCTAGTGACTTGCATCAAGCAGGACATGAGAAGGTAGTTTGTAAAACCAGGAGGACCAGGAGTTCAGGAGGTCATTCTACTACAGGGAACGGGACAAGAACAAGATTGAGCACACGTCCCATGGAGTCGCAAAATTAGGAAATCAGAACACCCCACCAGACTACACAGTTTGACCGAGGTTTGGTCAGAGGAATGTCAAATCAGTCAGCCAGGTCATGTGGAATAGACTGGATGTTATTGCTAAAAAGTGAAACATTACTGTTAGACAGGTGGAAACACCAAACATGGTACACTAAATATCAGGAAATGGATGATGACAATGACGACGATAACATCCACCCAAACAAACTGGTGTGGTGGTGGGACGTCTGAAGTGCTGTATGCACAAAAACGAGCAATGACATTCCTTTTGGATCAGTGGTATGGTATGTGGTTAAAGAACGGGCAGAGCACTGTTGGTTCACGCCAGTTCCATTCCGCCTCCAGATAAAAACAGGAAAAACTCATTCATTTGTAGATACTACCGTTGAAATTCTTGATTCTCTTCGCTCTGCTAGCGGGCCCCACAATTCGTTTATTTTCACATTAGTCTGAATCAGTTACGATGTAAGTTGACATATAATAATATATGCATTTAGGTCTTTGTGGTGTTATAATTACCAGTACAGTAGGGTTGGGTTCAACCAGAGGGTGCTTAGACACATTTTGTTTGCCTTATTATGTAATTAATATCTTCCAGGCTGAGACAGCCTGTATCTGTCAGTGCTGATTTCTGCAAGGAATCTGTGAGCATGACAAACACATAATGGGGGATCAATATTCTGCCTCTGACTCGGTAGCAGACCAAGTAAAAGTGTTGATTCAACATAAGTACAAAGTGAGAGCTGCCAAGGAAGTAAGATAGCTGTGTACAGTATTATTCAGATTGTTTCCAAATTAGGGAGACACGACATCTCCTGGATCTCCTCACCGTCTGAGCAAAGAATAAGATCAACTAACATTACTGAAGATGAATGAATCTTGACATCTCGTTGATGCCGGTTTTACATGTGCTGGCTAAACATCACAGAGCATATTTTTTGTGGCATTATTGACTGATCTCTACATTAAACAGTACCCCGACTGACATTTAATAAACAATTCATGCTTGGAAATAAATGGATGTTGTTGCATTGACAGAATGAATGGTAACAGCTTTGGACAAACTACTGGTAGTGGTTCCAGTACAAAACTGTGGGATATTTTGTACAGTGTTGAAATGAAATACCATCTACTGCCGGGGTGGAAACTTCATGGATGAATTCAAAACTGGGCGTATTTTTAAGCATGACCAGTTACAGTCAATGAGAACGCTTTATGTTTCATTATTTTTTTTTTAATTTGCAATTGTTGCTGAGCAGACAGTTTAACCACAACAATTACTGGCTTTGGCTCATTTAGACTACTGTATACAGATATTAACAAGAGGAGGCACCAATCTTACCAGTCTTAAAAACCCAAAAGCTCTATGGGAGGACTACAGTAAATCATGTAAATGCTGCTGTGTATGGGTACGTGGGATTTCAACGCATTAGTCCAACAACTCCCACATGCAATTACAAACACCCACAAAGCCCAGATCAGAGGAAACTCCCAGCTCTGCCCAAATCCACAGGCAATCCTCAGCCCAAGTCATTTATCAGACACTCAGCGTCTCTTGACATTTACCCCAAATGTGTTAGCGTAGTTTGCTTCTTTCCAGAGAAAATCAAGACACATGGCAAGCCGTACCATCACGTGTCCTCTGTCCAAAACTTACACAATGCACCAACCACAGCTGCAGTTGCCACGTCTGTGGAGACCACATGTCTTTACAGCTCTACTAAAAAGAAAAATATCCACCGACTCTCCAAAACCACTGTCACCACAGAGAAAATGGCCATTTTTCTTTGCTCTTTTTTCCAACTTTCGGCAAAGTATAGGATAGGAACAGCACAAAATCTGCACATCAGCATGGGGAAAATGACATTATTTTTCTCATAATTACATAATCATCTGTTTTTTTGTGCGCACATTACATATATACAGAGTACAGGCTAGGACAATATTGTTGCATGAGATTGTGTGTGCGTGGAGCCAGCTGTATTATACTGCACTGTAGTACAGTGTGGTGTGGTTTGCCTGGAGGCAGGGCCGTGTCTCCGGCTGGTTTCTTCGGGTTACCAGGGATCAGGTTGCCTTGTATTGCCTGGACTATTCCTGCAGCTCTTTGGGCAAATGAAGCCATTATGAGTGATATGAATTATGCACTAGACTTTCTTTACCACTCCCTCATGTCCTCCTTAGTTTTTCTAGGCTATCCAGTCTCCTTGAAAACTCTACCTTCTTATTCTTAAACATAACAATCTCACGCATGTACTGTATGTTTTATGAGTTCCTGTGGAAGGAAAACCAAACACACGACCTGTGGAATTACTGTTGAAAGGCAGCACAAACATCATCTTTTTAGAACTTTAACACCACTAACATTTTCCTAAATGTAATTGTCTTCGTCAGAAGCGGTTATACTGGTAATGCTGGACAGCAGCTCTTGTCCTTGCCAGTGACTTAACTAATCAGCTTTCTCAAACGGTTAAATTCTGGGATGATGGATCTGTTTGTCTTGGAAGGATATGTGTCATGAGTGGAGCGGAGTTTCAAGATCAATAAAATCTAGATATATATTTTTTTTAGAAGAGAAGAAAAAATGTTGTTTATAATGTCATATTAACATGTTTAGACACATACAATGTAAAAGATAGTATGTACAGCTTTTTATTTGTTCGTGTTGTTTATGATCATAAAACAATAATTATCTCCAGCCCTAAATAAATATCATTTAAAACAATGGGATTATTGTTAATTGAAGTTAACAACCACACAAAATGCTAAACTGATGAAACCCGCATACCGTCATGCTGAGCAGTGATAGCTGTCACTCTCTGTTGCCGTGGGCTAAATCATGCTGTTGCTACTTTCAATAACAGGAATACGTTCAAACACATTCATCCAAATGGTGCATCACTAGTCTAAACACTCACACAAAGGGATATGAACATTCAACAATATATATTAAAAAAAGTGACATCTCTGTTGTGTACACTAAACACAGAAATATCAATATTGTCATATTTGTGTGAAGTCATGGAATAAGACTTTTGTGAAAGAAATACCGGTAAGCTTAACAACACGCTTTGTCCATTATTCCCCTCCTCTGAGTGCATTCTGTTGGTTTTGGTCATACACAGAGGCCCAGGTCTGATAAGTTACAAGTGAAGTTAGTCTGGAACCTGTACAAGAGGAAATAACAACCTAATTCCTTCTGCTTTCTCCAGTTCATTTCAAGCATGTTCTACTTACATGTTATTAGATTAACTTCCTCTAATGGTGACACCTTATCTCGGCTGGTGTATGCAGTTTCCCGTCACAAATAGGTTCATGTGTCCTCATCAAGGCACTAATTGTCTCACACAGGTACGCCGATTTGCATTTGAGACGGTTTCACTTCAACTCTGAAGGCTTGTAAAAAAAATAGGTGTAAATATAAATAAAGTACTTCTTCTAATTACAAGACTTGACAGTCCAGTTGAGAAAAACAGGTTTCTTCATTCATCTACCTCATCACTTGTCCTCCATAATCCTGGCATCAGCCCTCACATGCATCAGATTTATTTCGAAGATTCAATCAAATTAAATTTAAGCAATACCATTCATGAGCACATGCTGTATTTTAGTAGCAATAGCACCTCCACAATGTAAGTAAGGTCAAGCTTGTGAATTTATATTTATGTAAACTCATGGCTACCTTTCGCTTCGTTTTGCTTTTACTTAGTTGGAAAGTAATATATGAGGAACATAATATTTACGATGGATCTTACACACCTATTGATTGAGATTGCTGCTGAGGTTTTTCAATACAAACACTTGAAAAATTTCCCCACAAGGTCAACAGACTAACAAAGGAAGCTTGAGCTTATAGTTCATATCTTTAAACTTATTGTCTGGGAGAGGAATAGTGATGAAATGTTCAATATCAGGCTGAAAATACACACAAGCTGAGGTGACAATTCAGTCATTAAAATATTTTTAAATTAAAATACAGTATATACCACAGCTCTCACAACATTAATAACTTTTTGGTAGTTTTCAAAAGTAAACTTATCATTTTGTTGTAAATATGTAAGAACCATTTTAAAAAACATTTTTATGTCCCTGGTAAGATGTTCTTTGCCATTTCTGCCTTGTTTCTTTAACAGCAGTGTTGTCGAACTCCAGCATGACAGGAGCTGGACTCATGTTTACAGTAAAGTACATTACATAAACACTGCAGTTCTGCTGAATCACTGCAGCACTGAAGATGAAAACACAAGACCAACAATTGTGAATTTGCATGGATTACCATTTTTTTAAAAACATGCCACTTATGATGCGTAGCTGTGTAAACCATGTGATCTCCACAGCCCTACATGGTCATCCACGTTGACATATTTCTGCAACAGAAGCTGGTTATCACAACAGGAACCTGATCCAGCCATTTTATAGTCCAGAGGAAACATGCTGCATCCCTTCAAACAACAGACATTGTTTAAACATCCACGTCTTACTGTGTAACAAATCATACGGCCTCCTGCACACGTGTGTGCATGTGTATGCTCTTATTTTCGATGGAGGCTTGTAGTGCACTGCGTTATTTTAGTGTGTATGCATCTCTATTTTCTTAAGCCGTATTTACACATACCCTAACTGTTGCACAACTCCCTCCATCCTTTTATATTAAGGCCGAAGGACTCAAAAAAGTGCAACCCCACCTTTCTGAACGTGATGAAGTGTTTAATGAAAGGTTGCTGTGACAACGAGCATGTAAAGACGTCAATGATCTGCCCCCATTCGCTCCTGACAACAACTTGCTGTAACGCAGGAATTTTTCCTTTTGTGTCGAGAGGGTTGATGACGGAACAAACACATTAGTGGCCCGTCGCTCTATTTTAGGACGCAGTGAGGTCACACGGTGACGAAGAGATAGAGCAGATGACAAAAGTGACAACCATTCCATCCCTCCACACTCTCTCTGTCCTCCCTGTGCTCTCAGTCTCTCATAGTCTGAACTGCAAACTGAACTGCTCTAAAAAAAGAGAGAGAAGCAGATTTGTTCTATTTAAACATCTCTCATGTTAAATCACTGGAATGACAGACCTTTGCCAGCACAGCAACAAATTTAGTGATGCCGTGACGTTAACCACCTGCTGGGCCTGGCAGATACAAAGAAGGAAAGTCAAATGTGTACACAAGGGATGATTGAATAGTTGCATGACGTAAGTCCATTTTGCTATTGTCTCATGACGTCACAAAGGAGAACTGACTCACTCGCTTGTTGATTTTTATAGTTACAGTCCTTTTTGAGTTTGCTGTTTTTACATACTATGAGCCTTCCTGTGAAATCAAACAAGCATAAACATTCAGAAATAAATATACAAAAGAGAAAACTCCAGTTGGACTGGAGTTTTCTCCTTTTCATGGTGGCAGACTCAAAGCAAGTGGAACCCATTCTGTCATCAGGATCTTTGCAATAGCACCTACACAGAAATCACAATTGTGCTGCAATGAAGTCCCTTCTCTGTCAGGTTTCCATTTGTTTATGATGAACAGGATGAAACAAGCAAACAAAGGAAGGAAGACGTGAGGGTTCCACAT
Organism: Antennarius striatus; assembly: GCF_040054535.1. Taxonomy (NCBI): domain Eukaryota; kingdom Metazoa; phylum Chordata; class Actinopteri; order Lophiiformes; family Antennariidae; genus Antennarius; species Antennarius striatus. The sequence continues at coordinate 5,847,274 of NC_090781.1, read as the reverse complement.
CACAGACAGATATGGATAGGGATGGAGTCTTCTGTTTGTCTTCTCATTTTCTAATTTTTCAGTTGTGTTTTCAGGTGGCTCGTGGATATGCACAATAAAAACGAGATGGAGCAATTCCACTAGGAAATGTTGAGGGATGAGAAATTGCAATAATGTCAAGTCATGATATTATTATGTGTACGGACACAACTAAGAAGAAAAGTTTGAATTAAAAAAGTGAAGAAAAAAATTCCGATACTTAGATCTCATTTATTCACAGGTGACCATTGTGAGTTTCTTTATGTCTAGCATGTACATTTTTCCAATATTGTTGTTGAACCTTGGGAATCTTCACTGGATTTCATGGTTATTACCTCCATTGCTGACACAGAGGTGGAAAAAAAAGACCCCCATTACAAATTGACATCAATCTCCTCGCAAAAAGGTTGAGTGAATAAGAATAATGCAACAAACAGCTTCTTTCTGAAACAGGATAGTGAGGAAGGGCATGTTTTCGCTCTTTGTATTGGTTGGTGTGTAAATGTACAGTGTATACTCTAGCTAATGCAAACTGGCACTCACACTAGTATTTTTACCTGTGTGTTTTCAAATAATTCTCTCAGTCTCTGAGATTCTTCAATTATCTTTGGTATGTAGAAACTTGTAGGTCAGGAATTTAAACCGGATTGTGTTTCTGGATGCTACAGACACACACGTAAACATCCATGCACACACCCAGACACAAACTTCCAGCACATGAAGTAGAAACACAGTTGGGGCTGAGTACAACCATAAATTGCAGCAGTGATATATTCAAATGTACTGTAATTAATTCTGTAAAATTCACTCATATATAATAAATTCAAAGTAATTGTATCATCCAAAACAACAAAAATACACTCATTTAAACACAAACTCACACAGTGGTTGTGGAATCTCCCATACAAGGTGTCACTTGTTTGTCTGGAGCGAGAACCGCCCACACAATCACTCCCACACACACACACACACACGGAACAGCCACTGAGACACAAAGTGGGATTCAGGATCCTTCTCAAGATCCAGAGGTGTAGATCACAAGGGTCCTGACCTGTTGAAAACCGCGTTACCTTGTTCGGCAACAGAAACAGATGGAATCATTTTATTTACATTCATTCACATCATTTGTACAAAAAAGGCTTCAGTGTGAATACGGCCAAATTTAGCTAATAAAACAAGCTTTAAATCAAAGACTGACTTAACAGGCTTTAACCAAATAAAAATACAAGAAATTCATTTCCTAACATAAAACAGAAGATTAGTTACACTAATATATATATATATATATATATATATATATATATATATATATATATATATATAAAATATAAAAGGTGTAATTTTGACTATGAGAATTGACTGCAGCCTCTATGAGTAGACAGCCATAATTACTGCATGATTACATTCTACTGCATGTCCTACAGACACGGCTGACAGGGCAAAATATTCACAGTTTACAGTATATCACTTTATACAAATGTAACTAAATACAGTACACATGGGATAAAGTGGAACAGCAAACTTGTAAATACAGTCTGCAACTCTGAAGCAGAACATCTAGTCTGACCGCTTTAGAAAAGTGACTGTTGCTGCTGACGTCTCTGGACGCTGATGCCGCTGGGATGTTTATGACTAATAAAAAATCCTGTCATTTCATGTAGCCTGTCATGTCACACTGAAAAAAGAAAATTTACAAACAACTAACTATGGGATTGTAATGTAAAAGCTCAGATTTATGTAAATTTCTTCTCTAACATAATGAGTCCATGTTTATCAATTAAAACACTCCAGCCTTGATTTATTCCAGAAGTCTGAAAATCTCACTAGCGCTGAAAAGGTGGTTATTTTTTTGTCTCTTATTCTTCTGGTGGTTGGTTTGTCAGTCAGTAGGATTTTTATAATAGTTACCTACATTTCTCATTTGCATTGTTCTAAATTTAAAAAAAGAAAAGAAAAAGTAAACAGTGCCATAATGAAAATCGTATTCCTGCAGAAATTTACGTTTTTAAAAGCAAGAAGGACAACGTTCAAACAAGAACAAATGCAAAAAATAAAACATGGAATTCAAAGCATATCTCTGGACAAAATGGAGACATCAGTCATAAAGTCCATCAACTGAAAAGTGTGTGTGTGTGTGTGTGTGTGTGTGTGTGTGTGTGTGTGTGTGTGTGTGTGTGTGTGTGTGTGTGTGTGTGTGTGTGTGTGTGTGTGTGTGCGTGCGTTCAACCGGTAAGTGGAAGAGGCTTAGTCTTGAGCAGAAACACAAGCACAAAGCATCTCATTCTGCTTTGAGCATGAAGGAGGATGAGGAGGTAACATGAGCGCCGTGACTGGGCGTGAGAGAGGGGCTCTGGGATAAAGGAAACACTCCACTATTCTAAACCAGTCTTTGCAGACAATCCTCATCCATCCTCCTCCTCCGCTCTCCCTCGTCTGTCTGTTTCCTTGGCTTGGTTCTGAGCAGGTAAAATGATATTAACCTTGGATCCAATCCACTTTGTGCAATGAACTCACTGATTCATGACAAGAGGAAGAGACAATCCTCACCAAGGGGAGACGAGTTTGTTCTGGAAGCCTTCAAGCATTAATGAGAAAATGGAGGATTAACACAATGGTGAAAGCAGATTTCCCGAAGATTTGATCCAAATACAAAATCCACCTATAAATCAAAATCATTATAATGTCAGCATGACAGTGGAAACTTGATGTGAATGTTTTCTGTTATTAATTGTTATCACAACACAGAAACACAGTTTGACTTTTGGCATTTAAAAGCAAAGCTTCACAACTATCTTATATGTAGCTCTGATGGCTACGACAATCAAATTCAGCAGTGTTTCATACCTGTCCTACCAGTCTAATTTTTTGGGCTGTTCTCTAGATCAGTTTTCACATTATCACATTAGATTAGGTTCAAATTATCAACATACAGTATGTTGAAAACCGAAACATAACTTTTAATCACATCATCTTTCACGAACCCATGTCATGACATTGTGAAAATGGCATTTCATAATGTCAGTAAAAGATCACCATAGATGATTCTAATTTGTTCTACACCTTGTTTGGGGAATATGTGTGACATCTAACACACACATTATCAACTTTGTCTCGAGAAACGTGATTTAAAAAAATGAACTAGTCCATTTTCAGTTGATTTCTCCTCTTCTTTGAATTACGTGCTACCTGCTGCTTCTTAAGTGTTGTGGTTTGGGATATGTGCACAATGGTGATCAAAACATCACAGCCCCATCCTGCCTTTCCACCTCCCACGCATACAGTTGGATGATTCAGCGCTGTTTTTTCCTCCACTGCCATCACAGAAGTGGAATAAACAGAACCCTGTTGCATTTACACAAATGTTTGAGGTGGAATAAAGGAACACAAGCCTCAAAAGCAAAAAGTTACAAACAGGTCTCGCACTTTAGCCTTTCTGTGTGTTATAAAATAATCTTAGTGTACATGTGAGTGTGTGTGTGTGTCCTTGATTTGCCATGCTCTCCTCATGTCTCATGACTCACAGACTCCACATGGTTCTCTCTACTAAATGTCGCTCAGCTCTGCTCTTTGGCTCCCAATTGGATTACAGTACGAAACCATTTTCACCGACGCTTATCTCTGGATTAGCATCATAAGGTCCCCTTTGCCCAAAGCTGGAATGCAGCAGTCTTAATTCAGCATTATTCTAAACTCAACAGACCCGTAAGACAATTTATGATGTTTCACAACTATTTGAGCTAACAGATCCAGGTCTGAGAGATTTAAAATTTATTTGGAGGGACATATTATTTATTGTATCCCTAGACAAGGGCAAGAATATGACGCCATCTGCGATATGTAGCTGAGACAGTACGAATTACACATGAATATAATGAGCTGCGAGGCAGGTCAGAGTAAAGCGACACCTCTGTAGTAGATGTAATGGTATAGTAGATGTATATCTTTCACGCATTTTATGGACCGCTTCCTCCACATTTGCGCAACTTGGAGGATCTATGAAAATATAGAGGTAGATAGGTAGGTAGGTAGAAAATTATTGATAGAAAACTATATGTAAAAATAAAATATTATACAAATATGTAATTACTTTAACAACATTTTACCATTTATCACAATCATTGTTAGCCAACTCAACACACATTGACCATTGGCTGCCGATCATTGGTGTTATATATACACTGTATATAACTTTATAATCTTTTTATACTGTTTATATTTTAGTTATAGTTTAGTATATAAGTCCTGTTAGTGCTGCATGTGTTCTGTCTGTTAGTGTAATGTATATCTTGTGGTATGTCCTTTGATGTCAGTGTTTCTTTTTCTCCTGGTGTTTATCCAGTATTATTTGTTATGTAATGCCTGAGCAGTGGATATATGCAATTTCCTCCGGGATTATTAAAGTATCTATCTATCTATCTAATCTTTTGTGTTTTTACCTTCACAGACATCTTGGACTTTGAACAACTGTTTTTTTTTTTTACTGAACATTAAGTCCTCATGTCCCGTACACCTCTATGCATTTCTGCAATTACAAGAAGGGCATTTTATCAAACAAGAGACACATTCATAGTAATCAGTGAACAGTGATTTTTTTAAAAAAAATTTATTTGTTTTTACCAATAACTCAGCTTCTTTTTGCTTTCCATTCCAACTAGATCTGGCAAAAATTTGTTGTTGGTTTTTTTGTTTGTTTTTATCTGCTTTTAAAATAAGTTTTAAGGAATTAACTACTACCAAATGCTACCATTAAATAAACTGGCATAAACTACAAAAACAAGATCCATCTGGTAATGAGTAAAATTTAAATATTTAAATATTAGATTTCAGTTGAATTTAGCAGATGCATCAAAATGAACATCCCTGATCTCATCATGTACTAAAAAGAGGGAAAAAATGCATTTGGCCATCATGAGAGCAAGTGCTTCTGAGCTTGGCCTTTTCTGGGCTACTGTAGAAAGAGGGAGACGGATCTGCCCCCTGACTCTAAGGTAACAAAAAAGACTGATTCATAGCTTCAGGAGATTGAACAAGTAAATGTGAATCAAAGGTAACACCACACCACAAATAGTGAATAGACAGATGTGTTTTGTGCATTCTCTTAAACGTTCCTCTTTGGATCACATAAACTCAGCTATCGCTACAGATTAGAAGAAATCTACTCCTGATGCACAAACCTATGATCTGGGTGGCTGTGTGAATGATTTGAATAACCAAATGTCTTTAACTTTACCCAGAACCAATCAAAAAACATCTAGCAGGGACCAGTCATGGTCAGTCACGCATAGCTGCTCAGTTATAATGCAAATATCACACACACACACACACACACACACACACACACACACACACACACACACACACACACACACACACACACACACACACACACACACACACACACACACACACACACACACACTTTACAACCCCTTTAACAATACTGTAGAGCCAATGGCCTGCAGCTGTTGGTTGTTCCTGTTAAAACAATTTTAAACATGTGAGTAAAAACTAATGTTCATGCTTTATCCCCACACACTCATCAAATGTCCTGCAGGTTAAAAAAATCCTCTTCTTTCACTTGGTCACCTTCCTAGTGTTTTGCTAACTGTTATGTATGTATTCACCTGAACAAGTTTGGGCTGATTAGCAGCGGTTACCAAATTATTCTATGATGGATGGATGAGCAGCAAGCCCAAACCCTGATTATGACATTAGTGGATGGAGAGCAGTTTTCATTCCAAATGAATTCACAGTGACTTCCTTTGCACATGCGCAAGCAGGCTGCTGTTTCCTCTGCCCAGAGTGAGTTTGTTATGCTGAATTTTGCTTTTTTTTCTATGTTTCTGTGTATATTATTATAAATAAATTTAGATAATGTATAGCAATATACTAGTGCACTACAGGGATGAGTTAATGTCTCTGAAGGTCAAAGGAGACCCAGCAACACATGATCACATCCCCGCCGAGCTCCGACGGAGATATCGCGGATGCCGAGCGGGTCGCGTTGAAAGGGCTAGTTTGAAACTGCACAAGAGACCATCTGTGGGACCACCTCTGCTCTTCGGACCCGGCACCCGGAGGCGCTCGTCATTATTTAACCACGTCACCTTGGACTCATCTCTCCCCAAAAAGGTCCAGTGTGTAGAGTGCTCCACACAGAAGAACAGAACCACCGATCTGTCCTACATTAATGCTAAGGAGGCATACACCGCCACCCCCCTCCCTCCACTAGGTAAATCAGACGACAAGCTAGTGCACCTACAGCCCACCGACATTCCGCTGGTGAAAGGGCTGCCAGCAACAGGTCAGGAGGTGGTCCCCGGAAGTGGAGGAGATGCTGAGGGACTGCTTCCAGACCACCAACTGGGATATCATAGTGGGCTCACAAGGGAAGACATTGAGGGGGCAGCTCAGTTTTTTACAGATTACATGAACTTCTGTGTGGACACAGTGGCCCTTGTCAGGACAGTCAGGTGTTACCCCAACAACAAACCATGGGTAACCAAGGAAGTCAAGGCTGTCCTGAACAGGAAGAAACTGGCGTTCAGGAGCAAGAACGAGGAGGAGATGAGGAAGGCCCAGCATGAAGTGAGACTATGCCTGAGGGAGGCCAAGGAGGCGTACGGGAAGAAGCTGGAGAAGCAGCTGGGGTGCAACCAGGTGCGGGAGGTCTGGAATGGGATGAGAACCATCCCCGGACACGGGAAAGGGCGCAGCACTGTGGAGGGGAATATTGAACGAGCGAATGAACTAAACAGCTTTTTCAATCGGTTCAGCTCCCCCACCACTCCCGGCTCCTCGTCCCAGGCCTCTCCCAGCCCTGCAGACCACTCCACTGATGCTCCCTCCTCCTGTGCTTCCTTTCCTTCCACTTCTCCCGAGCTCTCTCCAAGAACTGCGAAGCTCAATGACCCCACCTCAACTACTGGACTTCCAACCGCTCCACGACCTCCTGCTCCCACCACGACCAAGACCGTCATAACTGCAGACCTGGTGACGACAACGCTGAGGAGGCTCCGTCCCTATAAAGGCGGCTGGACCGGATAAGGTCTCCCCAAGACTCCTCCGAGCCTGTGCTTCGGAACTGGGGGACCCCCTGCAGCTATTGTTCAACCTCAGTCTGCGGCTGGGGAGGGTCCCGTCACTGTGAAAGACCTCTTGCATTGTCCCTGTACCCAAGAAAGGACGCCCTACTGAGCTCAACGACCACCAACCGGTCGCTCTTACCTCCTATGTAATGAAGACCCTAGAGCGACTGGTCCTGGAGCTCATGCGTCCACAGGTGAAGGGTGCAATGGACCCTCCCCAGTTCGCCTATCAGGCCAAGGTTGGGGTTGACAATGCTGTCTTGTACATCCTCCACCGTGTACTCTCCTACCTGGACGCCGGGGGCTGTGCCGCCAGGGTGCTCTTCTTTGACTTTGAGTGCCTTCAACACCATCCAGCTCCGGCTCCTGCAGGACAAATTGACCTCCATAGCTATGGACCCGTACCTCGTGAGCTGGATTACGGACTACCTAATGGACAGACCCCAGTACGTCCGGATGGGGGACTGTTTGTCTTCTATGGTGACCAGCAGCACGGGGGCACCACAGGGGACCATGCTCTCCCCCATTATCTTCACCCTCTACACATCGGACTTCAAGCACAACTCGGATACATACCACATACAGATGTACTCCGATGACACTGCGATTGTGGCATGTATCCGGGAGGGTGATGAGGGGGAGTACAGGGAATTGGTGGCTGACTTCCGCGGAGTGGTGCCAACAGAACCAGCTCCAGCTCAACGTCTCCAAGACGAAGGAGATGGTGCTGGATTTCCAGCAGGCACCTCCGTCTCCACAGCCAGTGATCATCGAGGGCAGTGAGGTGGAGGTGGTACGAAACTATAAGTACCCGGGACTGCAGCTTGACAGCAGACAGGACTGGTCACTCAGCTCGGACTGTGTGTACAAGAAGGGGCAGAGCAGGATGTACTTCCTGAGGAGGCTTGGCCTCCTTCAACATCTGTCCTAAGCTCCTTCTCAAGTTCTGTCAGTCCGTAGTCTCCAGTGTGCTCTCATTCGCCATTGTGTGTTGGGGTGGTGGGGCCAGGAAAAGAGATATGGACCGTTTTAACAGACTCATCTGTAGAGCGGGCTCAGTGGTCGGGCTGAGCCTGGACTCTTTTGAGACAGTTCTGGAGAGCAGGACCATGTCTAAAGTTAAGGCTATCATGAACAACACCTGCCACCCCCTGCACACCACCTTCTCCCAGCAGAGAAGCACCTTCAGCGGCAGACTGCTGTCACACAGCGCCTCCACAGAGAGGCTGAGGTCCTCCTTCGTACCCCGTCCCATCAGGGGGGGCAATGACTCTCTCAGGAAGAGCAGGGGGAAGTGGTGAGGTTAGCATGCGGTTGAATTGATTTAATTTTATACTGTTTATATCTTAATTTTATACTGTTTACAGTATATTTTAATGTAATTTTATACTGTCTATATTTTATAGTTTAGTATATAAGTCCTGTTAATGCTGCATGTGTCTGTTAGTGTAGTGTACGGTATGTCCTGTGAAGTCAGTGTTTCTTTTTCTCCTGGTGTTTATCCAGTATTTATTCTTTATGTAATGCCTGAGCAGTGGATATGTACAATTTCCTACGGGATTAATAATCTATCTATGATGCAAGAGGAACTCTGTCGTTTTCATGCAAACAATATGGCCTTGTCTTCAGCAGACCTTAATCTATTCGATTTTGTGTGTGTGCGTGTGCGTGTGTGTGTGCGCGCGCGCGCGTGTGTGTGTTTAGAATATATGTGCAAGAGAGTGAGGTAAACAGGAGGCGGTGTGTATGATCCCATTCCCAGGGCCAAAGTGCTTCTCCTGGGAGAGAGACAGAAACAGCCCCTTCCACAGCGGAGATGGAAACAATGGCCAGGGCCAGTCCTCTCACTCACAGCTGCATGTGTTTGTGTGTGATTTTACTTTGTATTTCTGTCTAATCAAAGACACAAACTTCTGTTCAAATTTCTCTTCCTAAAAAACAACCTTGCAAAAACAAAAAAATCACAGATTAAATTTTAAAGTTAGATTATTAAATAAATTAAACCAGGTTGTCACCATTTTCCAAAACAAAACAACAACATGACAGGATTAACTGTGAATCTCCACAAAACAAGTCACAATAGGAATACAATAGGAAATTATAATTGACATAAAAACATGAATGTGGTAACAGCAATTAATATATGTCCCAGCTATGACTTATCATCAGTCAGTTTTTCAATGTCAATCATGGCTGGACAACAGCTGGACAAAATTACCGTAACTGGAAAATACACATACAACTTTAACCTTTTCTGCTGACATACTCAAATAATGAGGATTATAGTTTACCACAAGGTGCCAAAACTGAGTAATCCGAAGTTGATGAGGATGAAGGTAAAGCAGTGAGCAGAGACATAAAAAGACAAACTACAAATGTCTACATAGACCTCAACCTTTACCACTGTAGAATAAAGGCAGAGCTAAATCTAAACCCCAAGACAGGTAAGGGCAAGGTAATTGTACAAACCAGTTATGAAATACAAATTTTAAAATTTTTGAGATGTGAATAAATTGTGATAATCTCCCCCCTTTTGCAATACTGTCACAAAACTGGTTTGCACAGTGCAGCTTGTTTAGGAGGTAGTGTTGATATTCTGGGGGCAATATCAGCTCTGAAACCCATCTATGGATAACATCCTAGGCAGCTGTCATGAACAAAAGGTGTACCTAAGATTGCAATTATTTGTTGAGAACACTGGTATGATGTATAAAGAGTCTATAATTACAGACAGTTGCAGCAGCAGTAGCTCAGTCCACTAAGTCTTGGGTTGGGTACCGGAGAGTGGCTGTTTTTTTGCGCATGTCTGGTAAAAATTTTGGAGTGTGAACTGGCAGTGGAGAGGTGCCAGTTCACTTCCGAAGTACCGCTGAGGTCCCCATGAGCAAGGTGCAGTCCCCTTTATAAATTGCTCATTGGGGACACCCCAAGAGGGAGCTACCCCTCACTATCACCTGCATGCCCGACTAGCACATTTTGTGTGTGTGTGTGTGTGTGTGTGTGTGTGTGTGTGTGTGTGTGTGTGTGTGTATGCGTAATGAATACTGACAACATGAATGGAAAAATAATTTCCCCTACAGGGGACTAATAACAATTGATAAATGATCATCTTTAATCTTCTGAACTTTTCAGTTAAGCAAAAATGTTAAAACACATACAAACTAAATGAATGGAGAAGGGAGTGTTTCCTTCACACACTGTGTCGCAACTCATTACAGATGAGTCTGCAGTCAGGCTCAGTAGACATGACATGATTTTGAATTTATAGGTCTAAATTATGAGACAACAAAGCCACACACACACACACACAAACACACACACACAAATACACACACACACACACACACACACACAATCTGGATTACAAGTGAATATAGACCAGATCTGGTCACAGATGCAGAACCTGGAGTACTATACACTTTTAAATACAGGGCCTGGGTCATTCTTAAGTGTAATGTCTTCAAGCAGACTGGATAAACTAGAGTACAAATGGTATTCACCCTCCAAAAGTAAGACACCCCCTCAGTGACTCTAATTGACAACATGGTTACCTTCAGTCAGCAAAACTGAACAAAGCGAGCACAAAACAAACCATTACCGCCTTAAATTAAAGAAAGATAGGAGGAAATCTTCCAAATCACCAAAATACAGGAATCGGGTTTCTTGACATTGAAATGTATCCGATTTCAACATCGGGAAAATATTTAAAACAAAGCTCGAAGTCAGACAAAGCCGTGACACTTGGTTGACCTTCCATGCCGTATTTGTTGGTGAATTTACTGTGACAAGACCAGCATTGAATTTTCTGTCTGACTGGCGTACAGCCTCTATATGCGCTCCAAACCAGTGATGCCCTGTCTCATCCAACAAGGAAATGGTGTTAATTTGCTCACACTGTTACATCTGAAGTATTCAACATTCTAAACAATAAAATTACAAGGTGACACAGGGAAGGCAGCGAATGAATGAAAGCAAAGATAAAGGAAAGTGAATGATCAGGAAGTTGAATAGGAGGCGGAAAAGGCTGACTGTAAGGAATTGATGTTGAGGCAGACAAGACGGATGGGAGAGGGACGGATAAGGAGAGAAAGCAGAGATTCTAAGGATTGCTGAAGTTAGAATTAAAGTTTTTAATCCCAGCAAAAGAAGAGGAGAGGAAAACTTTCTTCATACATCACAGACGTTGCCATTAAAAGCAGCAAAGCATGAAACTCTTTTAAGAAATTATTGAATGACATTTCAGAGGAAATAGTGCCAAAAGGAAGGGAGTCAGTGAGGTCTATCCGATCAAGAGCAAATGAACCAGAGTTACATCATGGCTGAATGGAGACACATCTCTGTTTTCCAGGCAATCTGGAGGTGTGTTGGGGGCTGGGGGGGTGACTTGTTTAACATAGGCTATAAAATTTGTGGGGCTTGTCACGTCTTCAGCTTTGTGACTGAAGGTGTATTTTGAGTTCTGGTCTGACACTGAGATGAATGCTTCAATCAAGACGCTGTAGCTGTTGGATTCTCCTCAACTCTGGGTTGGTGTTGGGAGTTGAAGCCCGAGGACAGGGTGATCTTCCCCAGAAAAATGAATGGAAAAACATGCCAATGGAACACAAGAAGGGAGCCAGTGAATAAACAGAACTGGTGACTCACCCTTTCTGGGATGGGAGAGACGACCGTAGGCGGGGGTGTGGGGTACCAAACTGCCTTTGCTGCCCCTTGAAACACACCAATGTAGGCATTTGTGCATGTACACACAGTTCAAGTCATGTGTCGCATTCAGCTGGCCAAACCCGGACAAGCCGTCTATTGTCCAAATCTCCCACCTAAAGCTCCTAGCAGGGCAGGAGTTCTGCATTTAGGGGATTTGGGGGATTGCTGAGGGTGTGTGTGTGTGTGTGTGAGAGAGAGAGACAGAGAGAGTGAGAAAGAGAAAACTATCTTATGAAATGTGGACAAAATATACTTGAACTAAACCAAAGACTGACTGAACATGAGTTCCTCATTTAACACGGAACACGAGACACCTTTGACACACCATAGCGTCTAAATCATTCATAGCTCTGAAATAGTTAAAATCGATTCTGATTCTTGTTTGACACATTCTTCTAAAATGGCTTCTGGACTGAAGTCAGATGAACTTTCAACCTTTTCCTTCCTGCTTAAATAAATCGCCATCTTTGCTTGGCCCAGAAGAAAGTTTAGAATCTGCAAATCCTTTTTTTGATTTTTCCTGCGCTTCAAACCTATAATGTATATCTGTCTGTCAAAAACAAGACTGAATGAGAGAAAGATTCCCTCTAAAAACAGGGATAGATTGTCAAGTCTCTGACATTCTAGGAATCAGTAAAAAATAGTTTCCTTGTGAGAACAGAACGGACAGTTTTCCAATATATTTGGATTTAAAAATACAATAAAACTGTTGACGGCTATAGCACCGTGTAAAACTCCTCATTGGAGATCTCCAACTCTCTTTGTTAACGGCTGTTTGTAGAAAGACTCCAAAGAAGGGTTTACATTCGCTGTCAGCCCAAGGTGAACCCTCCATGGTGTGTCATCCCTATGTTTGTTTGTCATTGTTTAGAACCTTTACAATCAATTTATACATGTTTTTTCTATTACTGTCACTGAGGCTGATCGGGTCCAACAAGGAGTCGTTAGAGCACAGAGACAAGCTCACTATAGGGAAAGGGTCAGTCGAGAGAGAGAGAGAAAGAGAGAGAGAGAAAGAGAGAGAGAGAGAGAGAGAGAGAGACAGAGAGAGACAGAGAGAGAGAGAGATTTGATTTTTAACATCACGTTTATTTAGAAAAGTCAAATTACAAAATAATCGCATTGACACGAAATCCAACAACGATTCACGTAAAGAGAATTTTCATTAATACTGTGTGTTTTCTGAACAAAGAAATATGTATCATTTTAACATTTATCAAACTAAAAAATCAGGCGAAGAAAAAAAAACAATTATCCCTTCTCCACAATCATCTCTTCTACAATCATATGAGAGAGATTTTTAAAATCACATTTATTCAGGAAGTCGATATTACAAGATAGTTACATTAACAACATCCAAGAGAGATTCATTCCAACATGAACACACACTTCAAAAAAAACTGTCATATGAAATGTGGGCAAAATATATATTCTCTGACTTTGGTGAGTATCACCATCGGAACAACCATATTTCTTTCAAGCTTTGTGGATACTGTGAGACAGGAAGCACAAATTTGTACCCATTATGAATTTAGATGCAGTCAACATTCCTCTCTGTGCAAAATATAGGAAAGGTTAACGTCAGGGTACTTGTGACAGAGTCAAGTTTATTAACTCTATTTACTACATGTCAAACTGACCTTTGGGTGTGTTTCCTGACACCGGCAGGTCGCTGCTGGTGGGAAATCATCCAAAACGTCATACACACACACATACACACACACACACACACACACACACACACACTAATGCACACGCACACAAGCAAGCAGAGGGCAATGCACAGTGGAGTGACCCAAGAATACAGGCAGACTTTTGCTATGCTTCAGTATAACCAAGTGCCATTCTTCCTTCAGTAATGCTGTTCACAGAACTGCATCATTTCATAAGCAGATAAGATAAGCAGCTATATTTTGTCATTAAGTAACCACACAATGAAATCACAAGGTTGAGGCAGCCCTTTGGAATGTATTTACATGTGTAAACTGATGGAAATTAGGCCACATAACTATTATGTCTCAATATGTTGGGCTGGATTATATACATCTATTTTATGTATAAATAGCAATTACATTATTTTCTGTTTTCCTGGGGATGTCAACAATGCTCCAAGTCATATTTTTAATACATTCAAAGTTCCATAGTGCTATTTCAGTGCTATACTGAAATACTGACCAGGAAGTGCTTCTAAAAAGCCAAATATAACTTGCTGGTTAATTGCAGTGACCTACAAAAAGCCATCCAGCATTAAAGACTTTCAATAAACATGTTTCTTTTATGAACTCAAATTTATAGAGAGAGTTTCTAACATTAAAATTATTTTTCCACTCAAAATTTATTGTATAACAAGCTATAGGTCTTTTGGGACATTTTGTGGAGGTTTTTTATGGACACTTGTATAAAATGAAGGAACTCTGGCATTTGTGGCATCTGGAAAAACACAAATCAAAAGAGTAACAAAACCCATCATAATGGCCACATCTATGTCACACTGTAAAGTAGTTTTGGTTTCTCTGAGAATATCAAGTTAAAAAATAAAGAGCTTCCATTTTAAACTACTTTTGTAGCCATCAGTGCACTCCAATGCAGCACACATTGCTTGCCAGGACTCTACCACTCCTGTAGATTTCAGAGTTTACAAAAATAACTGCACCTGAATGCACCAGTAATTGATTCAGTTTAAACATTTACACTATGGAGTACAGTATTCCAAGATTTACTGAGCACACCGTGAGTAAATCTCTGAATTGCAGCTCTGAGCAAATGTGTATTTTCAACTCACAGTCTTAATCAGGATTCATGAAAGTAATTGATTTGTGGCAGTTGATAAAAAAAACCCCACACTTTTTAATCTTGTCCACGGGTGAAGTTACCAAGTTGTTTTGTTTTTAAGCCAAAAGCCTCATCTCCAAGTCGCTGTTGAAATACAAGTGACAAGTGCATGTTATCGTATTTGAGACTTGATTCCACTTCACTGACTCACACAAAGCAGACATTAGCAGATATCAGCAAACCATTAGAGTCCGTACAGAAGACAATGAATACAGTTTAGATGAGTGAGATGGGTGGGGGGAGATATTTGTATTTCCTGATTTGTTTTGGACTTTTGATGGTTCTACAAATCACAGGATGTTGAAATCTGCTCATGCAATTATGATACAGTTTGAAAGGTAGATATAAACACACGGCCTCCTGAAGCTGCCACACCAATAAGAGATGATACAACATACCTGAATGACATCATTCTCTCACAAGAACAGTGCATTTCCCCATAAGGCCTATTGTTCCTGCTTCGAAGAGGATGTTACAACTTCTCCCTCCTCCTCAACCTGGTATGTTTGTTCTGGCATCTTCTTTTTCAATTTAAGGAAGACAATATGTTTACTACTCAATGTAGGTTTTGATTGACATGCAAATAAAATGCTGAACACCACTATAATTTCAAGATGTTGATACAGCAAACAAGTACAAATATCAAATGGAAGTCCAATTTGAATACACACTTGCATAAAAGTAAGAGGTGTGTTCTGTGAGTAGAAAGAAAAATCAAAATTATAATTATTTGCGAAGCTAACTGAAGACACAAGGTCTTGTTTATGATCAGTTTTAATGCGAAGCTAGCATTTAAAGAGATTTAGTCTCCACTAAAGGAAGAAGAATGAAAACCAAGAAGTTGAGCCACAAACAGGTGAAGAAGACTTTTGAACCTGACAAGCTAAGGTCACAGGGCAATGCATTTGGACAGCCATACCACAGCATCTCTGTCAGATTCACATGGCTCTAGAAAACAAGTCAATGTGCTTAATTTTGTTATACTGCATTTTGGCTTAAGCTAGATTTTGCTATTTTGCCACAACCAGTGAGAAATATTTTTCCATGTTTTCACTGATGAGCCATGCATGGCGCGAAAGTTCCACAAATCTACTCCAGTCACTGACACTCAGACACTTAACATCCCGCCATAGGTCTGCTGTGCTAAATTTGCAGAGTTTAAATGTTTTTTTTATTTCTCTGTTCACTTTTGTGTGCACTTTCATTCGGAGTGTACAGTAAACAGTGTGTTGGAAAAGATTGCGATGCTATAAACTAGAAGAAACCGAAAATGTTTTTGAAAGCCAGGAATGACTGCTATGTGCATGAACAGCTTCTCACTTGGAGAAAGCAGACATCCACTTCACACACACACACACACACACACACACACACACACACACACACACACACACACACACACACACACACACACACACACACACACACACACACACACACACGTTTCCTACCTTGGTGTCGACAATGGAGCAGGCAATTTGTTTCACATAGGCCAAGTCAGCAGACTGGGGCAGAAACACAGATTCTCTGGTGAGGCCGATCTGGATGATGAATGACACCCCTGCTGGGGTGGGAAGCAGCGAGGGCATCACAGACCCACCAGGACCCTGCCCTGGTGCCATCTCCATCACCTGAAAACCACCCTGAGTGGGCAAAGAGTGCATGGATAAGGAAGTCCCTTGATGCACCACAGCCGGTGGTGAGGAACCCCCAGGTGGGAAAAAGACCTGGGATATGGCCCCTGAGGGCATGCAAGGGGTAGCATTGGCCATTCAGTTTGAGGCACACACTAGAATACAGTCTAGAGTTCTCAGAAAACCCCCAGTCATTAAATCGATCTCAGCCAAGGAGAGAGGGGTAGACAAACCTGCTCCCTCTGTGATTTGAGTTCACCCCCTCCGTGTGGATCAAAGGAGAAATCCAAATCCAGGAAGTGGGGTTTTTCCTCTTTTATGCCGCTGTTTTTGCTGGCCCTCAGCTCCTGTTATTGCCCCGGCATGACGCGTAAAAGCAATGTATGTGAGAGAGTCATGCAAGAAGAAGAAAAAACACACTGAGGTGGGTGAAATTAGCCTCCTCTTCTCCCACCTTCTCCGCGGTCTCACCTCTCTTGTCCACGGAAGTTTTCCTGCCAAGGAGAAAGTCCAAGCTTGATTGTGAAACTCTCGAGTCGTGGGGGAGAAAAAAAACAAAACAAAAGCAAACTTTTTTGAGCTCTCCTCCAAGTTGAGGTTCAAAATGGCCTCTTTCATCAACAGGAAGCAGTGAGCATGAAGCCAAGTTAAGGACTGAGCTGTTTTCACGGTCTTGCCTTGTTTCAGTTTCTGCCCCAGCTCAGTCTTCTCAGTGAGAAAGCTCAGAGACAGAACAGTGTGAGGGTTCCTCCTCCTCCTCCCTCCCCTCTGCGCTACTGTCACAACCAAGGAGGAAATGAAGTGACTGACACCACCTGAAGCCAATAAGCTCCCTACTACTAAGCCTCTCCCTCCTCCCTTTCCTCTTCCTCTCCCCCTTCCTTGGTTTGAGGTTATCTTGTTTGCTCCCTCCCTGAGTTGAGGCCTGAAAAAGATCCTCTTACATTGCCTGAGGGGGCAGCTCTTTGCTCAGATGCCCTCCCATCTCTTCCTCTTATTGCCCCTTTTTGTCCCTCTGTTGCCGTGTTTCCTGCCTAATCTTTCCCACTACAACACTTGTTCTTCCATTTTTTGCATACAACCCTGACAGATTAGGATCTCAAATAGTGGTAGATGTATTTTCTTGAAATTTTGGTTGCAGGCTTCAGCCAAAAAAAGGGAAACACTCATGACCAGATGGGCGGTTCTTGCAAATACCAATAAAGCTTTGCAAGAACAAGCTAAACTCACTCTTCACTGCCATTATTATCTTACAAAGAAAGCACATTACTTCTTAACACTGGATATTAACAATTAAACTCTCCAAACACTTAATCCTCATCACCAGTTTACATCACTCCTCACCCTGTTAAGAGTTTAAAACTATTTCCAGTTCATTATAACAAATGCTGATGTTATGTCATCAGAGACCTTAATGTCTCCTGTTGCGAATACTGCCACCACAAGAAAATATGTGAAAATATTATATACAATATTCAAGTCAGAATTAGCCTATTGGACTGTTCTGGTGACAGCTTACTTAATTGGTCACATTTCATGTAAACATGAAGTCTAGGGAATAGAAAAAGTTTGACAAATTTTTGTAGCCCAAATTCAGAACATTTCTTCATTGATATGGACAGTAGGTTTCATAACTTTTGATTTGGACTTACCTAAATTATTTTCAGGACTTGTCTTGACTAAATTTTGGAAAAAGGAACCTTAATGGTTTCATGTGGCTTATCCCAGATGATCACGTCCGTTTTTTAAACAAACCCAATGCTAGAAAATGACATCCAGATAACGACAACTGAGGCAACTTGACTGAGATAACGCATTTGGAATGCTGAAGGTAGCTCTCATTATTTGGACTGGTCAGCAACGAGTCCTGCCTAAAACCCACTGAAAACCCACAGAGCGTGAACATCCTCCAGACTCACTCTGAATGAAGAATGGGTCACTATTCAAAGGTTGTACCAATCCAAGAGGAGGATTACTGCTGTCATCAAAGCTGATGGAAACATGCTAGTGTAAAATGTTAATCCCATTTTTTTTCACTTGAGAGAGTATAGTACTCAAGGTTTTGGTGTCGTTTTAGATATGTCTCAATTTTTGTGGATCAATGATAATAAATGAAAATTAATGATAAAAATACAAGCTTTTATTTTCATATGACAGATTACCCAAACTAGTCTCCATACAAATACATTTCTAATCAAACCGTTTCTAATCCCCAATCCTAATTTATAAAACAAATAGAAGTAGTTTAACCACATCTTATACTCCCCTTAGAGGGTAAACTTTAGTGACTAAGATGTGAAACAGATCAAATATGTGTCATTGAATTTTTATGTAGGGAGAAAAACAAAAAGCAATACTTATTGGTGTTTATAGTACACATTTGTGATGTCGGAGGAAAAAGGCTTTAAAATACAGATAAAACCGTTTCATGAACTCAGAAAAAGCACCAGTGTACCATTGACTTCAGATAAATCCTGTTTTATTCTGGGATAAAACAGCACTAAAGATGGAGCCAATAAACAATGGGATTTATCAATTATTTTACAGTACTTCTGTTCTTGTTTAAGTGTTTGGGTGGCTATAATAAAAATCCCACCAATTCAAGTCAAAAACATGCTCTTCTTATTTTTATAGGTTTGGCTCTCATTGACCAGTAGAAATCATTTTCAATATTTCATCAGCAGGAGTTTTTGTGATTACATTAAAACACACATATACATACAGTTAACAAATACCTTGTAAGTAAATCATGATCCAACAAACATTTTAGTGAGAGATGCAGAAATTCCAGCCCACGATGACAATGGTCTTTCACTCAAATCTAGAAGTGAAATGTTTCAAATCAAGATTAATTTCGTGCATATTTTAAGCCAAATCAGACTTTAATAATTGTTTGGGGGTTTTTTTTATATGAGCTTTGAGGACTTTTTAAACGTATGAGAACAGAACAAACTATAAAGACAGTTTTTGACTGAGAAAACTGTCCAGTTGTTTTGGTTCATTTGTAAAAACAGGCAGTTTCAGTTTTAAGTTCCATAGTCATGCTTACAGGAAGTGCGCCACCTAGTGTTTTTAGAGTTAATTGCAATACTAAATTTCTCTACTAGAGCATTTTAGGTAATTACAGGTTATTTCTCTGCTGGTTTTGAATACAGGAAAGGTAGATTGATTTTATGTCTAGTTGACACTTTACATTTTGTATCCCTTTATCAAAAGGCAAGAAAGAAGGAGACAAACACAGCTGTCAAGTCACTGTACAAAAATCTTCATTTCTTTTCTTCCTTTATGACATATAACACGGGACCCGTAAACAAAGAGAAAGTTATTTGATACAAGCTAGAATGCAGTCCAAAAATATATAATAAAACAAATTAATAAAAAGCAGGTATCTTGTCCCTTGTAGTTGGAGGAAGTTTAAGCTTAATATGATATACAAAATATCACACAGTGATAAATTGCTAATTAAAAAATAAAAACACAAAGAATGAGAGTCCTTTACCTTGGTCTCTGACAGGTAATATTTTTTTTAGTCATTTTAAAAAATTTTCACATTTTTTTAAATTTGTCCTTTTTTTTTTTTTACAAGCTATACATTTCCATTATCAATCACAAGCAAGTTCTATGCCTAGCAAAGAGGAATGATTCACTTATGATAATACTGTATTCTTACATTCTAATAATCAAACTTAAAGAGATGCAAGAAAGAAAATGAGAAAACGGACATTTATAGCACATCTCTAGTCATCATTTACAACTGTTGTTCTGTGTTGTGTCAAACTGATTTGTCTTTATATTCTTAGATGAGGAAGGGGGTCGTAGTGAAGAGAAAGCATCAACGTAGTCATCAGTAATTCTCACAATCATGAACAAAAGCAGGTTCCACCCTTTGTAGGCTTCACTGCAGATTGTTGAAGAAATAATTCCATTCCTCAATAAAAACATCCACTGATAGACGTAGTGCAAAGGGAAGCCAAATGGTTCAATAAGAACATGATGGACAGCAGCTGCGCAAGAATGTCACGTAGTTGTTCTTTGATTCCAGACGACAGTCTTCTACCCTGTTCAGAAGCAAATGGAATGCTGTGCTGTAGTGATAAGAAAGAGGTGCTTCCTCCAGGGGCTACCTTTGACCTGTGGTTTGACCCAACAATCATGAACAGGGAGGGGTCCATATAACCCAGTGAACTCAAAACAGAATCAATCTCTCCTCTCCAACCAAAAAGAGGAATATTAACAGTTAAGTACTTTTAAATCATGTCAGCTGTTAATGTTAAAGGTCTCTCCAGCACTTATGAATATGAATATAGGACACATCATTCAAAGAAATGGGAGGTGTTCTACAAAAGGACCGCTGTCCACCAACCAGCCCACTGTCATGGTACAAATATCAGAACCAGTAATATCAAATGACAAAAATGGCTGAAGTTAAAATGGGCATCCTTCTGTTCTTCACTTCTCTCTGTGTAACATTTCAGAGGAGCTCCACATAGCTGGTGTGCTACCGTGCAACTGATGCACGTCAAACAAGAAAAGGGAAAATCTCCACACAATAACTGTCAAGTTTTTTGTTTTTTTTAATGAATCAATAAATAAGAAGCTGGAAGCCAAGCACTACCAACTCACTGCAGGATAAAACGGAAAGACAATCTGAGCTGCTCTTGTCTGAACATTTTCAGTCCGGAGGGTCACCGCTGTGATAGAATGACCATAAGCTCTGCACTACCCAACATCCTGAAGCCGTACGACCACCATTATCCACTTCCTCCACTGAAATGCTACCACAGCTAATGAAGCAAATCGCAACACAAACAGTAGCTTTATTTTATGTAGATCTTTAGACCGATGACAGTTTTTCTCACACACACACACACACACACACACACACACACACACACACACAGATCCCTGATTCTGAATCAAAACTGACAAAGTCTTTCATAGCACCGTGAGTTGAGTAGTGCATATACAAACACACAAACTTCTGTACAGTTAAAAGCACCAAATGACACATCTGCCTCGTTTGCCAAGCACACACAGACCGGTTTCACATCCTTCCCGCCTTCCCGCCTCTGCAGACGTTCTTGTGCGGCTGCTGGATGTGTTTTGAGAACGTCAGCTTTCGGAGCCGAACTCAGTTTGTACATCTGTGCAAATAGAACGTGATTGACATGACGTGAAATGTGTTCATTCATCGTGTACAGCAGAGTGACAGTGACCCTCACACTCACTCAGTTACAGGCAGAATCACAGGGATGTTTTAATACCCAGACAGACGACACTTGGCCATTACATTGAAATTAAAGCTATTTGTTCCACAGCTCAGTGACTGTCTAAAGCCTCCTCACATCACACACACCCAAGTATAACATTCTCCAACCCCATAGTTTCACACACACTACCTGAAGTGCTTGGAATATAATACATTGATTCCCACGGAGGAGGTCAGTCAGGTCTTTTTCTGATGAAATTATCTAAAAAAGTTCACTGTTTTTAGTCCTGCGTGGTTAATATGAATGTTAGTCCCAAGCAGCCTGTTAACTATTTAAAAAAAGATACCTAAAAAGAAATGAGGCATTTGTATTTGCGGTGCAATGCAAATGTTTCCTTGGTGATTGCCTGTGAAATGCGAGCTGTGTGTTCTTGCAGACAAACACACACTCAAAAGACGCTTTGTAAAACCGAACAGGATATTGTAGTGTATAAAAGTGTTACTCCAGACAGGATTTTTGAAAACAGAGCAGCCAAGATCAGAGTTATAAAAAGCAATGGGATTAGTATTACAAGAAGTCACTGAGGCATTAGACAACAACGAGGGAGACTGAAAGGAGCAGACGCCCTGTGGCGTTGACACAGTCTGTGGAGGGCAGGACAGGAGTGTTGTGGCGAGATCTGTCCACTGTGGTCATCAGTGTCTTTTGGCCCAGATATCTGCAAAGGCAAAAAAGAAGATAGAGTCAAGAACAACACACATAAGTTCCCCACAGAATAAAAAACATCAAGTCCAAAAAAATCCAAACGGTATATTTGGTTATACAAGAAACAAAAAAAAAAAGTAAAGCATGCCTTTGAAATGTCATTGTATTCAGATGATCAATTGTATGGAGACCTGATATAATCTACCCACCAGTGACACAAGTGACTCCCTAGTTTCCCTTTGGTACCAGATTTGACAGCACAGGGGAAAATACAATAAAAAATAACTATCCATCCATCCATCTTCCACCACTTATCCGGAGTCAGGTCGTGGGGCCAGCAACTTTAACAGGGAGTCCCAAACTTCCCTTTCCTTGGCCACATCCACCAACTCTAACTGGGGGATCCCAAGGCGCTCCCAGGCCAGTGTTGAGATATAATCCCTCCATCTGGTCCTTGGTCTGCCCCGAGGTCTCCTCCCAGCTGTACGTGCCAGGAACACCTCCCTAGGGAGGCACCCCGCACCAGATGCCCATACCATCTCAGCTGACTCCTTTGGATATGAAGGAGCAGCGACTCTACTCTGAGTGTTTTGAGGTCAGGTGTAGATCTTTCTCATTATAAATTGCACTTAAAAATAAATTTAATACATTAAATATTGCCCTTCCACAACAATGATGGTTATTCAAGGGAAATATTCCTTACAAAAATTGGTTCAAAGTGGAGAAACAAACTTTTGGTTCCAAGTGTGAGTAAAATAAAAACAAAAACACTCAACTAAGCTTTTCATTTCATTAATCTTCATCACCTGATGGTTATAAAGTAATGGTTATAAATTTCAGCTACCTTGTTCCTAAGCCGCAGAACGTGATGCTGCTTTACTCCTGTTAGTACACCAATTGCACGACTGATCGATCTGTTGATGTGGAAAAATTGTGCTGTGTCCCACACTGTCTCATGAACATCAGATAATAACAGGAAAAGTTCTGCAGCTTGTCTAATCTTGATGAACTCTCTCTGGTCTGCAGTCCACAGCCACTTACCTCCGTTTCACCAGAACAACATCAGTGCTGTCACACAAATATCTTAGCGAGTGCATCTGCTCCGGCACTGGCGATGAAGGGTTGTGACGGGTGGAAGGCCACGTCATGAATGGCCTCGTCATGCTTCTTCCTGTGAGCTGTGATCTCCTGTACGCATGTCCTGTTGTCCAGCATCCACAGTCGCACTGAGCAGTCATGGCCTGCAACAGGAGCAGACAAACATACTGACATTATGTAGGCCTTCAAAAAGATAAGCCCATTTGAGCAGGTGTGAAAATATCCCAGCTAGTAGCTTAAATCAGTGTATTTGAGTCAGCAGCGACTGCGATCGAGCCTATAAATGGAAGTGTGGCAGCGCCACAATCTATTAGGTTTGTGAAACTTCATGTTTCGATTTGTCAAGTGATTTTTTCCTTCTCCAGAAGTTTAACATCAAAATAGAGTACATAAAATTTCACACATAAATTATTAGTGGTTTGTTCAACCTTAACTGTATGAGTAAATCTCTACTTTGTGTGAATCATTGCAAAACTTTAAGAAATACATGTTTTTTAAAATCACTGACAGTTATTTTTATCTTTATCAGTAAATTAATTTTCCACTTCTATAAAGAAGAGATGAAATATTACTAAAAGCTGCTTCATTTAAAACTTCTACAAGTGGAAGCAAGTGTCTGTCTTTATGACACCCGTCATGTCTGTGATGTTCAGACATGTGTGGTTGTAGTCAGGGTGGGATTTGTCAAAAAAAAAGAAAGCCAAACAGTGGGTGACTTTTTTATCATGAAAAAAGCCATCAAGCAATCACCAGGCCTAAATATTTTTTAGGTTAATGGTAGCCCCTATGAGCCTAAATTTCAAACAAAACATTTAATTTTCTGTGTCGCCACGTTGTAGAAGATGAAGATGAGGATGACCTGATTAGACATCAGGACCATGAATAATGGGGAATCACGCGAACATTGAGGATTTAGCTTAATGTGTACCGGTAACGGTGTGTACAATGCAACATTTACTCCCCACAGATTAAGATTTCACGTGTCATAATAACTCAGCAAATATCAGACTAAATGAACAGTTTGTTCTGATGTCGGACTTCATGTGGACTTTTCAGCTTTCCTGTTTGTATGTGATAGGCACAGTTTCATCTTTTTGTTAACATATCTGAACATCTGATCAGGGGATGAACGCACAATGTATTTATGTGCATGAGATTGCTAACAATTCAGGGTTAGGTTGAAAGTTAGTTCCAGCGATGTAGACTTTAGGCCAGCGGTCCCCAACCTTTTTTGCGCCAGGAACCGGTTTCATCTAAGACAAAATTTTCACGGACCGGTCTTCATTTGCTAGATAATCGTTCATGACGCCAGGACAGCTGTAGTCTCCTAGTAAATCATCTGCAGTGGTTTTATGTAAAATGCAGACATCAACAGACAATAAACAACCTTTTTTTCATAAATTTGTAATCAGCATCTCTGTAAATGAAATAATAGTAAGAAATAATTGTATTAAAAATTCGACTGAAGTGACTGCACTGATGAGGTTTATTTTTAAATATAGAAATTTACAATCAGGGCATTCAACGTAGGAGAAATTCTGACCATTTCCAATTAAAAAGGGCGAACAAGTCAATCAAATAATAATAATTACAATAATGAGAATTAGTGGTTGGGGACCACTGATCTAGGGGTAACAGGAGACAATGACACCTGAAGTGTGTTCCAGATGTCCGGCCTACTCTCCACTTTGGTTTTTTTTTATGGTCACTGCAGAAAATTCTGCTCCATAAAGACAGGAGGTTTGAAATGGAAACATGGTTTTCGATACTTTTTGGGCAATCTCAGGATAATCTGCCTTGATTTTAATCCAGCACACTAATTTAGGGGTAGCGGCTGGCAAACTATCACTTAACTGAGGCCTGTCGAGCGGGACAGAGGCATTCATTTGTCTGTGTGTCATTCTGCACAGACATCACTTTTCAAAGTAAACCATCTTTCGGACACCGAAATACATAAAACGGAAGTAACATGAATTATTTTTTCTTTCTGTGCGGCCCGGTACCAAATGACCCACAGACTGGTACTGGTCCACAGCCTGGGGGTTGGGGACCACTGCTATAGGCCACTTGTAAAAAGACTCCATCACAACCTGTCTGTTATTTCATATATATTTTTAATTATTGATGAGGTTGTCTACCTGTAGAAGTCAAATGATGTATTGGGTCTCCTGGGGTTTACTGGTGCTCAGGTAAAAGTAGGAGCCAATGTTGGCAGGGTTTGGTTTTTGCCCAGAAGCATTACCCCTTTTGACTGCTCAACTCTGAATGTTTTGCTATTTGATTTTAACTATTGGTTGAGATAAGTTAAAGTTAATGGAAATAAAACAGAGTAATCAAACTCAGTGGCGTGTCGGACTTTTGATAACCAGGAGGTGCATCAGCGCATCATTCTCGTAAGTACAGTACAATACCTCAGTGGATTAAAGCTTGGCTTAGCCTCTGCACCCCCAAGGATAAAATTCATACAGCAGAGGTAGAGATGTAAAAACTGGAGAGGGGATAACAACCCCATCCCACCGCCGCTACTAATTGCACTCTGGATGTAGTAGAGCTGAATGCGACTCACTGCCAGAGATGAGGTAAGTGCCTTTAGGGTCTGTGGTGAGACAGGTGACTGCATCCAGGTGAGCAACCATAGAATGAACCACTTTACCTGTGTCAACATAAAAAACAGGCTTAAATAAATCAATTTAAATTACTCATAAAAACAGATTCTAAGGAGTAAATAAAGTCATGACTAATACCACCCCCCACCCCCCGCACATGCCTGTCGTGTTGTCTAGGAAGCGAATGGTGCGGTTCTCGTGTGCAGTGATGGACACAGGTTCAGACGGGTGACTGACCACACGGTTGATCAGTTCACTACCTGCAAAAGAAGAACAACTTCGTTTTCATCAAACATGTTTGATCTGTTCATCTAAATATATAATTATGACTTCAACCTGTGGAACATGATGCAAACAGAGCATACCATCCTTGGTCAGTGTCTCCAGCGCACTGACGCTCTGCTCTGTATGGAGGTCGTAAAGCAGCGTCTCACCGCCGTTAAAGGATACCACCACCTGGTTGGGGTCAGTGGCCACAAATGCCACTGAGGTAGGTGTCCCGTGCTCTGGGGGAACACGTGAGATGATGAAGTTGTGTGGTGTGGATATAACACAGGGCAAAACAAAGTCTCTATGCAGTAATTCTACCTCTCTCTTTGTTGAAAACAGAAAGGCAGGGAGAGGAGTTCTGTGGGTCCCAGATGCGAATGGTGCCATCGGCTGAGCATGAGGCCAGACGGTGGTGGACTGCCGAGTAAGTCAAACCCCACACGCTATCCTCATGACCAGCTAGCACGCTGCTCTCAATGCCGGGATCTGAAAGGACAAACAAAACTATCAACCCAAAACAATGGGGTACCTTTACTTCAGTTACAAAACAAAGACTAACCATAGTTATCATAAGGATCCACATTGAGGTCGGGCATCTTCCAACATCTGACAGTTCCGTCCAGACCGCCGCTGTAGCACGAGTCACCATCTTCGCCCATGGTTAGAGACAGAACAGCTCCACTGGACCAAGAAAAAGTGGGAGACCAGTGTTGTAATATATTTTTGAAATTATGAATGTCAGTTTCTTTCCCATTTAACCTGCAGGTACCACAGATTGAACTTACCTGTGTGCTCTGAATGTGTAGATGGGCTCAACATCCAACGCTGCATTCCTGAGGAGGGACAATCTTTAAAGTATAATCCCTGCATTCATTCATAATACCATTCTTTTATTATGGATTTATTTTATCATATTTCTCCAACTGTTATTTGGTATGAGATATAAAAAGTGATGAATGAATTGACAATCCATTTGCCTTGTGGAACTCCCTGTGGATGCTGCAGTTCTTACTTTTTTGAGTGCATGGCCTTGTTGAGGTTCCACAGTTTTAATGTTCCATCCTCTGAGCCTGTGAGCAGCACAGCTTGGCTGGGGTGAAAGGTCAAAGCTCGAATGGCATCAAAGTGGCTGCGCAGTGTAAAACGAGGGTTCCACGTCTTCTTGAACTCGTCTCGGCTGTCCTGAATCTAACAGAAAACATACTCAAGTTCAGAATCAACCATTTTGATTGCTCATACGTAAGGGGTGGATATCTATGTATTGTTTGGGAGTGTATTTACATCCATGGAGAGATCATTGTCATTAGCAACAGTGAGATCAGCCAGCTCGCCCAGATTCATGTCCCCTCCTCCAACAGCGTCCATAATGAATACGTCAGATGAGAAACCCAGAGCACCACCTGCAGGTGGGACGTGGAAAAGAGTGAGAGTTACTGACTCAACGTCCAATAAATACAACCTCCAACTTTAAAAATGTAAAACATTAGAGATACTATCAACTAACTGGCAAGACTCCATCCTGTCAATTCTTACTCCCACACTGTGTACCAGAGGAAATATTTACAGTTGTACGAATAACTATACGTGAGCCTACGCGGGTCATTAAATGGGAATCAGACAAACAGGAGCTAAATTTGAGATTCAAGTCATTCATTGGGAGAAGGATATGAGAGAGAAGAGTATGTTTTTCTACGGGGCATACCGGGAGGGGGAGTCTTACCTTCCCCGGAGCGAGTCTGTCCCGATACAGAGGGGGGTGAAGCGGGTTTAGGAGGGAAGTCTGACATCATGCCTTGTAACTTGTTCCTGTGGTTCTCTGAACCCAGAAAGAGGAGACACAAACATCCAGTCATGCAGTGAAGCAGGGGATGGACAAATGGATGTAAATGGAGGCAAAAAGTAAAGACTTCATTCTTTC
The DNA here is from genome assembly GCF_040054535.1 of Antennarius striatus. Lineage (NCBI taxonomy): Eukaryota > Metazoa > Chordata > Actinopteri > Lophiiformes > Antennariidae > Antennarius > Antennarius striatus. The sequence continues at coordinate 5,819,191 of NC_090781.1, read as the reverse complement.
ACTTCATAAACACAACATTATAAAAATATCATTTTGCAAAGATAATGCACAGATATGAAAATGGCTCAAAGGATGAAATGTAGGGGGAAAAAATACAAAACCTGGCAAGACAAAATGACCTCTGACTATAAAAAGTAGATGAGATCTACCCCCAGAGATGACAAAAATATAAGTCACAGACTGACAGGTAGTCAAACAGGACAGAGAGGCAGGTGGGTGGAAAGAAGACATTAGTTTTATTGCCAAGAAGAGAGGCAAAAACAAAAGAATCATCATCACCAGGTGCACTGGTGGTGATGAGTATGACAGTGAACGTGCTAATGGATTTTGCTACGGAAACATCGTACCTAACTCCCGGCCGTCCCCTGAGATCCGGGCCTCTCCCGCCCCCTCCCCATCCTCCCCCGAGCCCAAGAAGTCAAATTCATTGAGGGCATCTTCCGAGTCGTCTTCGTCCTCCTCATCCTCCGGGTCCAGGTCTGTGGTCATGGGCTCCGAACCCATCTGGAAAAATGAGAGTAGATCAAGGAAACTCAAGTCACGCCTGTGATCGGTTCTTATGTATTGTTTCATCTTGGAACCACTGATCAAACCTTTACACGAGACTTCTTGTTCTTGCGGGGTCCATCGATACAGTCGGTGGCTATGCCCTGGAAGTCATCTTCCTCGTCACTGTCGTCTTCATCATCATCCTCACAGCCATGTAGGAAAGGAATCTTATCGAGCACCGATCCACCCAGACGTTCCTTAGAGCTTTCTTTGCCAGCGTTCCTGCAAAAATGGAAGCATTAAGGACAACTAATTACAGATTGAGGCTGCATTACCTCAACTGAACTGTACTATACTAGAATGTTTAAAGTGTATCCATGGTCAGTAGTGTAGCAATTACCTATTTTTATAAATAGAATATTAAGAGCTTTAAAACAACAAATCTTTGGATAAACTTCTCCCAGTTTTAATATTTCCAAACAGTAAAGATGTAAATGCCTATCAGATACCTACAGTATATTTTCTGTTGTTTGGACTTCTCAAACAAGGATCTGCTATTATTTGGCTGTCATCACATTCCTCCTCGTCCAGAGAAGTGCACATGGGTGCAATTCACAAAGCTGACTCAGCTCTCAACTAAACGAAAGAATTAAATTAGTCCACTGTGAACAGCGTGGTGAGTGTACTAAGTAAAACTACATTATTGCCAATTGAACATTTTATATGTAGTAGATCAAATTTATCCTCTACCTAAAACAATACTATAGACACTAGATACTCTACATTTTATTCACAGCACTGTCCAACAACAGATTGCAGTCAAACTACTATTTTAAACTACTGCACAGCAATTCTATGCGATAACCTAGTATTTAACTGGGATATTGTGAAATACTCTAATAAGTGAAAGACTGTGGTTAAACTGGCCACTAATTAGGGTTTGTGATTTGTTGGAATTTACAACATGACCAGAACCAACCCACAAAATGTCCTCCATGCTTTGTGTCAGATATCTTTGTGTTTGCCATCTCAAGTCTTAGTCCACTGAACCAAAATGTCAGTGAAAAGACAACTAGATAACAGACAGACTATAAAGACTGGTACAAGATTGAAGAGTCTATGGTGTCAGTATTAACATGAAGAATTCTCACTAATAATTTATTCAATAATAGAACTAAAAACAAATTAAATCTTTGGCTTTACCGTTAATTCCGGACTACAAGCCACTACTTTCTCCATCCGCTTTGAACCATGCAGTGTAAACAACAATTGGGTTAATCTATTGTTAATGTTGTTGATTTTATGTACTAACAGCCTCAAGGGAGAGCTTTTCTCCAGCAGGAAGAGCAAGAGAAAGACATACAGGTAGAAGGGATAATGCGGCGTAGAAGACTACCGCAGGGTGGTTGTGTTTTGGACAAATTGTGCACATCATGCACACCCTTATGATAGGAAACATGAAAAGAAAGCCATATGATGCAGCTTTAAGTTAACAGCAATCTATCTGGCTGTTTAAATAGGAAACAGCTGCTGCAAGTAGGCTTGGCATCAAAGAATTGATGGCAAGACATTGGAGATAGCACTGTTGATTTACTGCCGTGTTACAGAAAAAGCAGCAGTTAAAATTTTTAAAAATCTTTGGAGTAAATATCTCACATTACAACACCTTGATGCCTGTGAATTATGGGCAGAGGTACGACATATTTTCAAGTGCACCCAATAGTGTGGAATTTACAGTACTAATGCAGTGTTTTGCATATTTTTTGGGTTACCATTTATTTCAGTTGAACACCAGCAGAGAGCAGGAGGGAATTTGCTTCTGCCGTCTCACCTCTTGATTTGTTCCTCTATCTGCCTGACCAACAACGACTCTCCACCTGCCCGGGGCTCTGGCTCTGGACAGGTTTCACTGGTTGGAGACCCATTGGCCTCTGGGCTGCTCCGCCCAAGCAGGGAACGCACACGTTTAGACCGCATGTCCAGAATGGTGTCTGAATAACCCACTTCCTCAAGATATCTATAGTCACAGGAAATCACATGCATTAATATAGACCAAGACGCATATAAAGAAATGCTTGTAATCTTGATTATCTTCAAACCAGTCATTAAGCGCTTGCTAAAACACTTTAGCATGATACTGAGATGACAGGACTTACTTGCGTAGTAGCTGACGCCCCTCCTTCCAGGACATCTGATTGGCTGGTTCAGAGTCTGACTCGGCTGGCCCATTTGGAACTACAGACAAAAGATTGGATAAAAGTTAGGCAACGGCAAGGCATAAGCAGAATAACAGAAACATTTCAGAAGCTCTAAAAGAAAAGGTGCTTATAAGAAACAACAGGGTGAGGCTATAATAACTCCAAGTAACACTGGTTAAACGTACGTTGGTCCGCCTCGATGTCCGGTTTCTTTTCTCCAGGACTCTGGTCGTTTCCTGTCTTTAGCTTCTGGTGCTTAGCCCTGTAACCCCAACAAAGGCCATATGAGGGTAGCATTTGGAGCAAACGCAAGAAAAAAAAATTCACTATCAAATTTCAGCAATGAAATTTGATAGTGAATGTTTAACATGTCAAGGACACAGGGACATTTGTCTCACCGCTCTTGTTTGAGGGCATACTCCAGCATTTTGATCCGCCTCACCAGGTCCTGCTTCATATTCTCTTGACCTTTCCTCTCGCCCTGTAGAAATGCCACCTGAGCCTGAAACCACACAGAGGATGGAAAGGAACACAAAGTACCCATAAGAAACAGACACTCCTCAAATGTCTCAAAGTTTACATAGACACCAGGACTCTGCCATAACTATTTTGACTTCTGAGGAGCCAGAATAAGGGTTGTTGAACAAGGCTTTTATTTTTAACATCTCTTAACCGAAGCCTCAGAGCACAGCAGCAGAGAAAAAACACACAGCTGGGCCAAATTCAAACACACACTAAATAACGTCCTTCCTTTGTGTGTTTCCTCCCTCATTTTCCATCAGCTTCCTTCCTCGTTTAAAAGATAAAATAACTTTACCTTCAAAATGGAGGCGGCGACAGTCTGTTCTTGCCTTTTGTTGGACAATTAAAGCGGTTTTGTGAGGAAAAGGCCAACAAAGTGGTTGGCCAGAGATTGACAGAACAAAATTTAGAGAAGGCCTTCCTTTGAGGAAACCAATTCAAGGCAGGACAGAAGTGGAAGAAAAAAACTTATTGGGTCAAGTCTATGAACCAGATGATGCTTCACAATGGGCAACCTTAAACAAAAACAGTATGTTCAAATATTTTTTAAAAATTGTTAATGTTGTTGATTTATGCTAAATCTACTGACTGTGTTTCTGTCAAACTTGGTATGAAGATGTTTCACGGTTAAGAAGAGACCCAATTAAAGTTTGGTATGATTCTGAAAAAAAAAAGAAAGTTGCAGGGTTGCTTCTAGAATTCTATAATATTGCATAGGAAGTTTTTCTACATTCTTTAATTTATCATGTAATATGGCATAGTCCTTGATGAAAGAAAAATCTGGAACACACTGATTTTTGGCATTGTTGATTGTAGTCAGTTTAAATCCAAGTAAAAAATGAACCAACTACGTAAAAGTTTTGGCTTTTGTTGCCAAGATGATGCAGGTTCAGTCATCCAAACAGATTTAATGTATTTCTGAAAAACAAGAACTTAAATCTATACCAAAAACAGATATGGAAAATAATACTTTTGTTGGTAAGTCATGAACTACTGGGACTGGATTGTAGATTTTGTATTTTAATTTCCAGGTTGTCTTGCAGATTTTATTATTAAGCAGACAAAAATAAATAAATGTTTGGAAAATTGAAATGTAGGGGGGCTCAAAATCTGTTTTTATTGTGTGAGTTGGTGTATTTTCAACTGAACAAATCTCTAACCGCATGATGTTTGGCACAGGTGTTCCCTGACGCCGATACTGACTCAAACCGTTTGATTAAGGTGGGGTGACAGACTTCAAGTAAATACCATCCAGTCATCCATAGCACTGTCCCAATACTGCACAGTATCTTCAGCCCTTACAATGTACACATCTTAAGTGTGCTTGTATTTTCTTTTGCTTCATAAAGATGTGAAGACTTTGGAATGAGACAGAATTCTATGTCCAATGTTAATAATGTAAATGAAAGCTTTCAGTGTTACTTGCTCTTATAATGGATCATGTGTTGTTCTGCTCCTGTAGGCGTTGCGTGTCTGCACGTACATCTAAAGACATTATCTCAAGGGGCAGGCACTCAGGCTACTTGATCACCCAGAAAAGGATTTGCATTATAGACATGCACATATGAAGGGGCACGCGTGCCACACACACACACACACACACACACACACACACGAAGACCAGGATAGGATAATCTTGACAAGCAAACCACTACTTCTTCAGAGTAATCCTGATTAACGTGACATGATGTTAATTCATAATGAGATCATTTTAGAAATAAGTAACCATGTCAACACTGCAGGGGGAGACTGCAGTGTTGACATAGACATCTGTTAAAAATAACAAACATGCCACAATAATTAAAAAAAATAGCAATTGAAAAATTTGATTGTTGTGTGCATAAAGTTTTGTGGAAAAGTTACTGAATGCTATTGGGAGAATTGTTCCAACTCATAATCATTGGAACAAAGAAAGAAGCAAAAATGAACGTGAAGGGTTAGGGTTAGGGTTGGGCATCCAGAAGTGCACTCAGGTCTGTGAGTCTCGGAGTTACGTGAGACACAAAAGTGCATTAGACAGTCAATAAGAGTGTGGGAAAAGGTAATATAGATAGAAAGTGGTTTAATATCAGTATGGGGAGGGTTATGAATGTTTAAATTACTATAAATAATAAATAGTTTGTCGCTCTATCGTGAAATTCATTAATCACGTATGGTTCCTGGAACGCATTATCTGCAAAAAACAAAGGCAAAGTACTAAAAATATATTAGCATATATAAATATGCGTATTTATAAATATTACTGTAAAAAGTCTGACTTAATTATCAAATGTATTATTTATGCTGGCTTCTCAGTGACAGTGTTCCTTTACACACATTTTAGCTGTTGTGAGGCTCTTGAACAAACACTCGTTCATGCTGTGACAAATCCATACTTGTGTACATCTGAGTGAGAATGTACAAAAGCTGTAAGGCAAATCCACCAATGGCTTCACGGCTTCAGCCTCTAAATGGAATGCGTATTCATCCTTCAGGGGCAGGGGATGCATTTCGACACCCACTCACACAAGCGAGCTACAACCTGCTCCAACACCCATAACCATCAATCACATCCTTGTGCTCCAGTGTTGCACGTTGTTCCTTGAACCAAGGGTCAACACTGCTGCTACAACACTTCAGCTCCCTGTCGCAGTTTTCCGAGTCCAAAGAGACAAGAAGCTGAATGTGTTGAAACGCGCAGGAGAGAACCACTACATCAAGTATTCAATTAATGTATCCAATTAATTAGAATAGAATTAGAATTTCCCCACTGTGGGACAAATAAAGGTCTATCTATCTTTATATCGATAAATGATTTAATAGTTGTACGTGTCATATAATAGTCTTAATCTGGAAAAAACTATTGACAGGTGCCACTAGTGTGATGGGAAGATGGAAAGAGTACTTTGAAGAGTTGATGAACGTGGAAAATGAGAGAGAACAAAGACTAGAAGAGGTGACTGTTGTGGACCAGGATGTAGCAAAGATTAGTCAGGATGAAGTGAGGAGGGCACTGAAGAGGATGAAGAGTGGAAAGGCAGTCGGTCCTGATGATATACCTGTGGAGGTTTGGAAGTGTCTAGGAGAGGTGGCAGTAGAGTTTCTGACTGGGTTGTTCAACAGGATCTTAGATAGTGAGAAGATGCCTGAGGAATGGAGAAGAAGTGTGCTGGTGCCCATTTTTAAGAACAAGGGAGATGTGCAGAGTTGTGGCAACTACAGAGGAATAAAGCTGATGTGCCATACAATGAAGTTATGGGAGAGAGTAGTGGAAGCTAGACGAAGGCAGAAGTGAACATTTGTGAGCAGCAGTATGGTTTCATGCCAAAAAAGAGTACTACAGATGCAGTATTTGCTTTGAGGATGTTGATAGAGAAGTACAGAGAAGGCCAATGGGAGCTGCATTGTGTTTTTGTAGATCTGGAGAAAGCTTATGACAGGGTGCCCAGAGAGGAACTGTGGTATTGTATGAGGAAGTCTGGAGTGGCAGAGAAGTATGTTAGAGCAGTGCAGGACATGTATGAGGACTGTAAGACAGTGGTGAGGTGTGCTGTAGGTGTGACAGAGGAGTTCAAGGTGGAGGTGGGACTGCATCAGGGATCAGCTCTGAGCCCCTTCTTGTTCGCTATGGTGATGGACAGGCTGACAGATGAGGTTAGACAGGAATCACCATGGACTATGATGTTTGCAGATGACATTGTGATCTGTAGTGAGAGCAGGGAACAGGTGGAGGAAAGCTAGAGAGGTGGAGGTTTGTCCTGGAAAGGAGAGGAATGAAGGTAAGCCGCAGTAAGACAGAGTACATGTGTGTGAATGAGAGGGACCCAAGTGGAAGAGTGAGGTTACAGGGAGAAGAGATCAAGAAGGTGGAGGATTTTAAGTACTTAGGGTCAACAGTCCAGAGCAATGGAGAGTGTGGAAAAGAGGTGAAAAAGTGTGTACATGCAGGATGGAACGGATGGAGGAAAGTGTCAGGTGTGATGTGTGATAGAAGAGTTTCAGCTAAAATGAAAGGAAAGGTGTACAAAACTGTGGTCAGACTAGCAATGTTGTTTGGCCTAGAGACAGTGTCACTGAAGAAAAGACAGGAGACAGAGCTGGAGGTAGCAGAGATGAAGATGCTGAGGTTCTCTCTGGGAGTGACCAGGAAGGATAGGATCAGGAATGAATACATCAGAGGGACAGCACATGTTAGAGGTTTTGGAGATAAAGTCAGAGAGGCCAGACTGAGATGGTTTGGACATGTCCAGAGGAGAGATAGTGAATATATTGGTAGAAGGATGCTGAGTTTTGAACTGCCAGGCAGGAGGCCTAGAGGAAGACCAAAGAGGAGGTTTATGGATGTAATGAGGGAAGACATGAAGATAGTTGGTGTGAGAGAAGAGGATTCAAAGGACAGGGTTAGATGGAGGAAATTGATTCGCTGTGGCGACCCCTGAAGGGAAAAGCCGAAAGGAAAAGAAGAAGAAGATTAATTAATATTAATATATAATATACATTATATAATATAAATTAATATATCATCTTTGTATAACATATTATCCAATACTCATCTGAGTCCAGGAAGAGTAAACACTCTGCTTAACATCAAGGTTGCATGGTCCCTACCACTCTGTCAACTTCTTTATTACATTTGCGTTTGCTGTGTGTGTATTTTATTTTAAACATTCCACCACAGCAGGATGGAGATCTGACAGATGGAGTGAAAAGGCTCCATCAGTTGCAGAACACAGTCAAGGGCAGGATTCTCTTCCATCCTCTCCACCTTCTGAAACCTTCATCCTTATGACAAAGACCAACTGTTCTGGGACAGTTAGCTTAGATGGTGTGTGTTACTGTGTTCATATAGTGTTTAGCGAAAAGTTTTGCCACCTAAGTGTGATTACGAGAAGGTATTGAGAAGTATTGCGAAAACAGTGCATGTTACAATTAACTAGTTTTCCAGATTTGGGTAGAAGTGTAAGTGAATTGGAGAAACACGTCAAAAAAATTATTTCCAGAAAATAAATTATACAGCAAAACTGACGAAAATAAGTATTTCCGTACATATAACAGGAGCTCTGCACATCTGCTTGGTTGTAGGCTAAACACTGTAATAATTCAGTATGTATTACTGGGAACAGAGAGCTATTAATTAGAGAACCGTACCCAGGGCCCCAGAGGTGACTTTCAACAGGAAGTGATGTCATCTGGGTCAGCAGCAATCTAATCTGTAATCCAATCTATTCTTAATAGTTGAAAAATGCGAGAAAAGAAATGAGAAACGGGTGAATGTCCTTTCCTTCTGGAATACGTTCTCTGACTGTCTACTGTATTTTTATGAGGATCAGGGTTTCAATCAGGAATTGAATAACATGAGACTTGTTCAAACATGCCACAGTCATCCAGTCATTTGACAGAACACACTTAAGTTCTGGTGTCTGGAGCCTGGAGGTACATGGCTGCTGACACCTGTCTCCTGTACTATTGCCGTCCTATGGGCATAACGGGACGTCCCAACTGGCGGGAGTACTGGCCTGTCACTGGATACACGAAACCACAGCTGGACATTCACACTCAAAATTCCACTCAGAGAGAGCGCACGTGTTACAATGTCACAGGCGCTACCAACCCAGAAATTCCTACTGCCACTCAGTAGTAAGGTGATAACCTTATTGGGGGATCTATCAAATACTGCTGATGGGTTTTGCCGCAGCATTTGAGCTAGTCTTGAATGTAATAAAAGCCCAATATGTCATGTGTAAGTGACATATGAGCAGGAGGACTCTAAGCGGGACATGGCCATGGGGGCAGGCTAACTGGCATGTTGAAAGCACTCCTGGATAAATGCAGACTCCTGCGGCTGTTGAGTGTTAGAATGGAGGCTACACGGAAAGCCAGTGATCCTGTTCTCCTCTCAGCACAGGTTGTGGTCCTAACAATACCTGAAGCCACATGACATCCAGTAAATGTGGACAGATGATAATAACGAGCTCCCAACATGTCAGACATGGTGATGGCTCGCTTCTGACCTCCATTCCCAGTCTTCCTCTCACATGTGAATAAAAGCAGCAAGTGCAGCCCGTTTGTTGTTCTTCATTCATACTTTATCAGGCATCTATTTATAACCGCATAGCGTCGAGTCCGGAAGGACGCATAACGTTGCCTCAAGATGAGAAACAACAGTACTTTTTCTCTTTTTTTTCTGCATTTGTCAAGCTTGCGAGTTGCACAACATCATCAACCCTGATGACAAGCAAACTGGCAACAGGAGGAAACCCACAGATGGGTTTAAAAATGAAAAAAAGAACTGTTTCTGCTTTCAGTCTGAGCACAGAACAAATAAATACATCTTTATGTGTGTATTTCCCAAAAACTTCCTCAATCCTGAAACAATTTGATGAGTAAGTGCAATTTTGTCCAACAATGCAGTGCCTCACACACATAAATGCTGGAGAGTTGCAGAGTAGAACTTCTGTCTTCTGCCGGCATCATCACTGCAACCACAAGGGAATCTTGACTTTTCACACATTTCAATTATTTTTTTCTGAGACATATGGCTGGAATCATCAGGGCACTTTTCATGACCTCTATCAGTGGCAGACTGAGGCTGGCATCAGATGGTAAGGGGCACACAGTATCTCCAAAAGGTGAAAATGGATTCTAGTGAAATTTTGTGAAGGGGTGTTTTGGATTGGATTCTGCTGATGATATTGATTCTGGATCTTCTTTTTCTCATCGTGAGGTCTTTATTAATTTTTTTTCCATACTAAAAATAATAATAAGACCATCAAAATAAAAAATATTCTGGCATGAACAGCTTGTAATGTTCCACCATAAGGGACTACAGAATCAAGATCAGAATCCTAATCTGGATTATAATATGGGACATACTGTAGTAGGAAAAACCTAACAGGCATTTTGACAATGAATGGTTGATAAGGAGAAACAGAGACACATGACACCACCATCAATATGTAGCTGAGATAACAGTGAATCACACAGATTTAATGTGGCTGTAAAAGGTAAGAAGCTCCATGATGACTAAAAATAGATCTGGATCTAGATCTGCTGTAATGAAACATGTTCTGTTGATATCTCACATACTACTGAAAACAAACAGTATTCTAAACACAAGAAGTAGGTTTTGTGGATCATGGGATGAGGTGATATTACTAAACTTGGCATGAGACAGATCGGTGGGAAGCGATGATATCATGGTGACATCATCATAATGAGTGCAATGGACAGCATGTAATGCTAAAACAATTGATCTCCTCCCGGCGGTATAAAAATGGAATGTACATAATTCACACACAGTTCAGCACTCCAATTTCTTTGGTCAAGAAGCCAAAACACTGATGTAAATCACAAAAATTTTTCTTATGTGACAAAATTATTTTTATGGAATCAGGCTATGGCTGCCTTGTTCAAGGTTTTTACCTTTAGTCTGGATTAAAACATTTTCAAGTCAAGGGCAGCACTTGACTGCATTGACAGTCGAAGAAAGTATAAGTGATACTGATATAATACTTCTTTGAAAAATGCTGCTGCATTACAAACTTATGAGTCTCTGTTCATCAGTCACATAACTACCTGATCCATTTGACACAGGTCACAATTCATAATGTTCCCTTTAATACCTCAGAAGCACAGACAAAAAGTTAACCAAATACTGCTGTGTTCACACTGGCACTGTTCACACTCCATGTGACATTATCTTTTAAGGACAACAGAAAAACAGAGGGTCACTTGATTTGTCATTGTAGAATAAGACAACCGGATTCCTTAATTAGAAAGGTAGATGAATCGTACCTCTACTTGTCTCTTTGACTGCAGAATATGTAAATGTACTATGCTGACTTTTTGCTACAAAAAATGTCAGCATAATTCAAACCTGATTATGCATATATTTGTAAACAAAATGGAACTGGTTGTATTGGTAATATGATGACCAGGTGTGCTTCGTGTTTATGGCGTGAGTGGTTTTTGTATGGTCATCAGTTAAGAGTCATGCTGTTTCCCTTCATTGTCTAGTAATAATAAATCCAGGTCAATTCAATGTTATGGTAACGTTCACATTAGCTACTGATCATTTTGCCAACCAAAACTTGATTTTGTTGTATGTGTGCTTTCACTAAGCTACACTGTGAGCTTTGCAATATCTGTTCCGGCCCATATTCGTCGGTAACGTTGCAAACACTGGTTAAAAGACATAACATTTTACCCTCAGTTCGTCCCTCTCAGCCTCCCAGCGGTATTTCTCGGCCTGGAATCGTCCCCATTCGTACTGGATGAAGTGGAGAATCCCAGGAAGCGTCATACCCGAGTCCCCGTCCTGCAGTTCTCTGGTATGCGACGATCCGGCTACGGCCCCGGTAGATGCTGCTGCCGCCACCGCCGTCGCTGCCGCTGCCATCACCCCGGTCGCCGAAGCTGGTGTCGCCTGGCCCATTGCTCCTTTGGGCCCGTTTGGGTTGCGCCCCACTCCGCTGCTACCTCCAGAGTTCGGGTTTGGTCCGCCGCCGGATCTGTCCGCCTCCATTTTAACCGCTCAACCTTCCGCCAGGACAAGGAAGTGGAAACACTCAAAATATGTGAAAAATAATAAAAAGCACTTCGTACTCGCCTTTGAACCGAGCACCTCCTCCGTATACACAACCCTCTTTTCTTCTTTCTTATGCTCACAGAGCAAAATTATTATTCAGGTGGTAAAATACTACACATCCGATTTGAACCTTCAAAATAAATGACCAACAATTTAATTTGGAAAATCGGGTCATATCAGCTCACCAATGACCCATACTAACAGATTATTCTGTTTGGAAACGTTTATAGTATCAACGTCGAAGGAAGACTGTAAAATATCTTTAATCCAAAACCAGTGTCATGATTTTGCTAGCGACTCTTATTTTGCATACTGCGGATTCGTTTCTTCTTCTTGTGTATGCTTATTAGAAAAAAAAAAAAGCCCTCTGTGGGTGACAAATAAAGGGCCTCGTTTGATGCAATACACAATGAACGTGTCACTGAGCTAGTTCATTTCCTGCCACTTTGTGACCATTGCTTCTTTGCGGCTGACGAAGTTGGTTAAAATTATCCACAATAGTGTTTCCGGTCTATTTTTGGAAGCGGTTTAAGATAATATAGAATTCGAACTCATAACTATTAAGTCAGGAAAAGAGTAAATCTTTAATTTTACTTCTATTCTCAAGAAAAAAATCACGCCGCTCTATTTCTCTTCTGTTAAGGTTCAATTACCAAATCACAGCTCCAGTCAGTGTCGTTCATAGCTCCTACAGCTGCTGTGTTTCTTCAGTCACATTTTCCACAATCATTTGGATTAAAAAATGCAAAAAACTCGAGTTACATCTCTACTTCTACTGAATGAATTGTATCCTCGGGGGTGTAGAGGCTAAGCCAAGCTTTTAGTCAGCGCAAATAACACGTGGGGGCCTCTCGATTACTCTGTTTGATTTCCATGAAGTTTCTCAGTTAACACAATAGCTAAACAATAGCTAACATCAAATTGAAAAAAAAACCAGTCAGAGTTCAGTGGTCAAAATCTGTTATTGCTTCCATCCAGAAACCTAACCCAGTCATCAGTGGTTCCAGTGGTGGGCTGTCTGGGCCAGCAAGGCCTTCTCTGGTGGTCTAACATAACCAGATATCATGATAATATTTGTTATAAAACTGAAGGAAAATATAATCAAATAAAGTCTCAGTTTTTGTATTTACTTTGTATTTCACTTAATAATGTGATAGCTAAATACATTGTGTAATGGGCGTCCACCGTTTAGCAGCGGACGACGACTGTGTAATTTGTTTGGTTCTCTGTTGTAGGTGGAGACTGACACTGGAGAACCGTATAAGGGAGAAGCAACCAACCAGAGAACAACACGATGTATATGAGCTAATGTATAGTGGTTCATCTTTACGGTGGAGCCTAGAGACGGGCATAATAAATATCTGAGATTCTCTGGAATGTGTTGTTCCTGCCCTTTGTCACGGTTCATACAACACCAGATTTTGTGTTAGGGACAGAGAACCCAGATCTGTTTAGAAATGTTGTATTAGGGCAAAAATACATATTTGATAAACGAGACGATTTGTTTCTTGTTCTTCCCTCCGGTTTTGAACATGCACAACTGCTCTGGGTGGACTTCGGGATAAAAGTCCTTTTACCTAACAAAAACCTAATTATATTTTAATGTATTTTCCTTAAATAAATAGGTTCAAATATGATTATAAATTGGGATAAAATATGACATAAGTCAGTGTCAGTGTTCTTTTTTTTAGGTTAGAGAGGTTTTATCCAATCAGAATTCAGCTAGCTTGTGTTGCCAGGTTGATGAAATCTGCGCAGTACCTTCAGAATCTAGAATACAGGTCTCCCTGCACTGTGAGTGAATGGGAACATATAGTTAATAGACAGATGTGATGGCCAATCAGATCACGAGTTGGCCTTGTAGGAACTGCTAGCTATCCCAGGTTGTCCTGACATGTACGTGTCCTGTGATTGGATACTCACTCTGAGAAGGCGGTGCTATGCAGACACTATGCAGATGCTATGCAGATGCTATGCAGATGCTATGCAGACGCACATTTACATTACTTCCGTTTGATTTATTTCGGAGTATGAAAGATGTTCTATTTTGAAAAGTGACGTCTGTGCGGAATGACGCACAGTCGAATGCATGCGTCTGTCCCACTTGACCGGTCTCGGTCACGTGACAGGTTATCAGCCATTACCCCTAAATTAAGTACCCACAACCGTGCCAGTGTTCTGGATTAAAGTCAAGGAAGATTATCCTGAGATCGCCCAAAAAGTATTGCAAACCCTGCTTCCATTTCCAACCTCCTGTCTTGGTGGAGGGGGCTTTTCTGCCATAAAGACAACCAAACTGCGGAGTAGACCGGGCATACGGAACACACTTCAGGTGTCATTGTATCCCGTTACCCCTAGATCAGTAGTCCCCAACCACTAATTGTCATTTTTGTAATAATTATTATTTGATTGACTTGTTTACCCTTTTATTGGAAATGGTCAGCATTTCTCCTACGTTCAATGCACTGATTGTAAGTCGCTATATTTCAAAATAAACGTCATCAGTGCAGTCACTTCAATCGAGTTTTTAATATTATTATTTCTTACAATTATTTAGTTTACAGAAATTTTTGAATATCAATATATGAAAAAAAGATTGTTATTGTCTGTTGATGTCTAGATTTTACAATAAACCACTGCAGATAATTTATTATTAGACTACAGCTGTCCTGGCATCATTAACGATTACTGAGCAAGTGAAAGCAGGTCCATGAAAATATTGTCTTAGATGAAACCGGTCCGTGGCGCAAAAAAGGTTGGGGACCGTTGCTCTAGCTCACATATGTCAAAGTCAAGGCCCGCGGGTGAGATCTAGCCCATGACGATTTCTTTGTGGCCCGCGGGATAATTTTTAATTACAATTAGAACCGGCCCGCAGGCCACATCAGCCCACTGGTATTTTGCCTCACACCAAAACTACATTTCTCACAATGCAACAGTACCAAAAGTCATAAAGCGCAACAAGCGAGCTTTGGTTTATCAGCAGTCAGAGCGGATGTTGGATTAAGCTATTCTCCTACTCAAAAATGACTAAAAGGAAGGTGGACGCTGAGAGCAGGGGGTTTTAAGCCAGGTGGGAGACAGAGCACATGTTCAAAGAGGTAAAAAGTAACCCTACGTGTCTTCTGTCAAGTTTGCACGTTTCATCCCCAACACAATGCCCCAGCTGGGCATTCAGCTCAGACGCTCTCTATTCTTCACACACGTATGTGGGTGAAGAATATTTCTGTCTGATGAAGCTGAAAAAAAATCACACAGGAGCTGTCTGACTGATAAACACCTTCAATCCATCCTGAGGATTTCCTCAGCTCAGAGCCTGACCCTGAACATTGATGAACTTGTATGAAAGATGAGTCACCATCAAATATCAGGGTCAGCCTCAGACAAGTGAGCATCACAGAATAGTAATGTATTTTCAGTTTTAAATTCAGTTAAATTTTTACATTTGTTTCTACAAGACATGATGTCTCCTTGAGGGAAGTATTGTTCTGTCTATGTGCCATAGATTTTTTTTATTTTATTTATTTATATTTCAGTTAAATGGACTCAGGGAAAATTGCAGATAAAAGCTGTGAGAAAGGTTACAACTGATTTGATTTTTTTTATTTTTATTTTACTATTTGAAAGCAGTGTGTAGCCACAAGAGGACACAAGCCAGTGTCTTATTGTGCCGGTCCCAAGCCCGGTCCCAAGCCCGGATAAATACAGAGGGTTGCGTCAGGAAGGGCATCCGGCGTAAAACTTTTGCCAAATCAAAGATGCGAATCAAACCTATGACTTCCATACCGGATCGGTCGAGGCCCGGGTTAACAACGACCGCCATCAGCGCTGTTGACCTACAGGGCGCCGGTGGAAATTGGATTACTGTTGGTCGAAGAAGGAGAGGAGGAAAGTGCGTTCGCACGAAGAAACAGAAGAGGAACACCAAGAGTATAGGACTAAGAGTAGGGACGTTGAATGTTGGAACTATGACAGGAAAAGGTAGAGAGTTGGTTGACATGATGCAGAGAAGGAAGGTAGACATACTGTGTGTCCAGGAGACCAGGTGGAAAGGTAGCAAGGCTAGAAGTTTAGGAGCAGGGTTCAAGTTGTTCTATCATGGTGTAGATGGAAAGAGAAATGGAGTAGGAGTTATCTTGAAGGAAGAGTCTGTTAGGAATGTCCTGGAGGTCAAAAGAGTGTGGGATAGAGTGATGAGTCTGAAGCTAGAAATCGAAGGTGTGATGTTCAATGTTGTTAGCGGGTATGCTCCACAGGTAGGATGTGAGCTGGAGGAGAAGGAGAAATTCTGGTCGGACTTTGATGAAATGATGCAGAGCATGCCTAGAAGTGAGAGAGTTGTCATTGGAGCAGACTTCAATGGACATGTTGGTGCAGGAAACAGAGGTGATGAGGAGGTGATGGGCAGGTTTGGTATCCAGGAGGGGAACGCAGAAGGACAGATGGTAGTTGACTTTGCAAAAAGGATGGAAATGGCTGTAGTGAATACTTTCTTCCAGAAGAGGCAGGATCATAGGGTGACCTATAAGAGTGGCGGTAGGAGCACACAGGTAGACTACATCTTGTGTAGACGGTGTAACCTGAAAGAGATCAGTGACTGTAAAGTAGTGGTAGGTGAGAGTGTAGCCAAACAGCATAGGATGGTGGTGTGTAGGATGACTCTGGTGGTGAGGAAGATCAAGAGGGCAAAGGCAGAGCAGAAGACGAAATGGTGGAAGCTGAAAAAGGAAGAGTGTTGCATGACTTTTAGGAAGGAGTTAAGACAGGCTCTGGGTGGGAAGGAGGTGCTTCCAGATGACTGGACAACTACAGCTAATGTGATCAGGGAGACAGGTAGGAGAGTACTTGGTGTGTCATCTGGAAGGAAAGTAGACAAGGAGACTTGGTGGTGGAATGAGGAGGTACAGGAGTGTATACAGAGAAAGAGGGTAGCTAAGAAGAAGTGGGACACTGAGCGGACTGAGGAGAGTAGACAGGACTATAGGGAGATGCAGCGTAAGGTGAAGGTAGAGGTAGCAAAGGCCAAACAAGAAGCTTATGAGGACTTGTATGCTAGGTTGGACAGTAAGGAGGGAGAGACTGATCTATACCGGTTGGCAAGACAGAGAGATAGAGATGGGAAGGATGTGCAGCAGGTTAGGGTGATTAAGGATAGAGATGGAAGTCTATTGACAGGTGCCACTAGTGTGATGGGAAGATGGAAAGAGTACTTTGAAGAGTTGATGAACGTGGAAAATGAGAGAGAACAAAGACTAGAAGAGGTGACTGTTGTGGACCAGGATGTAGCAAAGATTAGTCAGGATGAAGTGAGGAGGGCATTGAAGAGGATGAAGAGTGGAAAGGCAGTCGGTCCTGATGATATACCTGTGGTGGTTTGGAAGTGTCTAGGAGAGGTGGCAGTAGAGTTTCTGACTGGGTTGTTCAACAGGATCTTAGATAGTGAGAAGATGCCTGAGGAATGGAGGAGAAGTGTGCTGGTGCCCATTTTTAAGAACAAGGGAGATGTGCAGAGTTGTGGCAACTACAGAGGAATAAAGCTGATGTGCCATACAATGAAGTTATGGGAGAGAGTAGTGGAAGCTAGACGAAGGCAGAAGTGAACATTTGTGAGCAGCAGTATGGTTTCATGCCAAAAAAGAGTACTACAGATGCAGTATTTGCTTTGAGGATGTTGATAGAGAAGTACAGAGAAGGCCAATGGGAGCTGCATTGTGTTTTTGTAGATCTGGAGAAAGCTTATGACAGGGTGCCCAGAGAGGAACTGTGGTATTGTATGAGGAAGTCTGGAGTGGCAGAGAAGTATGTTAGAGCAGTGCAGGACATGTATGAGGACTGTAAGACAGTGGTGAGGTGTGCTGTAGGTGTGACAGAGGAGTTCAAGGTGGAGGTGGGACTGCATCAGGGATCAGCTCTGAGCCCCTTCTTGTTCGCTATGGTGATGGACAGGCTGACAGACGAGGTTAGACAGGAATCTCCATGGACTATGATGTTTGCAGATGACATTGTGATCTGCAGTGAGAGCAGGGAACAGGTGGAGGAGAAGCTAGAGAGGTGGAGGTTTGTCCTGGAAAGGAGAGGAATGAAGGTTAACCGCAGTAAGACAGAGTACATGTGTGTGAATGAGAGGGACCCAAGTGGAAGAGTGAGGTTACAGGGAGAAGAGATCAAGAAGGTGGAGGATTTTAAGTACTTAGGGTCAACAGTCCAGAGCAATGGAGAGCGTGGAAAAGAGGTGAAGAAGCGTGTCCAGGCAGGATGGAACGGGTGGAGGAAAGTGTCAGGTGTGATGTGTGATAGAAGAGTTTCAGCTAAAATGAAAGGAAAGGTGTACAAAACTGTGGTGAGACCAGCGATGTTGTTTGGCCTAGAGACAGTGTCACTGAGGAAAAGACAGGAGACAGAGCTGGAGGTAGCAGAGATGAAGATGCTGAGGTTCTCTCTGGGAGTGACCAGGAAGGATAGGATCAGGAATGAGTACATCAGAGGGACAGCACATGTTAGAGGTTTTGGAGATAAAGTCAGAGAGGCCAGACTGAGATGGTTTGGACATGTCCACAGGAGAGATAGTGAACATATTGGTAGAAGGATGCTGAGTTTTGAACTGCCAGGCAGGAGGCCTAGAGGAAGACCAAAAAGGAGGTTTATGGATGTAGTGAGGGAAGACATGAAGGTAGTTGGTGTAAGAGAAGATGATTCAAAGGACAGGGCTAGATGGAGGAAATTGATTCGCTGTGGCGACCCCTGAAGGGAAAAGCCGAAAGGAAAAGAAGAAGATTTGAAAGCAGTGATTGGTAGGATCATAGAGCAGCACACTATTTTTTTTTTAAACATTTTTAATTTTTTTGCACAATAATGACTGCCATGACCGCGGCTGAGAGAGGTACAGGTACGTGTCTGTAGCGGGTGGGATCAATTTTCATTGTTGGGGGCTAGACAAGTAGCGGTGACAGTTGTGAGGTCTTGTATGACGTTGTACTTCACTGCGACTGTCTAAATTTAAGTTTTCTTTTCCCCTCAATAGAGAGTTTGATGAGGATTTTGATCGCCATACGCACATGTTGTATGTTGTCAGGTATGTAGCCATCCACCACCAGGTATTAGCAAAGTTAGTAGGGAAAACTTTTTACTTTCATTTTGTTTATTGATAATGACTCCTCAGTCAATTCATTTTATGTTAACTTTGAGTCGGTAATGACCGCGGCTGAGAGAGAGAGTTTGATGAGGATTTTGATCGCCATACGTACATGTTTGTGTGTTGCCAGATATCTACCGTTGCGCACATGAGTAAATGGATGGAGATTGATATCGCACTGGTGGACTCATCATTTCAAGAGAAATAAAAGAAAGAAAGAAAAACACAACGCAAATTACAAACCGCTACACGTGCACAACATCAGAATCAGAAAGGTTTTATTGCCAAGTACAGTAAAAATTACTGTCGAGGAACTTGACGCGGTGTCGGTGTATAGAAAGGCGGAAGAGAATAGTAGTGAGTGAGGAATAGGATAAGAATACAAAAACTATTTACAATTCACATTACGGTGTGTTTAGATACTGTATAAGGATGGTGACTGCGGGTGAAGAAAATAAGTCCAAACAGTAAACTGTCTTTGCAGAGTGGTGAGGGGCGAATGGTTACCTTGGGGGGGGCATTGTTCATGAGGCTATGAGGCTGACTGCAGTGGGGAAGAAGCTGTTTTTATGGCGTGAGGTCCTGGTCCGGATGGACCGTAGCCTCTTGGGGAGGGTCTGGAAGAGGTTGTGGCCGGGATGAGAGGGGTCAGCAGCAATCCTGGATGCACGACTGCTGGTCCTTGTGTCAGACAGTTCCTGGAGATGTGGGAGGCTGCAACCGATCACCTTCTCCGCAGAACGGATGACACGCTGCAGCTTGGCCTTGTCCCTGGCCGTGGCTGCAGCAAATCACACTGACATGGAGGATGTGAGGATGGACTGAATGGTGGCAGTGTAGAAGTTCACCAGCATCTTCACAGGGAGGTGAAACTTCTTCAGCTGCCGCAAGAAGTACATCCTCTGCTGAGCCTTCTTGGTGAGGGAGCTGATGTTCTGACATTATTATTGTGTATGCAATAATGCACGCACAGTAATCTATTTTCAGTTTATAATGCATGCAATTTAATTTATGAATTTATCTTGATACTAAGGAACATATTTTGTTTACGAAGGACATTTACTTTTTTGCTTTTTGCCTGTTGAAAAGGTTTCTCCTTCAAGTAACCAATGGAGCCATAAGAAAATATTGCTTTATTCATTTAATCATACACTGTGTTAGCTCTTAGTTCAATAGGCTATGTTCATTTCAATATGTTTTAATATACATTGAACCAGTCCGGCCCTAGGATTGTAGCAAATTTGTTTTTTTGGCCCTCCGTATATTTGACTTTGACACCCCTGCTCTATTGAGACGAGGGCCTTGATCCCTGAAAAAGTTTACTTGTTCTAGCTAACGATGTGTCTTTAGGAAAGAAAGGAGAATGGATTTTGTGTTTAAATAAGCCGTCTGAACAGCTGTTTCGGTGAGTACAAGCATTTCATTTATCTAAGTTTTCATATTTAATGTTCTTGTAATTCAATTTTATTTATATCAAATCAATTATAACAAAATAAAATGACAAATACACTAAGAATAAAAAAAATCTTGTTCTCCTGCAATGTGTGAAAATAAAGTGGCACACCTGCACAGCTGTGTGATTGTAGTGGAAATACACAAACAGACTTGTGCCCCTGCTGAAAAATAGCCTGTTTTATAGAAGATAGGGGTGATGCAACATCTAGTAGTGTGTTAGATTATGTCTCTATTTCATTTCTGTAGCTGTGGTGTCAAATGGTCATTTCAGTCAGTTTTGTTCTGTGACGTAGTTGTGTGACGTCTATAAAAGGTGTGACCACAGGGTTCTTCTGTGCCAGTGACAATAAAAGGAGTGGGGCTGATACCTGTTTTTTTCCATTTGAGAGAAGTTATGAACACCTCAGTCCTGAATGCTACATTGGTGGCAGCGGTGGGAGCTGCTTACAGTATTATGGGATGTATTTATTCATGTTTGACTAAGGAGAACATCACTGAAGGCCTAGGTGTGAAATGCAACTGAGTGGTTCCTACTTACACCTGAACACCAATTATTCCCAAGAGACCCAATACATCATCTGGTTCCCAAAAGGGAACAAACTAATCAATGATTAAAATACACTGCTCAAAAAAATAAAGGGAACACTAAAGTTAAGCGTTGTACATCTGAATGATGGAGGCAACTGATTTGCTGCGGCAACCCCTGTAGGGAAAAGCCTAAAGGAAAAGAAGAAGAAGACATCTGAATCTGAATGAATGAAATATTTTTATGAAATACTTTGTTCTTTCCATAGTTGAATGTGCTGACAACAAAATAAAAAAAAATTGAAAATCAATGTCTGGATTTGAAGTTATACTCAAAATTAAAGGGGAAAACACACTACATGCTGATCCAATTTTGATGCAATGTCCTCTAAACAAGTCAAAATGAGGCTCAGTAGTGTCAAACCGGTCAGGCCGGAGGATGTTGCGGGCAGCAGAACATCCTCCACGACGTCTCCACACTCTGTCACGTCTGTCACATATGCTCAGTGTGGACCTGCTTTCATCTGTGAAGACCACAGGGCGCCAGTGGTGAATTTGTCAATCTTGGTGTTCTCTGGCAAATGCCAAACATCCTGCACGGTGTTGGGCTATAAGCACAACCCCCACCTGTGGACGACGGGCCCTCATACCACCCTCATGGAGTCCGTTTCTGACCGTTTGAGCAGACACATGTACATTTGTGGCCTGCTGGAGCTTATTTTGCAGGGTTCTTGCAGTGCTCCTCCTGTTCCTCCTCGCACAAAGAAGGAGGTAGCGGTCCTGCTGCTGGGATGTTTCCCTCCCACGGCCTCCTCCATGTCTTCTGACATACTGACCTGTCTCCTGGTAGCGCCTCCATGCTCTGGACACTACACTGACAATGCAAATCTTCTTGCCACAGCTCGTATTGATGTGCCATTCTGGATGAGCTGCACTACCTGAGCCACTTGTGTGGGTTGTAGACTCCGTCTCATGCTCCAAATACAGTGAAAGCACCACCAGCATTCAAAAGTGACCAAAACATCAGCAAGAAAGCATCGGAACTGAGAAGTGGTCTGTGGTCACCAACTGCAGAACCCCTCCTTTATTGGGTGTGTCTTGCCGATTGCCTATAATTTCCACCTGTTGTCTATTCCATTTGCTAGTGATGAGCAGATGAGGCCCCATGAAGCATTGACACTTTTCATTCAAATCGGTTCATTGCGGTTCGAAGCTTCATGAGGCTCCATTTGCTCTAGTACGACATCAACTGGATGCTAACATATCAGTTGGCAGGAGTTTGAAGTGTGTAGCATTTTGCAGAAAGCCTGTGAATAAAAATGTCAGCAAAATAAGGAAGTATGCAAAACATGTATATTTTAGTGATGGCAGTACAAAGTGTGTGTGTGTGTGTGTGTGTGTGTGTGTGTGTGTGTGTGTGTATGTGTCTGTGTGTGTGATCATTTTCCATACTGCCAGTGTGTGTGTGTGTGTGTGTGTGTGTGTGTGTGTGTGTGTGTGTGTGTGTGTGTGTGTGTGCACTGTATAGGTGTGCAAGTATTTGGAGTTAAAAGTGATTTCCCTACAAGAATTATTAATAGATTTATTTCTTTGATTATTTATTCTTTACACACACACACACGCACGCACGCACGCACGCACGCACGCACGCACGCACGCACGCACACACACACACACACACACACACACACACACACTGGCAGTATGGAAAATGATCATTCGAACATGATAAAAATGAAAATACAGTAAACATGTACAGTGAGGAGGAGAGTGGTTGGGGTATGGACAATTATCGTGCTTTTGTAACGTTGAGGTATAGCCAGTGATTATGCTTGGGTCATATCATTGGTTTTTATTTAGAAAGAACATTTTTGTCCACTGTATAAACTTTATGACTCATAAAGAAACAGACAAACAAATATCCAACTGTCAACAATGTTTATCATCGCGTCTTCGACGTAGAGCTGTAATATGTCAGAAAATAGCCAGTTATTGTGGCCCCTGAGGCTTTATTTGGGTCACAATGACTACAGTTACAGTTAAAATACTCTAATATACTATACGCTAAAACACTGCTAAAACACTGCCCCCCATTTAAAACACTGTCCCCATTTAAAAACATTTATACAGTTAACCTTATTTTTGCTCATTGCTCATTTCTGCCAGCATCCAAAAACTGTTTCGTGTCTGTGACTGTAAAAGGACAGCAGAGGACACTTCAGGCTGAGTGAGTAGCATGCTCTTCACTGAAGTGAGACAGGAAGTAGAGTTCAGTTCTGATTGTTCCAGTCAAGACATCAGCCATGGACTACTGAACTAAACTGAAATACTGAATATGTGTTCCTACTGTGTTTCACAGATACCCCCCCCCCCCTTACCCTGAAAACAAAATAAATGTGTTGCACCGGAGTGAGGAGTCTTCTTCATTACATATGTGTAACATTATAACTCCGTGCATTCTGTATGTACTTGTAGACACAGGTCACACACACTAACGTCACAGCGGTTTTTGTCGCAGGGAGACGCCCCCGGATAGAAAAAGTTTCGGTCACAGCATCCAAATGACAAGGTATACCCGGGGTTTTCAAAAAACTTCACTTTGGCCAGGGTTTTCGTCCTAGATATCTGCGTTGTCGTGTGGACGAAAGGTGTAACCACAACAAAAAGTCTTGCTGGCCGATGCCTTACGCCATATTGTTCACGTGATTCCTTCTGGCAGATACTGTTACGTGCGTTGAGGTTCACGGAGGTGAGGCACCAACGTAAAAGTCAGTTCTACGAGCTAGACAAAGTGGCGTATACCACATAAAAAAAAACCTGACATTAAAAACTGATTAAAGTAAATACGAGTGGACCATTCAGCTTGAACAAGGTGGGTTATTGATCTGATCTGATCCAGCGTTAGTCTTCTTTTTTTAGTTAAATCTTGTTTCGAGTGATCTGTAGTCCAGTCAGGGGTGAGGCGCAGCTATTTGCTCACCATGAGTCCTACATAATTTCTAACCAGTTTTCAATGTCAGGTTGCGAATTTATTGGCAAATGCAACCCGTAGAACTGACTTACGTTGGTGCCTCATCATTTCCAACCCCTCAAATGAAGCAAGCCTCAATATGCGCTTCGCAGAAACGCCCCCTCCCCTACTCGGCACACGCTTCAAAGTCTTGATACAAAACATTGCGAGTTTCTCGTGCGTGTTTTTTGTCACGAGACTCACCTGCGTTATTCTGCCTTATTGAAATCAACCAAACGGCAACACTACGCATAAGTTGTAACTTATACTTGGAGAGTCTTGTTGGGTTTTTCTGTTAAAGTGCTTTGAAATGTCTGCTCTACAAATAAATGTTGAGTGATTACCACCATATCTCTGAAAAAGATGCCAAAAGTTGGAGAAAAAACAAGAAATGAGTGCCTTCTTGCATAAACAACAATCATAAGAAAGAGACAGATATTGCTGAAATTTTTGAAGAAGGCTCCGTTAGCTTCCTGCAGTGTCCTCCGGAGAATATATGAATTAAAGGCAAAGAAAACTATTGAGTGAAAAGCAGACATGAAAAAAACCTGACATTTTTATTTCCAAAATATTTTTTTAAATGGACTAACATTGATAAAAAGAAAAAAAGAGAGTAAAATTATGTTTTATGTAAACAGTTGTTATTAATGTGTGCAGAGTTGTGGCAACTATAGAGGAATAAAGCTGATGAGCCATACAATGAAGTTATGGGAAAGAGTAGTGGAAGCTAGACTAAGGGCAGAAGTGAGCATTTGTGAGCAGCAGTATGGTTTCATGCCAAAAAAGAATACTACAGATGCAGTATTTGCTTTGAGGATGTTGATAGTGAAGTACAGAGAAGGCCAGAGGGAGCTGCATTGTGTTTTTATAGATTTGGAGAAAGCTTATGACAGGGTGCCCAGAGAGGAACTGTGGTATTGTATGAGAAAGTCTGGAGTGGCAGAGAAGTATGTTAGAGCGGTGCAGGACATGCATGAGGACTGTAAGACAATGGTGAGGTGTGCTGCAGGTGTGACAGAGGAGTTGAAGGTGGAGGTGGGACTGCATCGGGGATCAGCTCTGAGCCCTTTCTTGTTTGCTATGGTGATGGACAGGCTGACAGACACAGTTAGACAGGAATCTCCATAGACTACGATGTTTGCAGATGACATTGTGATCTTCAGTGAGAGCAGGGAACAGGTGGAGGAGAAGCTAGAGAGGTGGAGGTTTGTCCTGGAAAGGAGAGGAATGAAGGTTAGCCGCAGTAAGACAGAGTACATGTGTGTGAATGAGAGGGACCCAAGTGGAAGAGTGAGGTGACAGGGAGAAGAGATCAAGAAGGCTGAGGATTTTAAGTACTTAGGGTCAACAGTCCAGAGCAATGGAGAGTGTGGAAAAGAGTTGAAGAAGCGTGTACAGGCAGGATGGAACGAGTGGAGAAAAGTGTCAGGTGTTTATGTGTGATAGAAAGAGTTTCAGCAAAAAGGAAAGGTGTACAAAACTGGTGAGACTAGCGATGTTCTTTGGTCTAGAGACAGTGTCACTGAGAGAAGACAGGAGACAGAGCTGGGGGTAGCAGAGATGGAGATGCTGAGGTTCTCTTTGGGAGTGACCAGGATAGATAGGATCAGGAATGAGTACATCAGAGGGACAGCACATGTTAGAGGTTTTGGAGATAAAGTCAGAGAGGCCAGACTGAGATGGTTTGGACATGTCCAGAGGAGACATAGGGAATATATTAGTAGAAGGATGCTGAGTTTTGAACTGCCAGGCAGGAGGCCTAGAGGAAGACCAAAGAGGAGGTTTATGGATGTAATGAGGGAAGACATGAAGGTAGTTGGTGTGAGAGAAGAGGATTCAAAGGACAGGGCTAGATGGAGGAAATTGATTCGCTGTGGCGACCCCTGAAGGGAAAAGCCGAAAGGAAAAGAAGAAAAAGAAGAATCATGTGTTCTCTGTGCTGATTGGTACTTGATTCTGACCTAACCTGTTTATGATGGATGTCAGTTCTATTGTTCTTGTTCACGCTGATGAAGGCTGTTTGATGAAACGCGTCCGTGATTTGCCCATGATAAATTATTTAAGTATTTATCTGTGAGTGCCGGTTAACTGATTTTTTTGATCTTTAGACATACTGTGTGTCCAGGAGACCAAACGGAAAGGTAGCAATGTTAGAAGTTTAAGAGCAGGGTTCAAGTTGTTCTATCATGGTGTAAATTACATTATTTACATACTGTTATATAATTCTAACAACAGGAAACAGAAGAACCTAGAATAAAAGGAAGCATAGGGACATGAGAGAAGAAAGAAGCATTGGGTGTAGGAGCAGGGTTCAAGTTGTTCTATCATGGTGTAGATGGGAAGAGAAATGGAGTAGGAGTTATCTTGAAGGAGTTTTTTAGGAATGTCCTGGTGGTAAAAAGTGTGTCAGATAGAGTGATGAGTGTGAAGCTGGAAATCGGAGGTGTGATGTTCAATGTATTTAGTGGGTATGATCCACAGGTAGGATGTGAGCTGGAGAAGGAGAAATTGTGGTTGGACTTTGATGAAGTGATGCAGAGCATACCTAGAAGTGAGAGAGTTGTCATTGGTGCAGACTTCAATGAACATGTTGGTGAGGAGGTGATGGGCAGGTTTGGTATCCAGGAGAGGAATGCATAAGGAAAGATGGTGGTTGACTTTGCAAAATAGATGGAAATGGCTATAGTGAATACTTTTTTCCAGAATAGGCAGGAACATAGGGTGACCTATAAGAGTCGAGGTAGGAGCACACAGGTAGACTACATCTTAGAGGGCAAAGGCAGAGCAGAGGACAAAATAGAGGAAGCTGAAAAAGGAAGAGTGTTGCATGACTTTTAGGAAGGAGTTAAGACAGGCTCTGGGTGGTCAGGAGGTGCTTCCAGATGACTGGACAACTACAGCTAATGTGATCAGGGAGACAGGTAGGAGAGTACTTGGTGTGTCATCTGGAAGGAAAGTAGACAAGGAGACTTGGTGGTGGAATGAGGAGGTACAGGAGTGTATAAAGAGAAAAAGGGTAGCTAAGAAGAAGTGGGACACTGAGAGGAATGAGGAGAGTAGACAGGAGTACAGAGAGACGCAGCGTAAGGTGAAGGTAGAGAAACAAGGGGCTTACGATGACTTGTATGCTAGGTTGGACAGTAAGGAGGGACAGACTGACCCATACAGGTTGGCAATACAGAGAGACAGAAATTGGAAGGATGTGCAACAGGTCAGGGTGGTTCAGGATAGAAGTCTATTGACAAATACCAGTAATGTGATGGGAAGATGGAAAGAGTACTTTGAAGAGTTGATGAACCAGGAAAATGAGAGAGAACAAAGACAAGAAGAGGTGACTGTTGGGGACCAGAAAGTAGCAAAGATTAGTCAGGATGAAGTGAGGAGGGCATCGAAGAGGATGAAGACTGGAAAGGCACTTGGTCCATATATATACCCGTGGAGGTACCCGTGGAAGTGTCTAGGAGAGGTGGCAGTAGAATTTCCGACTAGGTTGTTCAACAGGATCTTAGATAATGAGAAGATGCCTGAGAAATGGAGGAGAAGTGTGCTGGTGCCCATTTTTAAGAACAAGGGAGATGTGCAGAGTTGTGGCAACTACAGAGGAATAAAGCCGATGAGCCATACAATGAAGTTATGGGAAAGAGTAGTTAAAGCTAGACTAAGGGCAGAAGTGAGCATTTGTGAGCAGCAGTATGGTTTCATGCCAGAAAAGAGTACTACAGATGCAGTATTTGCGTTGAGGATTTTGATAGAGAAGTACAGACAAGGCCAGAGGGAGCAGCATTGTGTTTTTGTAGATCTGGAGGAAGCTTATGACAGGGTGCCCAGGAACTGTGGTATTGTATGAGGAAGTTTTGAATGGCAGAGAAGCATGTTCGAGCGGTGAAGTACATGTATGAGGACTGTAAGATAGTGGTTAGGTGTGCTGTAAGTTTGACAGGAGTTCAAGGTGGAGGTGAGACTGCATCAGGGATCAGCTCTGAGCCCCTTCTTGTTCGCTATGGTGATGGACAGGCTGACAGATGACGTTAGACAGGAATCTCCATGGACTATGATGTTTGCAGATGACATTGTGATCTGTAGTGAAAGCAGAGAACAGGTGGAGGAGAAGCTAGAGGTGAAGTTTTGTCCTGGAAAGGAGAGGAATGAAGGTTAGCTACAGTAAGACAGAGTACATGTGTGAATGAGAGGGATCCAAGTGGAAGAGTGAGGTGACAGGGAGAAGAGATCAAGAAATTGGAGGATTTTAAGTACTTAGGGTCAATAGTCCAGAGCAATGGAGAGTGTGGAAAAGAGTTGAAGAAGCGTATACAGGCAGGATGGAACGGGTGGAGAAAAGTGTCAGGTGTGATGTGTGATAGAAGAGTTTCAGCTAAAATGAAAGGAAAGGTGTACAAAACTGTGGTGAGACCAGCGATGTTGTTTGGTCTAGAGACAGTGTCACTGAGGAAAAGACAGGAGACAGAGCTGGGGGTAGCAGAGATGGAGATGCTGAGGTTCTCTTTGGGAGTGACCAGGATAGATAGGATCAGGAATGAGTACATCAGAGGGACAGCACATGTTAGAGGTTTTGGAGATAAAGTCAGAGGCGCCAGACTGAGATGGTGTGGACATGTCCAGAGGAGACAGTGAATATATTGGTAGAAGGATGCTGAGTTTTTGACTGCCAGGCAGGAGGCCTAGAGGAAGACCAAATAGGAGGTGTATGGATGAAAGAGGACATGAAGGTAGTTGGTGTGAGAGAAGAGGATGCAGAAGACAGGGTTAGATGGAGGCAACTGATTGGCTGTGACGAACCCTGAAGGGAAAAGCCGAAAGGAAAGAGAATTGCGGCAAAAAAGTCTCTTCTTCTAAAGGGTGGATTTATATAAGTATTGAAGACACATAACATGTTGGTCATGAACCTCTTTATTGAATGGACAGGAAAAAAGAACGACTAAAACGTAATCTTTTTATTTCAGTTTCTGTACACAAGAGACACATATGTGTTATTGCCCAGTGTCATTAAACAAAAGGAAATCATCAAATTTTACAGATCCAGTATGAACAAAAAGCAGCCTCCGTAAACATTTTTAAACCAACAAATAAAAAAACCCCATTTATTTGGGTGTAAAATACAGATTTAATAGAGTGCAAATTTTCGAGTTCAATACTGAAATGGTATACAGGCCAGTGTCACAAGAGGAATACTACAAAAATATAATAAAATGATATTCCTCAGTCCTTTGTCTCTGTCCACAAACAGTCAGGCTGAAACAGTTTGGCAGTTAGGATTGAAATTCCATATATACAAAATTAGAATTTTAATGACCTAGCTACTGTATGTACACTATCCAAAAGCATAGAAACAATGAGATAAACAAAGACTTAGGGAGCTGCATGACCGACATAACCAGGGAGCTTCCGATATAAGATAGTGATTATAAAGCAAATTGATACGCTCTGGCTGAGGGCGGTGATTATCATTGACCTGGACAATGGATTCACTCCCATCAAAGAACAAATGGCATTGTAACAAAAGCTTTACTGTGAGAACACCATCAAGGTGTCAGCTCCAAGCAGAGTTTTAGGAATATTGTTGTGACATTAACCTGTTGTGGAAAAAACTAATAATATGAAAACTAACTCAATCTATCAAATGATTATTTTCATAAAAATAAAACTATAAAGCATTGTTGACCTTAATGATGTGCTTTGTTGTTGGGTTTTTTTTTACCATGATTGAACAATTACAATTAAATACTGCCAGGAAGATTTCATGTTTTATCCGGAGTTCCATCTTAATATTTCCTTTTCTATGATATTACTTATTCCAGATAGACCAAATCCCTACAGTCACGTCATGATTGTGTTATTACATGCTAACAAAGGTGATGTGGCGCTCATATTCATTTACAAGACTGCATCCAGTTGCGGATATGGTTAACAAATAATTTATCCCTGTTGACAAAGCAATTGTATATGATAAAAATAGTATGATAAATTGTTTCATGAATTGCTCTGGAAATAACTGAGAGAAATACTGTATACAACGTGTGTAAGGTGTCATGAAGTTTAAATTATTATGAATTTTCAGTTTTCTGAGTGTAATTTTTAGGCTCTTGGGCTCCTCAAACATTCACAGAAATTGTCACTGCCACATAGAAAGACTTTCACTGCTTGTTTTTGTTGAGCAAAATGCATGGTCAGCTTTTCCTTACATCGCATGTGACCTAATCCAAATGTGAATACTTCTAGATGACAATTTCAAGTCATTGTCATTGTTCCACCTGTTGGCAACAGGATTCCTTGTGAGATTATCACAATTTTATCTTCACAAAATTACAATAATTTAATTCATTCACTGAGTTGTCTCCATTTCATGTGCTGATATACTGTAAACAATGGTGGGTGTGTAAGGAACACATAGTGAACAACAGAATGAACACATACTGTATTTCCACTTGTATGTGTTGATATCAATCAATCGGATGGTGGTGAACACTCAAATGTTTTGGTAACAGCAAAACAGAGTAGCAGCGAAATTAAGAAGGTTGTGGTAGTGTAACTAACTGCTCTGAAAACTTGCAGAAATACATACTAAATGAAAGACAGAACTCTTTCCAGATCTGAATACAGTTTTAATGGTGAACCTAAATGGGCATAGACCAAAGAGATTTGGTTTCACAAGTAATTTTGTTGAGATTAGGCCAAAATTATAAACATCATTCACCTAAAAATTAATGTACAGAAGTAGCCAGTCTCATGCTGTTGGTATGATGTTAAGGTTCAAAGCAGCAAAAGAATAGAATTGAGTAGAATCTGCAAATGAAATATCTTTTAATTTTTAACTAATAGAATCAATTGAGAAAACATGAAAACTTCCAGCAGCTCTTGCTTCAGTGCACACTTTATGCAAAAGAGAGAATTGCGGAAATTTTATTACCTGACAGCCTGTTTTTATCGGGTCACTATACATTCAGCATCAAACAAAGAGTGGGTGTTTTGAAATGTGGCTACAACATTTTAATATCTATCGACTATAAAAAAAACCTAATATATTACAAATTCTTCACAAGCTTTCAGCAATACAAGGTGACAAAGTGAAAAATAGAAAATATGGATTTGTGTCTTTTTAAAGAGAAATGCTCTGAGTGTGAATGAGCAAGGTAGCAAGCAACCATTTCACCTGCATCATACTCCATCCTCTTTTATATTTATACCTTACTGTTTTCTTAATTTTCACCAATGGATAAGTCATGTCAAGTCTTTGTCGTTCACATTATTAATCCCATTCATTTCACGTTACATAAGATCACATTGTAAGAGGACAGATACTTCTAATTGCTTACTACAGCAAAGACAAACCTGACAACACAGGTGTTGTTGATGATAAAACAATTGAGTTTCCCAGTTGCATGGCAGGACAGTACAAGTGGACGTTGTTGTTGTACTTTATGTAATCTCGAATTTCATGGTTAAAATCTGCTTTTTCATTTTTTTCATCGGTACTGTGTTAAAATCATCCAACCAATCAGACCTCAGTCTGTTGCTGGGAGTCAGTAGTAAAGGTCACACCTCGACGAGATTTGTCCGTATTATCATGGTCTCTGCTATTTTCAGAGTCATCAGGTCTGCGGGAGGCCGACATGTCTGAGTCTGATGGCGCACAAGTAGACAGTTGCAGATTTAGCAACACAGAAAAAGAATCATCAGTGTTCCTTTTCCCTGGATTTATCCCGCATGTGGAATTGCTGAATTCCCCTTGGTGCGCTTCAGCAAGGGGCATATGATATGTAGGTAGGTATTCACTAGGGTGGAAGTGTGGTCTGACAGGCTGATGAACACTCCCACCAGAGCTCAGACTGCTCTCCTTTGAGACTGGCGGGCTGGCTGGCATTGGACTGTGGGACTCAAGGAAATCCTCACTTGTGGGCAGTGGAGGTGGCAGCTGGTCTACACTCATAAATTCTTCATCATGGGGTGGAGGGTAGTCACTGTCAATGTCATAGCCCCCCAAATAGTAGTCGGACTCCAGTTCATGGGTGCTCCCTCCATGGCTGGGGGATGAGCGTGCTACATCATTACCAGAGCCTGGAACCTCTTCAATGTCTGAAAGCCTGGTGTTTGGCATCCAGTCAGATGTGTCCCAGTGATATGCTGGACAGTAGAAGAGGAACAATTAGTGACAATTCAGAGTATGAAAGTGAGCTTAACAAACTAGCCTAGACAATGAAGAGCTGTGCAACACACATGCTTTCCAAAAGCACACGTTAGATTAAGAAACATCACCATAGAGGTCTTACAGCTCAGGTGCATGAAAAAGCATAATCTGAAAAGAAAAAAAAAATGTTAGGTCTGTTCACGTGTGTGACATGCACAAGAGGAATTTTGTGTGAGTCAGCATGCTGAGCTTTATGGAGAACTGCAGCCCTCAAGCCATGTTGACAGCCTAAAAAAAGGTCAGAAACATTTAATTCTAAATTTTCTGAATTGGCAGAATAACAAAAGTAATCTGCAGTGAGCTGGCGACTCATACAGGGTGTATATCCCATGGGATATTTTCTTGGCTTTTTTAGATAATAATAATAATAATAATAATAATAATAATAATAATAATAATAATAAGATGATCGTAATGATCTCATCTTCAAGAAGATTAATTAATGCTTGTAGTGGGTTGCTGGCCCAAGTTTACCCTGCTCATACTCCATATATATTATTTATGCAGCATCAATAAATAGATTATCATCTTGGTTCCCATTTTTGCAGTCAGCCATACCATTTATTGACATATCCACATGAAATATGCCTAGCTTGGAGCAATATGCATTTATTTGTAGCAAAAATTTACATGTATCATAAAAACCTGGAAGTCAAGCAATGTTGCTGTTTACTCCATTTTCAAGGAATACAACCCTAAGTTTCTAATCTCCATCTGGAAGACCCTTTTTTGATAGATTTATTGACACACTAAAACACATTTTGTATTGAGATGCACAATTTACTTTAAATGGGACCCTATTAGGATGTGCTACAGTATTCACTTTGAGCACTGGAGTCAACGATTTACCAATATAGCAAGAATTATGGGGCTCATCTCAAATGGCTGATCTGAAGGGGCTATAAAAACTAGACATAAAGTTAACTGAAAATAAATGGAGTGTAGATCAAAAGCAATGACAATTAAAATACAGAGATCCATGCTTCAAAACAGAACATAAATTATATGGGGATTGTGGTTGTGAAACGTTAAACTAGGCTGGAGAAGAAAAAACAACAAAAATGATAGAACAATGAGTAAGAAGGCTGGGAAATCATATAAACTCTCACGCACATCACATATGCAGAAAATGCTCAGACTAGAAAAGGGAAATGTGGAAGTTAACTAACAAATAAAATAGGAAAACACAAATATTCAACAGAAGTAGAAATTACAACGTGTAGATATAATTCCAGTCACACTGCAAAGTTTTAAAAAAGGTTTGAATTTATGACTCTTACACATCAGCCTGAGATCAATGCCTGACAGATGGCAAACTAAGCGTCATGACAGTCCCTCAATTCTCTGATATCCTACTTAAAGCCACTACATATAACACAGCATATGATATTATTTAACTGTGTACTAATTATATAACCACTAACAAGTTAGGTTATACGAGATTGCGAAATGTAATTACCGGTATGTAATTTGTAGATAGCACTGTATCTTGCCGAAGAGAGATGATATCATTGGGAAAAAACCGAAGACATTTACCATCACCACGTACTCTGGACTTAAATCTAAATATCTCTGGTCTATTGAAATATTAACAGAAAAATCTGTTCTTTTGGCAAATAACCTGATACAAACATACTATTATATGGATATAATGTAATTGACAGGGCAATTAAAATGATGACATCTCTTCAGCATTTGTTGGTGTGTTGAAGGGAATATACTTGGAAATATTCAATCATCTTTACATAGTGAATCTGTCTTCAATCATGAGAGTAAACTGACTTCTTCCTATTTTTTTAGATAATAATAATAATAATAATAATAATAATAATAATAATAATAATAATTTTTATTTATATTGTACTTTACATTACGAAAATCTCAAAGTGCTACAAAGACAAAGAAAGCATAAAACCTATGGTGAAGCAAACTAATAAAACAACACAACCTGACAATAAAGGCATATATAAAAGGCTAAGGAAAGGTCTTTTTAAAAAGGTGAGTCTTTAGGCTACGTTTAAAAGAATCCACAGTCTGTGGCACTCTCAGATGGTCAGCGTGAGCTGACAGTGGGAGGTGTCAGCTCACCTCCGGAGGACTGCCCAGGCGTCCTTTGAGCAAGGAGCTGTCCCCTTTACTAGTTGCTCATTTGGGGCGCACCAAGAAGGAGCTGCCCGCCACTCTACCTTCCATTGAATGCCTACAGACCCCCTTGTGTGTGTGTAGTACAGGGGACTGTACCCACTAATATGTATGCATGCGTTTGATTAAGGATTAATACTAGAGTGTGCTCTTAATTTCCCTTCAAGGATCAGACAAGTTAGAAAATAAAGAAATAAAGAAATCAGTATCTGACGCAGCTGGTGGTAAATATAAGGGGGAGGTTGTGAATGATGTGTCTATGTATGGTTTTTCAAGACACAACTGAGACTTCTGTTTGCTAAATGAATACATTACAGAATTGTTAATATATTTATTTTTTCCGACTTCAATCATGCAATCCACCAAAAAAGCGTCAACAGCAAAGAAAAACTGTTCGGCAATGGCAGAGATTTGGAAAATGTGTCATGGATAACAGACTAATGACAATCTAGTTTGCAACACTCTAACTTTCACCTTTGTTTTGACATCTGCACTGTTTCATATCAGGTCAAGGGGATTGTATGTTCTCCATAGACTGATGATAACATAATGATCTTTTTATCCACTAGAAAAGCTAATTGCCAAATAATAACACGAAGTCTGTTTACCAAGATGGATCTGTTGAGCTGGTCACTTAACGTGATTGACAGAATTTTTTCCACCATACCATCTGGTGAGCGCCAATGCCCAGACAAGACTTTTATGGTTGGCTACATGCTGGACAGCTGGGATTCGTTCAAAACTATGTGTCTGGCCCCACTGGATGTGGAAGACATCAAGGATGTTTATATCTTCGCCTCCATGACAATCAGGATAACAGCACTGGGGTTTGGAGTTTTCATGCTGCATCGCAAGCTGAGAAAAATGGCAATACAACAGACCAAAGTAAAAGAGGATTCAGACCGAGCAGTGGAGGCAACAGCCAGAGTGCATGCTGCAAGCAAGGAGGCCATGATGCTGAGTGATGCCATGGCCAGGATGAGTGACCGGCAGGACAATGCCAATGCTCTGTTCAAGGAAGACATCACTCAAAAGCTGGAGAGATTGGGAAAACGTATGGAGGTGATGGCCAGGAATCGTGATGCTCACGCCTTGACTAAGAGTGTGTGAATGCACAGAATGCAACATCATCTCAGCCACACAAAACAAAAAATTCAATCAGCACCGACACCATACGATTGCTCAGACACATCACTTGGAAGGGATATCAAAAAGAACATTAACAAAATTGGACTCTTCTCAAGGACTGACAAAGACGTGTGCAAAGATGCACGCCTATTGGACTAAATGGATGATTTAAAACAACAACGCGCCAATATAAAATAATTTAAATATGACTTAAAATGTATATATTTTGTTGATATTGTGTTGCAATGAGAGAGATGTTGCTGATTTAGGGAATGGGAACTTTACAAGCCAATAGCTTCTACCCGTCAACCCTTTTTTTTCTCTTTTCGGATGTTGTTGTTGATGTTCCAACACTGATGAAAGTGAAGTCTGCTGTAATAACATGTCTGAAAAGAAAAAAATAAACGGAATAAATAAATACATAAATAAATTGATGAAATCAAAAAATTTCATCCAAAGGTTATTATAATAAAACTAATAGCGGGTTTATTTTAACTCTGCATATTTGCATCAATGGTTAAAAGTTAAGGAATAACACAAAAGCTGAATCAAGGCACAAATACTGAGGCTACTGACAACATTTCAAAAATCTAGAGAAACAAAGAAAAATGTATGATTGTTATATGAACATATGAACATTTTATCAGGTGCCAATAAAGTAATACATAAATACAGAAAACCCAACATTTCTGGTTCATGTGACATTAGCCAAGTGAATGTCATGCAGCCTGGAGTATTTTATGTTCCATAAAAGTATTTGACAGGTTAATGTTGAGTTCATCAAGCAGACAAAACACACAAATTACTATGCATGACTATGTCATACCAAGGTACAGTATATGCTGTCTGTCTGTCCTATTATATTTTGTTTCCACTTTGAAAAAATGTTTCCATAGCAGCAAAGCATCACATGGAATTTCTACAAAAACATTTTTTTAATCGTTTTTTTCCATGTCAATCTTTGGGCAAGTTCATCCTGGTAATTTTCTTTTTGCACAAAAATGTAAATACTACTCCATATTTTCCAAAGCACATTTTACAGACAACTTTTATATTCATAATTGGTGGCTTCTTGATCTAGGCCCTTATAATGACTGCATTTGTTTCATTTCCATGGAAACAAGTCGAGTTTTGGTGTATTCTGTGCATGGGATTTGCCACAATTTCACAGAAATGTATGTCCAAGTCTCCCATGTACTGGGGTGGTGACTTGACATTTAACAATTTTAAGCATCATCATCATCATCAACAACTTCATCCGCATTATCAGGAGTCGGGTCATGGGGACAGCAGCTTCAACAGGGAACCCAAAAGTTCCCTTTCCCATTTTTTCAAGTTTAGAGCTTTTTCAATGTTATGGAGGATGTGGATTATACCTGTGGAGTGATAGGGGGTAGTTTCATCTTTCAAGGACAAAGGATTATAAGGGAGCTTAAGATGATGTTCCCTGTGGGGTAGTGCAGGAATAAGGGGGTACAATGTCTATTGATAAAAGCCATCAAATCTCTCTATGTCCAAAAGAGCAGGATTATTGTTTTCAGACCAAAGACCATGGACTCAGTGGGTGTTTCTCATCCTGTTTGTTATATTCACTAGCAGGATATCAAAGTGCAGTTAAGGAAAGTTTGGGGAGCTTAAAGTTGTATTTCTGCTCTTCACTCATGATCTGGTTCTGTTGATTTCTATGATCTTCAACATGGTCTTTCTGTACCTAAGCATAAAGCAGCTGGTTTGAGAGTGCCTCCAAATTTGAGGCTATGGTTCTCAACTGGAATATTGTCAGCTATCACCTTGGTGATGGAGGAGAGTTGCTGTTTCAAGTATTTTGTTCACAAGTCATTTGAAAATAAAGTCTGAAATGGAAACCAGCTCTGTTGAGTCACAATTAAGAGATACAGCTGAGTTGGGTGACAAAAGTCTTGGTTCACCAGTTCATCTATGTTCAACATCAACTATGATCATAACCAGTCAAAACTGCTTATGACCATAACTCTTGTCATAAGCAGTTATTGGCGAAGAATTTGATGGTGTACAGGCAGCCAAATGAGTTTCTTTTGAAGTGTAGCTGGGTTCAGCCAGAGAATCTGTTTTTGTATTTGAAGACATGTCGTCTCTCTTCTGACTGTATGATGAACACACATTAACAATAAAGTCAAAAGGAACGGTTTGTTAACAAGTGGTTTCTTTGCCTAATTAAGCATCATGCGAGTTGTGAGTGTAATTATCAGTTTTATTGACTGAGGGTGTTAACGTTGTTTAATGTGAAACTTTGTGGGGACAGATGCTAAGACTGTGTGTGTGTGTGACAAGTGGTGGCCTCTTAGAAGGGCTTGTTTCAATTTTACACAGATGGCTACCAGTAATTAAACATAAGTACATATTTTTCTTTAATCCAAGCATGTACAGTATCTTGGGGGTCAGAGACTTTATCATAGCCGCTCCCACTCTCGGCAACACCCTCCCCCACACATCCGTGCCACTGATTCACCATTTTCTTTCAAGAAATAGTTAAAAGCCTCTCTTTCAACAAGCTTTTTAACATCCATTAAATTCCACCACTCTGTTCACCTGTTTTCTTTGTCTCGTATGTCTTTTTGTTTGTAAAACATCTTCACATTCATGAAAAGTGTGTGTGTGTGAGTACACTCACTGCAAACAAGATATACAGATAGACAGACAGATGGATCGGGTAAGGGAAAGCAAATAGCAAATAGTCACCTCTGTTGTAGGTTTGACTGTAGTCCATAACTGAGACTTGCAAGAGGAAGAAAATAAAAAAAGATAATAACAGAGGACTTTAGTTTTGTTGATGAATATATCTTTAGTTCAACTTGTACTTACACAAGAGAGAAGTTTGATTTTGCAACAGTACAAATGTGTTAACGGAAACTTGTTAAAATTTCACAATGGAACTCAGTATTTTACCCAAAAAATTTCATGAGATATCCCGAGCTTAAGGATATTTAATTAGAATACAAAGAATGACAGCAGACTATATGGTCAGCCCTAGAAATGACTTGATACTGATGTCTACTTACTGTATGTCCAAGGGGGAAGGTGTTTATTCAAACCTAAAAGTCATTGGTGAAATCTCCGAATGAGAAGATCAGTTAGATTTAGTAGCTGCGATATCACTAGAACGGTTTATCATCAATGCTTAATGGGAAAATATTGTAAGAACTCAAAGTCACACAGGGACTGATTATTCACTGACCATAATGCGCAAGGACAGAAAAAAATAACTCAAGACTAATATTAAACCCCAGCTTCCACTCCCAGTACCAGCTTGATACAGCTTGCCTTTATTGCATTTCCATTTCAAAAAAGTATTTGGTATCGGGCACTACAGTGCACCCTTGCGCATTCGCACATCAACACTTGCAACTTCACTTCAGTACAGAACTGAAGAAGCCTCTTGTATGAGAGGCGAAACGTCTTCAAGAAACTTTCTTAAAGTCCAGTGGATTGACTTAAACAGCTTTGCATAACCATGATCTGGATAACTGAGAACCTACACAGACATCTGTCTTTCATTATGTACTAAATTCTAGAAGTCGACAGATAATACAATAACAAGACTGAGAAAAGAAGGGTGGAGCACTGAAATGAGAGACACAAAGACATGGTACCTTCACTTTCGATAGTGTCGACTGCATCATTGACTAGTCGAATGACGGTCACTATGGAGGCTTGTAAAGAGGAAAAGGAGATGAGTTTTGACAATCACCATTTCAAGTGAAAAATGGTTGTCATATTTTCTTGTCAAGCATCACATTTGCAGCTTTCCTTATGCTTTCCCTGCCTGCAGAGAACACTACCTGATCTGATACTGACAGTACACCGAAGGGAATTTTGGGACCAGTGTACATCCAGTATTATTGATCCAGTTTGTGATCAATGAAGTATATCTTATCTTAAAATATTTGAAGATACTTCAGAAATAACAAAGAATAGCAGCATTGTGACATTAAATAAAAAAAACCCTATTAAGTACATTTGTACTGTTTCCATTATTAATCTACTTCATCAGACGTTTCAGACATTAAAAGGTGAATGAATGACCACTAGTCATTCAAAGCGCTATTGAATTACGGTAAAGATGAAATTTTTAACTAA
Organism: Antennarius striatus; assembly: GCF_040054535.1. NCBI lineage: Eukaryota > Metazoa > Chordata > Actinopteri > Lophiiformes > Antennariidae > Antennarius > Antennarius striatus. The sequence continues at coordinate 5,779,705 of NC_090781.1, read as the reverse complement.
TCAACATGGAGATGTAAAAAGCCTAACATTTTTACATTTCTGTCAATCCGAGAATTAAAACAGTGGATTGAATATCAACCTAGAGTAGTACGTTAGGACAGAAGGACGTAAAGCAAAACAATAAATGACAAACAAAGTATGTTGTAAACAAGTCCAGCACAAAAAAATAACTACCAACATTACACTCTGAACAAAGTGGCATTTTAGAGAGTATGATGCTGTCAAAAATGTTGCAATACCATATACAGTACTGACAAAAAAGTTTGAAATGGTGGGATTGCATTTCTGCATTATTTTTTATATATCACATGTAAACAAGTATGAGTAATTTAAATGCTGCAATGGTCATTTCAAACAAATCACAATAAGTCAGACAGAAATGATAACTTGTTATTGGGTTAGCTAATCTTACAATTTACCAATAAATTCAAAAGTAGCTTGTAAAATATCTTATTGTAAAATATTTTTGGGTGAATATTTAAAATTGGATATATTATATACTGCTTTATTTCATTTCACTTTTATTGTAATTCTAGAGATACATCGTCATTACTACTGAAATAATTACTTCAATTAAAAAACTTTTCACTGGCGTAATCAGTGGATGCAGCAAATAACTCAGAATCTTGAATTTGCCTGATTCCAAATCTAATAAATACAATGAACAATAATGGACTACAGGTCAACAAAACAAAGAAACAAGAAGAAAAAATACTAGTTCTACAAAGTGTATCTTACCATTGTCATCACACGAGTCAGACTTGAAGGAGCTCAGAGATTGGACTTCTGAGTTACTGCCTTTGTTGCTCCCTGACAGACACATTACTTCACCTGCCATGTCAACCATTTTCCCTGCAAGATTCCAAGTGAGATGAAAATGTATAAAAACATATCAGAGGCACCTTTAAATACTGAAATGGAACTATTTATTCCAAGATGAGATGAGATTCCATGGTAGCTAAACACACTTATTTAGTTGTAACTATGAAGTCTTTAAACACAGTTTTGAGTGAAGTCATCTGGACATGGAAGAAAAGCTTTTAATGTTTTCTTCTCATCCAAAAGGCTTTGTCAGTTCTGAACGGCTGGTCAATAGTTCCTCTGCAGTGAAGATACTGTTAGGCCCAATGGAATCTTTATGACTCATAGTTTGTGTGGTGAGAGTGAATTGTAGATAGTGATCTGTGTGGGTAGGTTTCTGTACACTTCTGCACTGATGGCCTCATTGCTGATAATCTAGACTACAATCCAAAAAAAAAGTGTAGATTGGCACCTTAGAAGCTCAAATCCTATTTACATGTCTGGGGCGGGATGCAAAAGACACAGTATTCATCTGAACAACTGTCAGATGACTTCATGCTCTCAGTGATTCCAGCCTCACAGGGGTGAGAGTCTACGGCCCACAGGTGAAATCTGTATGACTGGATCTTTGTGTTGAAAAAGGTCACCTTGGCTTTAAAGAAAAAGCTTGAAGATGTTTCACTTCTCATCCAATATGCTTCTTTCACCGCTGAATGGAAACCTACGTGACTGGGTTTCAATGACTCTCTAGGGCCAGTTGACTTTAGACTGGAACCAGTAGCCATTCAAGCGTCAAGCTATCGTTAATCTCTTTTGCTTAAAAACATGAAAAGACGACCAATATTATTAGTAGTTTATTGATTCAAGATTTGAAGAATTTTATAGATTCAGGATAGACAACTATAGCTATAAATATATAATTCAATTCAGTTGGTACTTCAGTCAGGGGGGGCAGCGGCTCAGTGGTAGAGTGTGCGGTAGAGCGGGTCGTCCTATGATTCAAGATCAGCGGCTCGATTCCCGCTCCCGCCCAAAAAACACCTGGAGTGTGAACTTACAGTGGGAGGTGTCAGCTCACCTCCGGAGCACTGCCGAGCTGCCCTTGAGTAAGGCGCCGTCCCCTTTACAAATTACGAGGGGCGCACCATGAAGGAGCTGCATGCCTACAGGCCCCCTTGGGTGTGTGTGCTACAATGAGTGAGTACAGGCCCCTATCACACACACACACAAGAGGGCCCCTACTCACTGATATGTATGTTGCGTTTGAACCACTAACTATAGTGTGAATTCTTAATTTCCCATCGGGGATGAAATCAGTATATAAACAAAAATATATAGGGACACTAATTAAAATAATTCCCTTACATCTGCTAGTACATTTTTTGTCCCTTATATCAGAAACAATTTTTGTAGTCATAAAAATATGTAAGATTTGTGTTTGTATGAAGAACTGCTCTGGTACTCTAATACAAACACACTACATCCACATACAATATGAACCATATAGTTCATAAAACTGCACACACTGCACACATAAAAACTGCACACACTTACCCTCATCACTATCCCATGTGTTCTTTGGTATGGAGTCACAGTCTGAGTGACTGGGCGACACTGGTGGCAGGTTGGGAGCCACACTGCAAACCACCACTCCCCTCCTGTTGGTTCCCGACAGGATCCTTGGTGATTCAGGGTGAAAGGTGTTCATTTCGGTTTGCTCCACATTCCGCCCATCTACCATCTTCTCCAGTTTGGACTGTGGCTCTCCTTGGAAACAGGGTTTGTATGACATGGGCTTCACAGGAACCTGTGGAGGCCCCATTGTCCCACCCCCTGCTAATACAGAGGGCCCCAGTTCTGCGTACAAATTGATAGGTTCTCCTGGTTTGCAATGTAATGTTTTAAAGGGAACACCATTGACCTTGTTGAGCAGTGCTGCCGTAGCAGGATCATGAACCAGAGAAAGGTTGTTCCGAGAGTAGTTCTTTTGGAAGACCTTCTTCCGGAAAGCAATGAAGAGGATAATGAGGGTGATGATTACAAAAAGCACAACAGTGATGCCAATTAGCTCCTCTTTACCAACTACTGTATGACCTGCTTGCATATCCGGGACAACAACAGGTCGCAGGCTGCAACGCTGGCCTACAAAGCCTGCTGTGCAGTTACAGTAGAAGGAACCGTGAGTGTTAATACAGACACCAGCATTCTCACACTCCCCCTCCGGACTGCTTCGGTCGCATTCATTTACATCTTCTTCACAGCTGCAAGACACAGGGATAGAAGAAGAGGGGACACAAACAGTATCAGGTAGGTTCGTGTAAATAGCTCTGAATGGCTGTTATCTGATCTGACTGTGTTTGGCCAGCTGAGTTGTGCTTTAGCACAAGTCTAAAAACTCATAGAACAAAAAGTCACCAATATTTTTCATGTGAGTAGTCAATCTAAGCGCAGACTCCAGACTCCTATTCACTCCCTTCATCTATGATTGCACCCATATCCACTCCAAAACTGAGTGAAGTTCACTGGGTGGCATTATAGAGGCCCTGGCATCCAGCAATGAGATGTTAAAACAATAATTTGTTTGTGAATACCACAATATCTAAGGTGGTCATTTTAGACTGCAGACCACTACGGATGATTTAGTATTAGACTACAGCTGTTCTGGCAGCATTAACAATTATTGAGCAAGTGAAGACTGAAAATGTTGTCTTAGATGAAACCGGTCCGTGGCGCAAAAAAGGTTGGGGACCACTGCTCTATAGGGTTCCGGTCAAGTAAGTTGGCTAGTCAATCAAGCACATGGTCAGCAAAATAGTTCCAATCAGTTTTAAATAAATAAATAAACAAACATACAAATACTTTAATAATCCACATAGGGAAATTACTTTATTTCCACTCTAAATAATCAGACGTTTGTGTGTGTGTCTATATATATATATATATATATATATATGCACACACACTCACATATATATATACTGCCACCCCAGTAGCTCAGTAGTTTTTAATACTGTGGGCAGATGCCAAGTCCTGCTGGAGAAATAAATCAGCATCTCCATAAAACTTCTACTCAAATCTCCTGGCAGGCAGCTGTGTTGACTTTGGACTTGATAAAGCACAGGCGCCTAACACCAGTATATGACATTGCACTGCAAATCATCACTGACAGCGGACACTTCACACTGTCAGTAATGTCATCCAGGTCAAGTGAGATATCTGTGTTGAAATAAGTCAAGTCCTACAGGATCAGCTGTCTTTATTCACAGCTCTCTCCTTTCTTCCTCCAGTCTATGAACATTGACTTCCAAATGAAATACAAAATTTATGCTTTGGTATAGCACAGTCAACAGCCAGCCATTTTAGTTCATGTGGAAGTACAAATAAACCTTGGTTTTCGAACGCTTTAGACATCAAACAAATTGGAATTCGACCAAAAAATTCAGAATTGTTTTGCTTAGAAGTCGAACAAAATTTGGAACTCAAACGCGAAACAAACGCCTTTTTGGGGCGACCGTGGGTTGCCCCAAAAATATCGCCGGTCATCCAATGATTTAAGATCAGCGGTTCAACTCCTGCTCCTGCTTCCTAAGTCATTTTTCGTTGTGTCTTTGGGCACGGAACAAATTGTGGTCGGAAATCGAGAATAATAAGAATACAGTAATCCCTCACTTATTTGCGCCGCAAGATGCACGACTTCACTACATTGCTGATTTTTAGTAGGTAGTCACGTGATACCGTATGTGCATGCTATTGGCTGACAACATCCGTATGTGCACTGTGTTCTGAGACTCACAGAATGCAGTGCACATTCGTGTATTAAAGAAACACTTTTCTTTAACCCAAAAGTATTTTAAACAGTCTATAAGAGTGTGGGAAAAGGTAATACAAATATAAGGTGGTTTAATATCAGTCTGAGGAGGGTTCATAAATGCTTAAATTACTGTAAATAACAAAATAAATAGTTCAATACTACATCGCGGACTTTTGTTTTTTGAAGGTGGTTCTGGAACCCATTAACCACGAGTAATGAAGGATTACTGTCTACACACTTTTTCACTTTCTGAAACAAATGACAAAAATTATTCAACTTTTTCATGATATTCAATTTCCTTGGAATGGGACGGTGTATTAACAACAATAAAGTGTCCAATCTGAATCTAAAGCCTCAGTCAACCTCTTCCACTATCCTCTGTTGATCAAAATCGAATTATATTTCATAACTATCACAAATCCATTTCATTCAGTTACTGTGTCTTTGTTTTTAGGTCCAGTTAAAACTCACCCTTAACAAAATAATCTGCTCTGTGAACACACCAAATACAGCGTTTAGTTTTCAGAGTGCTCTGGTAGACTAAATAAATAAATGTAAATGAAATTACATTATATTATATGAAAGCATTGTTTACATCCACATATTGGTCAAATTACTAAATACTTATTAATGCTGTTACATTCTTATTAGAATGATATACCACTGTGGCTAGGTGCAGGAGGTGCTAATGAGAATAAAAATACCTATTGCTGTATAAAAGCCCAGACCTGACTAAATATGCAGGTTAAATTCAGCAATAGTCACAGCGCAATCTAGCTATAACAACTTTATGAAGCAATATTGTTAATTTAAATATTCTCTAGCTGTGCAGCTGTAGTAGGTGATGTTGAAAGCAGATCCAGAATAAGGAAAATGAATTCCACTTTTTCAACTGAATTCTTTCAAGAGTAGAATTCCAATTATGTCTATTGTTTCACAGTGGAAACAGACATCTAAGTTACATAATCGCAAAGTGGGACACACAGACATAGATGCATGTAGAAAAGTTTTTTCGACTGTAACTCACGTCAGACCCTTGAAGCCCCTCCTGCAGCTGCAGAAAAAAGCATTGCCGATGGGTTTGCACATGGCACTGTTCTGACAAGGATTGGGAAGACATGCCGCTATCTTAATCTCGCAGCGCTCGCCGGTGAACTGGGGACTACAGCTGCATGAGAATCCTGGCAAGCAGACAGGGAGTTCAGACAGAATTCAAATTACCTGTATTTTCTGGGCTATAAGCTGCCACTTTTTTCATACAAGCATGAGACATAAATAAGAGATACTGGACAGAGATAACGAACAAATATTTTGCACATCACGCACACCCTTATGATGGGAAACACACAAAGAAAGCCACATGATGCAGCTATATGTTAAAGTCAATTGATCTAGCTGTAGAAAGGTAGAAAAACTGCTGCATGTAAGCTTGGCATCAACAAATAGATGTTGAGACTTTGGAGATGGTAGTAGTGTTTTACTGCTGTATTACAGGCGCTGTTTGGAAAAAAAGTGGGAATTAAATGTCTCTCATGAGACAAGACATTGTGTGGCTAAGAGAAAAGCGTGCTCAGCAGTACGGAAATTACCACTGCTTAGACACGCACGCACGCACGCACACACACACATACACACACACACACACACACAACTCATTGTCCCTCTGAGACCATTATTCACACAGCACACTTGCCTGCACACTTGTAGTGTGCAAGTAAACTTTGCATATCTCCCTTGTTCTTAAAAATGGGCACCAGCACACTTCTCCATTTCTCAGGCATCTTCTATCTAAGATCCTGTTGAACAACCCAGTCAGAAACTCTACTGCTACCTCTCCTAGACACTTCCATATCTCAACCGGTATATCATCAGGACCTAGTGCCTTTCCACTCCTCTCCATCCTCTTTAATGCCCTCCTCACGTCATCCTGACTAATCTTTGCTACTTCCTGGTCCACACCAGCCACCTCCTCTAGTTTTTGTTCTCTCTCATGTTCCTCATTCATCAACTCTTCAAAGTACTGTACTCTTTCCATCTTCCCATCATACCACTAGTATGATGTATTACTTTATTAATTAAATAACATCATTTACCAAGTATTTTTTGATCACAGATTACAAACTGACCAAGGCCCTCAGGTTATAGCTGGATCTAGAATTTTAGTATTATTAGCAAGGTTGGCTTCAGGGACCGCTGCCCTGTTTTAAGTACTGTACCATTCAATTGCAAAGCATATTAAATTTACTTAGAATAAAATCTGTACGTAAATAAAATGTTAATCCCAATAATCTGTTGTCTGCTATCTGAGGATGTGGTTGTCAATGAATTGAGTTAGCTTGGAGTGAATGTTGGTGATGAACACACACGCACGCACGCACGCACACACACACACACACACACACACACACACACACACACACACACACACACACACACACACACACACACACTGTGCGTTATCTGTGGTTCCTGTGTCCTACCACCAGAGTGCAGGCCTGCACAAGTAGCTCCATTACGGCACGGCTGCCGCAGGCAGGCGTCAGGAAAGAGGATGCAGCCTAGCTTTATTTCTGTCAGTCCCACAACCTCTGCATAAAGTGAGCGTTTGTTTTGCAGTGGCAGTTCATTGTTGTTCAGCATAACTGAGTCCAGGCAGCCCTGGAAGCCTTCAAAAACCTGCAAGCCCTTCTGGGAGTCCATAAAGGTGTGAGGGTTGGGGTGCTGCACCTAAGGAGAGACAGGTCAACAATTCATAAATGAAAGACGTACTAATCTTTCATCTGGCCAAAGTCACCCCATTTTACATATATTAGAACACAGTAAATCTTGTATTTCGGGGAACATCCTAATGCTGTGATGTAAAATATTTTTCCCCTCAAAAGTGCTATTTATGAAGGCAATTTATTAGTTTTCCTTACTGTTCACATAAAACTTTTTTGTCAATCCAAGAAAAGTAACTTTTTGTCAACTAAATATTGAACATGGACTTTTAATTAAGTCAGGCTACATTGTGTTAGTTGGGCTTTTTTCAAAGTACATATTTAGATTCCACTTTTCTTAAATAAAACTTTACAAAGGCATAAATGTTCCCATTGTTTTCAGTTTGTAGAAAGAAATGTGTCTGTGCACATGATATAAATCCATAGAAGCTATGAAACATTATGACTTTTGAAGGTAACAGATCCCATGACAAATCGGAAAGGGAAAAATGTGACCATGCCCGGAGGAAGCCCGGGGCCAACGTCTGGAGCCAGGCCTGGACGGAGGGCCCGCCAGCGAGCGCCTGGTGGCCGGGTCTGCCACGGGGCCCGAAAAGGCAACGTGGATTCTTGTGGACCCTCCACCCGCATGGCAGACCGATGGGATCGGGTGCGCTGCCATATGGGTGGCAGTGACGACAGGGGGTCACGACGGACCAGACCCGGGCGGCAGAAGTTGGCTTTGGGGAAGTGGAATGTCACCTCACTGGCGGGGAAGGAGCCGGAGCTTGTGTTGGAGGTGGAGCGTTACCAGTTGGATCTGGTGGGGCTTACCTCCACGCATAGCCTCGGTTCTCGATCCAAACTCCTGGATAGGGGTTGGACCTTGTTTTACTCTGGAGTTGGGTCAGGCGTGAGGCGCAGGGCGGGTGTGGGGATACTCACAAGCCCCCGGCTGAGAGCCGCTGTGTTGGAGTTTACCCTGGTGGATAAGAGGGTCGCTTCCCTACGCCTTAAGGCTGGGGGATGGGGGGGGGTGGGACTCTGACTGTTATTTGTGCATATGCACCAAATATCAGTTCAGAGTATTCGGCCTTCTTGGGGTCCCTAAATGGGGTCCTTGAAGGGATCCCTGAAGGGGACTCCATTGTTCTCCTGGGGGACTTCATTGCACACGTCGGCAATGATGTCGACACTTGGAGGGGCGTGATTGGGAGGAATGGCCTCCCTGATCTAAACCCGAGCGTTGTTATGTTGTTGGACTTCTGTGCTAGTCACGGATTGTTCATAACTAACACCATGTTCGAACACAAGGATGCTCATAAGTGTACCTGGTACCAGAGCACCCTGGGACAGAGGTCAATGATTGCTCTTGTGATCGTATCATCTGACCTTCGACCGTGTGTTTTGGACACACGGGTGAAGAGAGGGGCAGAGCTGTCAACTGATCACCACCGGGTGGTGAGTTGGGTCCGTTGGCGGAGGAAACCTTTGAATAGACCTGGTAAGCCCAAACGAGTAGTGCGGGTGAACTGGGAACGTCTCGAGGAGGACTCAGTCCATGAGGCCTTCAATTCACACCTCCAAAGGAGCTTCTCCTGCGTCCCTGTGGAGGCTGGGGGCATTGAACCTGAATGGTCGATGTTCAAAGCTTCCATTGCTGAAGCTGCAGCTGAGAGCTGTGGTCTCAAGGTCTTGGGTGCCTCAAGGGACGGTAACCCTCGAACACCGTGGTGGACCCCGGTGGTCAGGGAAGCCGTCCGACTGAAGAAGGAGGCCTTCAGGGGCCTTCAGTCCCTGGGGACTCCTGAAGCAGTTGCAGGGTACCGACAGGCCAAAAGGACTGCAGCCTCGGCTGTGATGGAGGCAAAACAGAGGGTGTGGGAGGAGTTCGGAGAGGCTATGGAGAAGGACTATCGGACGGCACCACAGTTGTTCTGGAGGACTGTCCGACACCTCAGGAGGGGGAAACGGGGGACCATCCAAGCTGTATACAGCAAAGATGGGACACTGTTGACTTCGACTGAGGAGGTTGTCGGTCGGTGGAAGGAACACTTTGAGGAACTCGCGAATCCAACTACCCCAACTGACCCGTCCTCTGTTACAGAGGCAGAGCTGGAGGATGATGGGGGATCAGAGTCAATCTTTCGAGGTTAAGTCACCGAGGTAGTTAAACAACTTCACTGTGGCAAAGCTCCGGGTGTTGATGAGATTCGCCCGGAAATGCTGAAGGCTCTGGGTGTTGAGGGGCTGTCATGGATGACACGCCTCTTTTAACATTGTGTGGAAGTCTGGGACAGTGCCGAAAGAGTGGCAGACTGGGGTGGTGGTTCCGTACTACGGATAAGTGGTGGATGATGGATGGATGGATGGGGATACATTTCAAAAGTTTAAATTCAATTAACAATGTAAAAAAAACCCACAATATTAGCAATTGGGGCGGCAGTGGCTCAGCGGTAGAGCCATCGTCTTGAAGACAGGATCGCCCAGCCATCGGGGGTTCGAATCCCGCTCCCGCCAGAACATCCCCCGGAGTGTGAGCTGATCGTGGGAGGCGTCGGCTCACCTCCCAGCCACTGCCGAGGCGCCCTTGAGCAAGGCGCCGTCCCCCCTACAAGATGCTCATTGGGGCGCGACCCTCATGCGCGACCCGTCACTCCACCTCCGTTGTATCACTGTATGTCCTCTTATTAATTGCATTCCTACAGGCCCCTAGTGTGTGCTGTGTTCAGGGGCCTGTAACCTCTAACCCATGTGTGTAATTAACACATATACTGTATATGCATGTGTGAGTGTGAGTGTAAAAAGAATTTCCCCAAGAGGGATAATTAAAGTATAGATTATAATTATTATTATTATTATTATAATTGTACTGCGTAGTCTACCTATTGCTATATTTTCTTCAAAGTATCCCACTGCTGCAGTTTTATTCTATTACTTATCCATCAATTTATTTTCTTTTGGCTGAGATGACTGATGTTTTTGTATTTATTACTTTATAATTTGTATTTCATTATTTCATCAAAATGACTGTTACTTGCTGATATTGTTTAATAACAATATATCACTCATTATTATATGCAACAATAACATATGATGGAATTACATAATGCCTTTTCCATAGTGGTTAAAAACAACTAAAACAGTAAGAATTTATATGTACACAGGTACTTCTCAGCTCAAAATGTCTGTAGATATTTCTTTAAGACTATGCAGAGGCTCCAGTGTGTAACCTAATGAACTGACCAATGCTCCGAAGTAGATGGTTCTGTCTGGCGCGAGTGTTCGTATGAATGAAGATCCACGGCGACGCTCAATGTAGCTGTCATCAAGAGCTAAGCTGCTGAAGTTCTGACTCAGCTCCAGGGCGACGGTGTGCCAGCTTCCATCATTGACGACACGGCCTGAGATACCCAACGTGTCAGGAAACTCCTCACCTCCACCACTGACGAGACCACAGGTCTGCTGGAACCACAGCTTTCCCTCCTCCAACTGTCAACAGACAGGCAGATATTCACACAAATTTATGCACGTTACAGTCAATTATTAAAGGCATTTATGAAATTTATCTTGATTATTGCAGTCAGAGTCAAAAGCTCTTGTTAGGATCATTTTCATGGGATGCATTTCCAATATCTAAAAACTGACATGTCAGCTATTTGTGTTTAACAAGTTTCTGTGCTTAAAAATACCAAAAATGTCTGGGGATGTTATAACTCAATACAACAACTAGAAGCAAATGTGGTAATTGATCAAAGTGGCTTTCAACATACAAAAATCTTAAATGGCATCTTAGAAAAACTGATGTTTTCTGCAAAATAAATCTCAACTCATAGTCAGACAACTCATATGTTTGACATGTTGAATTCTTCCATCTGTTAACAAGCTTTATGGAGTCACTGATTTATTTTCCAAAAGGACTGGCATTCATATTCATCTGTCATGGCCATTTTCTTGATGAACCATTGAATTGTTAATGTTTAATCCTGGACTGTGGCTGTGATGCTCATTGGTCCTTGACCTCCACTTTTTTGCTGTCTGTACAACCTCAAGATTACAGACTTGAGCAGAAGCCCTCCGTGCATGTGAGGAGCCTTCTTGTCTTGATCTCTAAAGATTATACCTCATCTGGCTGGTGTTTATATCTAGTTATCAGGTTTTCACGTTACATATAGAAAGTTAGATGATGACTGGCAGTGCGTCCGTGTTCGCAGCTAGAACATGTTTATACCAATCAGCTGACTTCTCAGGACCTGCCTTATTGTACGGAGGTACTTGGCTGTGGTCTTCCCTGTGGTCTTAGTTTGCAGAATAAAATTAATTTATAACACGGATAACAGGTAAAGATGGAACAGATCAATCTATAAGTGTAATAACCTTTGTATCAATATAATTTACTGATGTAAACAGTAACACAGGATGTTATACAATTTCCATTCAAACACACATGCACGCTCACACACACACTGTAAAACTACAAATATTTATAACACACTAGTGCAGTGCCCATTTTTCATTATACTCAATGTCAAGCAGCAAAAATAATGACTTATACTCAGAATGTATGAAAACACATGTCTCTATTAAATGCTGATATGAAAAAGTTTCATCAACAAATATGGCAATAGTTGAGGAGGTTGTGATTATATATCCACCAAACGTAAGCAGCAAAAGCAAAGATAATTAAGCACTCGCCAGGGCATGATGCAATTTCACTTTATAATTTGCATAATTTAATGAAAAATGTATAACTTTAATAAGGGTCAGAGAGACAAACAGACAGGGCAGACAGAAAGATTATTCACACAATAGTATGATGATACAAGTTCAGAACCTGAATTCACCTGAATCCTTCCTGCAGAATACCCTGAACTCAGACCAGGCAAATCCTGGACCACACGTAAAAGAGCTGTGTAAGCTTATCAATGACATGTCTACTGATCTGCAAGGTATAAATCTTGTACTTGTGTTGATTGGATAACATCTTATTTAACAAAAGCTTTAACATTTTAGGATTCAGTTGATGTTTGCAGAACAATGGCCTTACAAAATGATTATAAAATTATAAGTATTATTATATTTGATATACACGGACATATTGTGAAATGGTGTTACATTAAACTAGAGCTTTGCTGTCACACGGTGCTTGTATTTATGTCATGATTTTATATGCAAACAACAGGGACCAGTATTCAACAATACTACTCTACTACTCAAATTCTAATTTAGCAGTTTGCCAAAGAAGTTTATTTATATAGTGTTTATGAAATTATACGAGAGTATTATTATTAAAAGTACTTAGATTTTCCAATTAACAGTCCAAAGATAGGTACAATGATTCTTCATTTATTATCATATAGGAAAATAACAACACACCAACAAGTACATATTTGACATTTTTTCTTTATAAATCACAGAAGCCAAGACTTCAGTCACACATTGGGTTTTGAGGAATGAAGTTGAAAGTCTTTTGTGATATACAGGTACTTTATATAATTTGTTGAGAAAAAAGTAACAGAACCAACATCATCAACCTGTTATGGGCTGGATCAAAATTGCGCAGAAAGATCAACGTCTATCTATTCAGCCATAATGATCTGACACACACAGCATGTTGATGACTCACCTTCTGGAGTCCCATTCTGTAAGACATGACAAATACAACGAGTTAAAATGAGGCAGAATGGCTACTTTCACTTTGCAGTTGAATCATTTATCCTTCAATTTAAGAAAATTTCGTCTTCCTTCACATTGTCCTATCTTACTAAAGTAAAGACTGAACTCCACCTACCAATGTACAAAAATATAGGCAGCTAAGGCAATGCCAGGGTGTCACAACCTCCCATTCACTGAAACAAAATTCCTTCGACTATGATTCCTTTAATTAGTTCTGATGGAATCAGACAAGCAATCACAACACAATCTCGGTGTGTGCATTTGTCGTGTATAACAACATTTCAAAATGTTAAGATGAGATGTTCAATAAATGTTGATAGAGTACACTATCCCTCAAGTTCAGCAGTCATGCTCTGTGCTTGCTCCTCAAATACTATAATGGACTTCAGGTTTCTACGGCACAGATGAATTTCCATGGGTAGGTCACACACATAAAAATATTACTACAAAGTCATTCTTCAATGTCAGGGCACTCCACATATACAGGTACAGATGCATCTTCTGTGTGCTACCTTTCATGGTCCCACATTAATGGAAAAATGACGACGTGTTGCATTGATTAATGGTGGTCCATGCCCTGGAAGCTCATGACTTTCTGAGATAAGTGAATCTCGCTTTGCCTCCATCTCTGCAGGCAATTTTTGAAATAATAATTATGTTTAGCACCCATATTATTCTCTCAATGAACATCAAGACGTTGATAGAAGTCACACAGGTCACATATTCTGTTACACAGGTTGCAACCTGAATATTGTAGCTTCTAGGTCCTTGTTGCAGCTGAAACAACAAACACATGCCACAGCCAATCACACACATACATATGCTCTAGACCAGCACAAATGCAAAGTATGACTAATTCATTATTATGACTATCCTGACAAACACTAGTGTTGCTTTTTATTTAGAAGCCAAAATACAATTTCATGCATTAAAATTATATGTTACACCAAAGGCATTAAACCTGCTACAGAATTAAGTGACATTCAAGTTATGTATTATACCACGCAAGGTAACTTACAGTGATTGGTGAACATGCTGAGGATCTGCTGATGATCAGACAACCAACGGAGAGGTGAACTGTGTGTCCCCAATCTTTAGTCTCTCTGCTTTCATTTAAAGTCTGTGAAACTGCCAGGAGTAAAACGATGCTTTTCGCGGTGCCCATTGGCTCTTCTTCGGTGCAAGTCTTAAATGTTTTCTCCGTAGGTCAGTGTTGGTAGTGATCTGTAGCTCTCATTCAGTGTGAATCACCACAAAAGTGAACACACCCTATTTTCATTTCGCCATTATTTAAAATTAAAGAACGAAATCTAAATCACCTGGAAAATATATCTAATGATAAGCAAAGTCAAAAAATAAATAATAAAGACCAAAATTATTACTGAAAAAGAATGTTTAATAATATACACTGCATGAATATTTCCTTCAAAGAGACAAAAGCATCAATATTGTTACCTTGAGCAGCGGGCAAGGTTCGGTTTGTGTGTACATGATGATCCCTCGGCTCTGGAGCGTCCTCATCCTCAGACTGACTTTCAGCTCTGCCTGCAGTCGATCAGACAATCTGTACTTGATGTAGCTGTTGCCTGAAAAACTCAATGAAGAGTGTCCTAAGGACACACACACACATGCACGCACACACAAACACGCATTTTAATGTGTCCCACATTTTAAGACAGTGGTACCTGTACTTACGAATGTCTCTACATACTAAATTTTCTACTTACAAAACGCCTCAACACAAAAATATTGCCTCTAGTTACAAAAGACATTTAGAGTTACAAAAGGTAAAAATACAGTATGGGCTGCTACTCGCAGCTCCCAAAGGTTCCTGAACGCAACATTCTTATAGCTGCTCCGCCATTGGCTAATACCTAGCATCCTGGCATCCCATTGGCTAAGAGGGACCTCTGTGTGTAGCTAGATAGGTGTCTATGCAGCGTCCTCGTCCTTCGGCCCTCGACCCGTGACGTGTTCTGATAGTTTCACGTAAATACATTAACTTTTTGAGTATTTGCTATGAACCCAAGAAAGTGACAGAGAAAAGAGGAAAAGATGAAGAAAAGAGTTTTTTTTGTCCATACGAACAAAGCAAGAGATAATAGAAAAGCATGAAAAAAGGATGCGTTTGGTTGATCTCGCCAAAGAATATGGCCGTAATGCATCTACAATCGCCACGTTATTAAAACAAAAGGAAGTTTAAGGAGTTTAAGGCATCGCATGGATGGTTGGAGAAGTTCAAAAGGAGGACTGGAATTCACTCGGTTGTTCAGCATGGTGAAGCAAGAGCGCATGAACTTAAGAGGGCGAAAAACAATGAGGGCAGCAGTAAAAAAGGTAAATGACCATCATTTTTATTCTTTACTCTTTGTTTTTTACATTATGCACAACACTCATTTATTGTGTAATAATCTAATTGTGACATGTATTTGTTACATGTTTTGATGCATTTTTATGCTTTGTAAAACATTTATGTCGGAATTTTGGGGAGCTTGGAACGGATTACAGCATTTGCATGGAAAATGCGTCTCTGCTTACGAAATGTTCTACTTACGAAATTTCTTCCAGAACCAATTAATTTCGTAAGCAGAGGTACCACTGTACTTTGGAATCTGTCTCTTCTTTGTCTATTGAACACACACACCTGCACACTCTCCAAGCTTGCCAGGTGGACACTGGCATGCAAAGCGTCCGCTGGTGGCCTCAACTGAAACACATTGCATGTCTGCAGGACATGAATGGTCTTCACACTGATCTGACAGCACTGCACAGCTGGCATCTACATGGACATAAACAGTTATAACTGTGCAAAATATTTACAAACCTCTGCAGCATTGACTGCATTTCCTACAACCCATGCAGATCATAAACCTGACATATATAATTGGATGTGCAAACAGTTTTTTTAAATAAATGTTGGATCAATACAACACCTAAAAACAAAACAAAAAACGCCAACCTACAGTTTGGAAAAGCTTCTTACAAAAAGACTTTCTAAAAGACTTTTGAAAAGATTCTCCCATGATGCATTACCAGAGAAGACATAAGATGCCACATTGATGAAAATGTGTGTAATTTTTAAATTTACATCAAGGTGTTTACATTAAGGTGGGTCATGCAGAGTCGTCATACAAAAGGCTTTGTCAGAAGTATTAATGTAAGAATCAGACTCAGAAGTATTCGGATTCTGAAAGACATGACAAGAAGGAGGAAAGCAACATGATATACAGGATGAATCTAATTAATTTATTTTTCCAAATGTGGGTTCTACTTTTTTAGCTTCTTTTATTTTTATTTTGAAGGGATTTGTAACTACTGTTTGATTCCAAAAATACAAACAACAGCAGACTGTTGCTCAAGAATAAATTGATAGATTTTGACACACACCTCAAACCTACAAATTAAAGAAAAGTGGCATATGACATATGATGTCTACATTACTATTGCTCTTTGGCATTGTGGGACATTGAGAGGATTGAGGAGAGTAGACAGGAGTACAGGGATATGCAGCGTAAGGTGAAAGTAGAGGTAGCAAAGGCCAAACAAGGGGCTTATGATGACTTGTATGCTAGGTTGGACAGTAAGGAGGGAGAGACTGATCTATACAGGTTGGCAAGATGGAGAGACAGAGATGGGAAGGACATGCAGCAGGTTAGGGTGATTAAGGACAGGGATGGAATTGTATTGACAGGTGCCAGTAGTGTGATGGGAAGATGGAAAGAGTACTTAGAAGAGTTGATGAACAACGAAAATGAGAGAGAACAAAGACTAGAAGAGGTGACTGCTGTGGACCAGGAAGTAGCAAAGATTAGTCAGGATAAAGTGAGGAGGGCGTTGACGAGGATGAAGAGTGGAAAGGCGCTCGGTCCTGATGATATACCTGTGGAGGTTTGGAAGTGTCTAGGAGAAGTGGCAGTAGAGTTTCTGACTGGGTTGTTCAAGAGGCTCTTAGATAGTGAGAAGATGCCATTTTTAAGAACAAGGGAGATGTGCAGAGTTGTGGCAACTACGGAGGAATAAAGCTGATGAGCCATACAATGAAGTTATGGGAAAGAGTAGTTATTGCTAGACTAAGGGAAGAAGTGAGCACTTGTGAGCAGCAGTACGGTTTCATACCAGAAAAGAGTACTACAGATGCAGTATTTACTTTGAGGATGTTGATAGAAAAGTACAGAAAAGGCCAGAGGGAGCTGCACTGGGGTTTTTTTTTAGATCTGGAGAAAGCTTATGACAGGGTGCCCAGAGAGGAACTTTGATATTGTATGAGGAAATCTGTAGTGGCAGAGAAATATGTTACAGCGGTGCAGTACATTTATGCAAACTGTAAGGACATGCATGAGGACTGTAAGACAATGGTGGGATGTGCTGTAGGTGTCACAGAGGAGTTCAAGGTGGAGGTGGGACTGCATCAGGGATCAGTTCTGAGCCCTTTCTTGTTTGCTATGGTGATGGACAGGCTGACAGACGAGGTTAGACAGGAATCTCCATGGACTATGATGTTTGCAGATGACATTGTGATCTGTAGTGAGAGCAGGGAACAGGTGGAGGAGAAGCTAGAGAGGTGGAGGTTTGTCCTGGAAAGGAGAGAAATGAAGGTTAGCCACAGTAAGACAGAGTATGTGTGTGAATGAGAGGGACCCAAGTGGAAGAGTGAGGTTACAGGGAGAAGAGATCAAGAAGGTGGAGGATTTTAGTACTTAGGGTCAACAGTCCAGAGCAATGGAGAGTGTGGACAAGGGGTGAAGAAGCATGTACAGGCAGGATGGAATGGGTGGAGAAAAATGTCAGGTATGATGTGTGATAGAAGAGTTTCAGCTAAAATGAAAGGAAAAGTGTACAAAACTGTGGTGAGACCAGCCATGTTGTTTGGTATTTAGACAGTGTCACTGGGGAAAAGACAGGAGACAAAGCTGGACGTAGCAAAGATGAAGATGCTGAAGTTCTCTTTGGGAGTGACCAGGATGGATAGGATCAGGAATGAGTACATCAGAGGGACAGCGCATTTTAAAGGTTTTGGAGATAAAGTCAGAGAGACCAGACTGAGATGGTTTTGACATGTCCAGAGGAGAGATAGAGAATATATTGGTAGAAGAATTCTGAGTTTTGAACTGCCCTGAGTTTTGGTCCTCCTCTAGGCCTCTAGGAGGCTTAGAGGAGGACCAAAGAGGAGATTTATGGATGTAGTGAAAGACGACATGAACGTAGTTGGTGTGAGAGAAGAAGATGCAGAAGACAGGATTAGATGGAGGCAACTGATTCGCTGTGGTGACCCCTGAAGGAAAAAGCCAAAAGGGTAAGAAGAAGAATATTAGAATGCATGCTGCCATCAGGGCAGGCATCCAAAACTCTTACTAAATTCTTGCTCAAATATTCTAGCTGTATGTACAGTATGCTATGCTATGTAAATTCAGGAAATCAAGACTTTTTATAACAACCACATGAGACCCAAGGCTGGAAACAAAACATGGGAACACTTACAAGGTTGAAGCACTCACCGTTGCATGTGCATCGTGAGGTCCGGTGGAATCGTGGTGACATAAAGCTGACTTGTGGGGTGCTATATGTGGCCAGGTTGTGTGAGTCCAGGACTATGCTCTGTTCACATCGCATTCCCCGACACTCTAGTCCTGAGCAATTTTTATCTAGGATGGCCGACACTCTGAGGACTTCTTCCAGCTGCCGTCGTGATGCACTTAGTTTCTGGGTGAGATACGCTGCCTTGTAATAGCCAATCCCTTCCGTTTCCACTGCAATGAGCATATCCAGCTGTTGTGTGCCACCAACTGGTTGCAAACTGAGTAGGTGCACCGCATCTTGCTGTGGTGAAGCCGAAGCCTGCTGCAGCACCTTTAGCATACTCTTTAGATGCAACTCAACAAATTCTTGTGGTGTCACGCTTTCAAAACGTACTGTTACTGCTTCTCGCAGCATTTCTGGCGTTGCTTGCTCCACATGTACGCTCACTGGCAAAGGCACAGCAAATTGGCCATCACTGACACTGGCATTGAGGGAGTATCTGCCTGCATCTAACCCCCCTAAAGCAATGATCTTTCCATCACGAGGACTTATTTTAAAAAGACTGCGCTGGGCTGGAGGGGCATGACCAAAGGTAAGCTCATCATAAAGGTCAGCATCTGTTGCGTGCAGCTGACCAATAATACCACCAGGAAATTCGTCCTCCATAGTAACTATAAGAACCTCTAGTGGCAAAGCCACTGGTTGATGAAGACTCTCCTCAATTACCCTGACAGTCAGCATGGAGGAGGAGGACAGACGAGGCCTCCCTGAGTCTGTCACCTGGAAGGAAAACAGTGAACAGGTAGAAACAAAAGAGATGACAAAAAGATCAGTAAAGTCAATCTGTTATGATCAGAGTCAATCTGACAAGGCACTGCTATGATACAATTAAATAATAGCAACATTATATTGCCTGTGGAGATAAGTGTTAAAACACAGCTCAGTGTACCTGCCTGGTTTATGATTTCTTCAATGTGGTGTAGCAAACAGAAGACAGTTAATACACAGCATTTCCCTAACCTAAAGAGGGTTGCCAGTTTTTGGTTGCAGTGGAATGACAGGATGCACAACTTCCATAAAACAAACACATACCTTGATTCTGGCTTTTCAAGTACAGCCCATATGCAGTCTTCATGTTCATGTGATTACAATACCTTAAATTGCTAATATTACAAAATATGAGTACCAGTACTCTTTTTTGTTCCCTGATTGTAGATTGCGTTATTCACTGACTAAGCCTGCAAAAAGAGAATTTATAACAAGTGTTGTCAGTCCAAGAAGTCGTTTATCTGGAAGTTTGGCCATGCAGCAATATGGTAAGGCAAGTAGGTTAATCTACTACTGTCTGTTTGTGCAGGTTGGAACATTGCCATGTTTTGACTTCCTGTGTCTAGGAACAACCTTTTTAGTTTACCTGTTTAAATGGTGTGATGTGCTATTTTGGGGTTGAATCTATTAAATATTTCTGAGCATTCTGTGGAACTGAGCAGTGTAAAAAAAATTGTCAGACTGAGCTGTGATGCTAACTCTAAGCCTAATGTAGTTAGGATCAAAGAAAAAAACGAGAGGGAACCTTAACAGACACCTTATTCAGGAGTTTGTTCCAGGGGCTTAGATAGTAGAATGGGTTTTTTAAAGCCATTTTTTTTCGTCACCCCCTCTCTGACTGCTAAATCTTTTTTGAAAATTTCTTCTCCTGCTTTGTCTTTAGTTTTAATTAGAGCTTCCATTTGCCAAGAATGAACAAGCAATGGATGCCTTCTTAATGGTAATGATCATGAGAAGAATATATTAATTTTAATTAAAGTTAATCTCTTATTTAAGATATTCATAGTGATTACTAGAGAAGGACTACAAATGGATACCAAAAAGATATCCATTTGTAGTCCAAAAAGATCATTTCTTTTTGATATTAAAAAATATCAAAAAGACATTAGTTTTTACCTGTATGTGAAGAACATATTCAGTGGCCATGGCCCTGCTGAACACTTGATTAGCCACCAGTGTTCCATCTTTCTCCAAAGCAAACTCTCCACCTTCATTTCCTGACAGGATGCCAAACTCGAACGGTGGGCCATTCTGAGAGGAGTCCACGTCTACGACTGACAACTGCAGGATGCTGGTTCCAATCGGTTTGTTTTCCTTGGGGGAAGGAATACTTTTATAAGGGAATTTTGTAATGCGGCACAGTACTAATTTATATCAAATGACAAATATGTCAAGTAGTATTCTGTACATTGAAAATCAAAAGGTTTGAAAATTTAGTACACGTGACAAATATTAGCAGTCATGTTAAATGAAGAAAAGAAACGCAATAAATGTGAAAATGGCAGAAAATCTCAATCTCACTCTCTCGGCTGGATAACCAAACCCACCAGAAGTCTCAATCAGGGTGGTTTCATCACTATTAAAACCAAAACTGTTCTAGCCACACAAACCTACAAGTCCACATTCCACAAAAACATTTACACATCACTTTTTAAATTTGTACATTCCCATAAGCCTTTGTGCTTCTGACTCGGAACTGGTACTAGTCAGAGTAATCACTCTTTTATAAGATAGATATCTAGCCTTAGCTCATATGTGGTTCTAATACAAACATAATATTGTCGAAAAGGTCGAAATGTCCTCTTTTGTTTTGTGGGGCTTCAGTCTTCAATCATGTCACTCAGCATACCTGCGTGACAGCAGTGAGATTGCCTGGGGAGAATGTAGGAGGATTGTCGTTGATGTCAGAAATGTCTATGTTGACCATCATGGTGGAGGACATTGGTGGAGTTCCACTATCCAAAGCTCTAATGGTCAAAGAGTAGTGAGTAACCTAGAAAGACACAGAATGGAAAATACAGAAACCACACAACAAACATGGGCCAAATTAGTGATTAGACCTACGGTAACAACATTTTCTCTGAACCCTATCATCATCATCATCATCATCATCATCATCATCATTGTAATACTGTTCAAGGGTGGCAGTAGAGGATGGGCAAAGGATCAGGAATTTTATGGTGTTAAGTTATCCTGAGAATGAAAGTGTTAGGACATATTTATGTGTTTGTACCATATTTCTTTAAGATTTATCTTGTAAAAATTGTCTGCATTGAGTATTTAATAGTGATCCTGCATAGGAAAATTCTGTTTCATTTAAAGCTTTTTATAGTGTTGGGATTTTTTCCCCCCATTATACCATTCACAACTACATTTGTACTCCACAAGTAAAAGTAGACTTAAGATCAGAAAAATGACATCAATATACTGTGTGAACAAACCCCCCCCCCCCATCACCATTCAAACTAAAACCAGTTGAAAGCAAGTCAACAGCTAAAGAAGATTATCTGCTTTCTTCAATTTAACATCAAAAACATTAAACCTAAAATATCTCTAATGTTTCGTCAGTTTGCAGGGAAAGATCATTGTAGTGTAAATGTTTCTAAATTTTCTTTTTTATAATTTATGGATGATAATTTTATTGTTTGCCTCAATTCATTGTTTTCTTTTTAATTGATATGAGATAAAAACATGTATGATTTACATGTGTGTAAATCATACAAACTGATTACATTTGGTTCTTGACCTGTGAAGTTATTTACGATGTTATGCAATTCCAAACTCTTAACAAATAATTAGACAACACAATGCTGTCTTATCAGTACATATCTTTCAATCATTTCAGTAACACCCGATTATCTAAAAGTCACTCATTAGATTCCTATGTTAAAAGTTAACAGAATTAATACAACTATTTTAAAATGTTTCAATATTGCAGGTTTTCAGAAATAGTAATAGCAATTTGGAAAAAAAGTTGTCAAGCTCAAGTTCATGGATAAAAGCTGTTGCTCTGATTTGGCTATTGGTCTGCGACAGCCTGAACTTTTGAAGCCTCGACCATCAATCAAGTATATCCTATGTATTGGTTGAGCAGTATGACTGACGTACTAACTCCAGATAAACTGTGATTCATAGTATAGAATCTGGGACTTCTTTTAACTCTGGGAGGGCTATTTTACCATATATGAGATATTAGAACAGTACAATTTTAAATACCATCCCCGCAAAAAAAAAAAAAAAAAATTGAATTTGTACTTATTGCACAAGACTTCTCAGAAACCAGTCATTACATATTCTAGTACTGTACCATGAATATAAATATATCTAAATAATAAATCTTACTTATATTCATTTAAATGCATACATACATTAGTACATAATAGAAATGTGTATATATACATATATATATATATATATATATATATATATATATATGTGTATGCAGACTTTATGTACATACAAACAAAATAAATGTCTCAACTGTGGTTTGTTCAATCTACTGCTACTGTTGTTTAGTTTGTATCCTGTTGCGACGTTTATAATTACGGTTGTTCAGCTAATGCCTATGCTGATGGTGATGCTAATATGCTAATGTTTGTGAATGCACAAGATGTAATGTTAGCTGACCACTGATGTGAAATTTCTGATATTAATATGTTATTGTGTGAATGATATTATCTTTGATATTATTTGCTTTGCAGGTCCTTCCTTACTGCATCCATAACCCTCTTCACTGGTGTTCCTCTTTTCCTGTTGCATCCAGCTCCATCATCCGCATTATTTTCCCTACGTAGTGATCATCTCTCCTATCTCTCCATCTTGTCCAAATTATCTCAATCTCATCTTTCTCAGTTTCCCACCATTCTGTCCAATATCAGCTGTCCTTCAAATATATTCGTTCTTAATCCTGTCCAGTGGTCACTCCCAAGGAAACCCTCAACATCCTCAGCTTGGCCACCTCAAGTTCCGTCTTCTGTCTTTGTGGTTATTACCACTGTCTCTAAACCAAAAACCATAACTGGCTTCACCACCAATTTAAACTTTCCCTTCAACCATTCTATAACAAATCACTCCTGACACTCTTCTCATCCAGTCCACCCTGCATGTACTTTCCTCTTCACCTCTCTTTCACACCTGCCACTGCTTTGGACATTGTTATATTTGTTTCCTTCAGAGGTGTGTGAATGTTCTCACTGTCTCATGGTCCAGTTGCTTGTTGACTCTGATGAACCCACTGAGTGGGTCAATGAAAAACTGGTTTCCCCGATCTCCACTGATGATGGAGTAGAGAATTGCTCCATTAACATGGGTGTCAACATCTTCTGCTATTACCTACAAGGACCAACAAACAAGAGAGTGAGTGATAAAATTTATAGATCTAGATCCACAGACTGAAATCCAGGTGCATCACAAGTTTATTACACAGACTCGTAAGAAAAACAGCACCCTATTTCCTGATCAGTTGAGTATCAAGGATTATACACTGTACATGTAAACACTGATATGTACTTTGGGAGACAATGAGGGCAGAAGTTAAACTAATCAAACATATCGGTCCATCAGCAAAGTGAAGAGCCATTAAAATAGCATGTGGATCTTAAAGGGCTTTCAAATGAGAGGTGACACTGTGAGTTTGATTTACTGTACACTCAAGACACACCTATGAATAATCAAGAGTCTCCAGTTTATGTACCCTTTAACTAGCAAAACGGAAAGACAGTCAAAATATGTCATGGACTTTCGACCAAGTCCTTTAGATAGGATTACACTAGAATTTACCTGGCCTACAGACTCTCCTACAGGAGCATCCTCTGACACCACTGCAGTGTAGACATCAAAGTTGAACATGGGTGCATTGTCATTGACATCCGTCAGGTTTATGTTTACTGTTGTGATGGCACTTAGTGGTGGTGTACCACCGTCACGTGCTTCCACCGTCAGGAAATAGTCTCTGCAGGTCTCATAGTCCAGAGAATGAGCAACTACAATGGCACCTAAGGAAGTTGAGGTGAGAAAAGAACAGAAAGATGTATATTAAAAAATATAATTTGTATATTTTAAATTATTACATGAGAGAGAAGCAAGTGTAATTAAAGATGCAAGCAGCTTTGAATGGGCCCTAGTGAAAAATCGGAGCATGCACGGTGTTGGGCATACAATTAAAACTGAATGCCAATCCAATCAAGCTACTTCCATCGAAGGTAGACACTCATCAAATATTATGCATCTATCACATCCATACAATCATTAAACAGAGAAAGCATTCATCTCTGTAATTTGAACTTTCCTATTCACAATGATGAAAGTTTGGATTGAAATCAGTGGATTAAACTAAATGTATTCAGGCTTTATACAATTTGCCCCCAGCATTAGCAATTACCAATCTATTAACTTAAGTGCTCTTCACATTAAAATGCAGAAGACCGCAAATATGTCTGCTCTCTCCACTGTTATTAACACTATTATAACCACCAGTTGTCATTCAACAACATACACAAATACCTGAAATTACCACTTCCACTTATGCAACACTTAAGGTTCGCCTACATGCCAATCATTTATTATAAGTTATACACACAAACTGCCTAACTTTTCTCAATGTCCTCTGTCCAACTGGTTGAACACACGTAACTCACTAATTACAAAATACTGCTGGTAAAATAACCAAGGATCAAACTCTCAATACTGCAGAACAACAATCAGTTTAGAGGTTTTTTGGTGAGGAGAAAGCAGTTCGGAATTTGTGTGATTTATCAACTGTAGACATTGCAAAGAGGACTGGTGGTGCCTCTCAGCTAGGCGAGTGTCTGTACCTTCTCAGTATTGATCCCAAGGGGTGTAGCACGGGTTTCATACACAGACATAATTTATCTGCTATTAAAATTCTGTGCTCTTTTTTTTAAAGAAAAGGTTTATGCCAATGTGGGGTTTGATATCACTTTTTATAACCAATCTTACAGCCTACTGTAAGATAACTAGTAAACTTGGTTTTCAAAGTGCTTCCCTTCTTTTCCTGATAATAGAATCGCCATCAAGCTGCCCTGAATGCACCAGCACCCCTGGCCAGCACACCTGGCCTTCAGCATAGATAAGACCTTTCATTCAGCCAGGGTTCCTGATTATGGAAGGTGATCATGCTCGTAGTGGTGGTGACACCTTCAAGAAATGAAACTGAGGACAATCAGTATTCCCTTGGTTTTACCTCTGTGTCTAAACTAGTGACCTCTTTAAACATATACCAAGATGAGATAGTCCTGTAGAAAAGCAGCAATGTATGCTTTAACATTTTATACCGGTAATTAATATATTAATTAGAAAGCACTTAAGCAAAGTTAAACAGTCGAGTCCTGTGACAAACGTGCTTCTCCTCCTGGTAATCTAGCCTATTTTTTGGTCCTCCTCAAAACTGGGTTTCTTGAGAAACTTGTTAAAAATCCAAAGTCCAAGACACAAAGCTCACATTGATTCAGAAATTTTTGGTGTCTCTCTAAATGGTGTTATATTTAAGAATGTTAATCCTGATGTGGACCAACTGTGATTCTTGTCTGTTTCATGATTAGATTCTGTGTCATGATTAGGAATACAAAATTAGGTTTACAACTATCATATACCAGGCTTAGACAATGATGAAAACTATAAGTAAACAAATAAACAATAAAGAAATAAAGAATATCCAAACATCACAACTCAACTCACAACTGTATAGACCTTGAAACTATGCCTTCATTGAAAAATGAACACTGAATAGGTATATATTCTTCGCCCTCCACAGAGGAGTTGATTCTAGAGAAGAATCTGCAGCTGGACAGCTTGTAGTGTTTTTGTAACTTTTGCGAATCAAATGAGGGATGATTGCATCAATCTCACCAGTCTTAGGATGAACGTGGAACTTCTTGTGTTCATTTCCTGATCGAATGCTGTAGGTGATTTCAGCATTAGTCCCAATGTCCTTGCTGGAAGCAAAAACTCTTAGAACCTCTGTTCCTACTCCCACATCCTCTGGCACTGATGCAAGTTGTTCACGATGTTCAAATACAGGCGGATTGTCATTAATGTCCAGCACAGTGATTGTGACATTGACTAATGAGAACAAGGGCAATGGTGAACCCAAGTCTGATGCCTGGACAGTAATCTGATAGGTTGGTTTGATCTCCCGGTCAAGAATCTTCTCCAAAATCACAATACCAGAAGACTGATCAATCGAAAAGGCCCCTCCTGCAGAGTCAGTCAGGGAGTAAATCACTGTACGACCTGGACCTGTTGAAGACCAAGAAAAGTGCTGTATTCATAAGGTGGCTTATTAATAAATATTTTTTCTACAGTTTGATCATAGCTGTGATTAAATTTGATTGAAGTCTTGGAATCATGATATTCCCTAAGAGCCTTTAGTTGTTTATCCAATGTGACAACCACAGCAAAATAAGGAGTTGATAGGTGATTGAATGCTACTTATCTTATAAACTAATCTTTAAGTTCTACATGCAACTATTTCTGTTAAATTTCATATTCACAACCAAAAATATTGTTGAGTGTTAACCAAAGTGCTGTTATCACCATATACATATGTACATTTAATTGAGCAAAGACTATACAAACAAAAAAAAACAAAAAACAAAGCCCTGTACACAAAAGGGGTTTCAACAGAAAAAGATAACTGAGTTGATCAGCAGGAAACTACTGTATGTCATCAGGCTTTGCACCTAACTTCGATCATTGGCTAACATTTTCCAATACGGAAAGTTTGCCAAAAGATTTCTGAAATTTACAGCAGTACTATTGCTTTTATTGTAGTAGCAGTGTGAAAAGTAGTCGTAGCAGTAGTCATATTTCTAGTAGCTTTAAGTTGCTTAAAGTGTAAATAATTAGTTCAAATTGAATTATCCCCACACACATTCATTGGAGTGATATATGATTAAGAAATCAGTATCATTTTCTTTTTTAAATTTTAATTTTATATACTGGTTTGATCCCCGAAGGGAAATTAAGAACGCACACTCTAGCTACTGATTCAAACGCATGCATACATATATGTTTGTGAGTACAGTCCCCTGTATCACA
Source organism: Antennarius striatus (assembly GCF_040054535.1). NCBI lineage: Eukaryota > Metazoa > Chordata > Actinopteri > Lophiiformes > Antennariidae > Antennarius > Antennarius striatus. Next base: position 5,752,315 of record NC_090781.1, on the reverse strand, counting down.
CACACACACAAGGGGGCCTGTAGGCATGCAGGGGAGGTAGAGTGGCAGGCAGCTCCTTCTTGGTGCGCCTCAAATGAGCAATTTGTAAAGGGGACGGCACCTTGCTCAAGGGTGCCTCTGCAGTGCTCCGGAGGTGAGCTGACACCTCCCACTGTCAGCTCACCTCCGGGTATTTTTTTGGGTATTTTTTACCACTGAGCCACTGCCGCCTCATCACCACTCATCTTTTAACCTTAAATCGATGCATCTTATATTTAATATTTGAAGGGTTGTATATGAAAAACATTTAGTAAAGCAGTATTTAATGCACAAATCACCATTAAACAACACTAGTTCTATCAGTAATATTAAAAGTACAATAATCTTACCTTCATCAGGGTCGATGGCCTGAATGCGAGTGAGCAAGGCTTTTGGGATGGTGTCTTCATAGACACTGGCAGTGTACCGTGGCAGGGTGAAAATGGGTGCATTGTCATTTACATCAGTCACGGTTAGTTGCACCTCAGACCGGCACAACTGCCCACCACCATCTGTGGCTTGGGCAATCAGGCGGTAGTTAGGTGTTCCCTCACGGTCCAGAGTCACAGATGATTTAACCTCACCTGTACAGATTAGAAACAACACAGTAGAGAAAGACCAAATGGGATGTTATCTAAAACATAATTTCCACTAATTGTGGTGAAGTTAGTGACTTAGTCTTATTCCTTATTGGAATGACTCCAAGTGAGGCTTATAAGTTCAGAGAAGAAAAGCTTTGTCTTTTCATACCAGTGTCTGGGTCCATACTGAAGTCTTGAGAGCCAGGCCCATGTAAGGAGTATTGAATCCAGGCATTGAGGTTCATATCTGAATCCGTAGCTCCAAATCTCAATAGTACACTGTTGATTGGGATGTCTTCAGGAATGGAGGCAGTGTACACGGTCTGCAGACATAAAATACATGCATGCACAAACACACACATACGTACATACATATGAAGACACACACACAGACACCCCATAGAAATAGAAAGATAATGAGAACGGAAATGACAAAAATTTTAAGCTTCATCCACAGCTGAGTCAAATATATGTAATGTCCACAGATCATCAAAAACTACCTGATTACATCTTCCACCATGACTATGTACAGTTTTTGGTTTTTATGAAAACAAGCAACACATAGCTTTATATATCACCTGGTCGCAGATGGGACTGTTATCATTGGTGTCTACCACCGTCACCTCCACTGTGGCTTGGGAAACAAATAGTCCATCACTGGCAGTAACAATGATTGTGTAAAGGTTACGTTCCTCTCTGTCCAGAGGCCACTTCACATACATCTTCCATTCACCCTGAACCAGACCCAGGGCAAATACACCACGATAGTTCCCACCTGGATAACAGACAGACAGGGCGACAGCCAGACAGAGAGGTAGAGAGATGCAAAATTACTGACGAAGATACTAAACATGCAGTATAAACATAAAGGGATGGAAATGTCAATCTCTCGGGGCGAAGTCACCGAGGTAGTTAAACAACTGCACGGTGGCAAAGCCCCGGGTGTTGATGATATTCGCTCGGAAATGCTGAAGGCTCTGGGTGTTGAGGGGCTGTCGTGGATGACACACCTCTTTAACATTGCGTGGAAGTCTGGGACAGTGCCGAAAGAGTGGCAGGCTGGGGTGGTGGTTCCTCTTTTTAAAAAGGGGGACCAGAGGGTGTGTGCCAATTACAGGGGCATCACACTCCTCAGCCTCCCTGGGAAAGTTTACTCCAAGGTGCTGGAAAGGAGGGTCCGGCCGATTGTCGAGCCACAGATTGAGGAGGAACAATGTGGGTTCCGTCCTGGTCGTGGAACAACGGACCAGCTTTTTACTCTCACAGGGATCCTAGAGGGGGCTTGGGAGTATGCCCATCCAGTCTACATGTGTTTTGTAGACTTGGAGAAGGCGTATGATCGAGTCCCCAGGGATATACTGTGGGAAGTACTACGGGAGTATGGGGTGAGGGGGCCTCTCCTCAGGGCCATCCAATCCCTGTACGCCCAAAGTGAAAGCTGCGTTCGGGTTCTCAGCAGTAAGTCAAACTTGTTCCGAGTAGCTGTTGGCCTTCGCCAGGGATGCGAAGGATCACCAATTCTGTTTGTGATTTTCATGGACAGGATATCGAGGCGTAGTCGTGGTGAGGAGGCTTTACAGTTTGGTGGCCTGAGGATTGCATCACTGCTTTTTGCAGGTGATGTGGTCCTGTTTGCGTCATCAGCCTGTGACCTGCAGCGCTCACTGGTCCGGTTTGCAGCCGAGTGTGAAGCGGCGGGGATGAGGATTAGCAACTCCAAATCTGAGGCCATGGTCCTCAGCAGGAAACCGGTGGAATGTCTTTTCCACGTGGGGAATGAGGTCCTTCCACAAGTGAAGGAGTTTAAGTATCTTGGGGTCCTGTTCACGAGTGAGGGAACAATGGAGCGTGAGATTGGACGGAGAATTGGGGCAGCAGGAGTGGTATTGCAGTCGCTTTACCGCACTGTTGTCACAAAGAGGGAGCTAAGCCGAGAGGCAAAGCTCTCCATCTACCGTTCAATCTTCGTTCCTACCCTCACCTATGGTCATGAGCGATGGGTCATGACCGAAAGAACGAGATCGCGGATACAAGCGGCTGAAACGGGTTTTCTCAGGCGGATAGCTGGTGTCTCCCTTAGAGATAGGGTTAGAAACACTGCTGTTCACGAGGGGCTCAGAGTAGAGCCGCTGCTCCTTCGCGTGGAAAGGAGTCAGTTGAGGTGGTTTGGGCATCTGGTGCGGATGCCTGCTGGACGCCTCCCTAGGGAGGTGTTTTTAGTGTTTTAGAGTGTTTTATAGTAGATTTCACATTAAAATTCTAATTGTACAACAAATGGTGAATGCTGAGGGGGTAGGAGTGGTGACAGACTGATCAGAAGGTAAATGAAAGATATTATCAATACTTTTTTGTAGTTTTAGACTTTTGATCTCTATGACCGGAAGGAATAACCAGCGATGCGTGTAAATATGTATTCACTTCGCTTGCTATTTTTCATGCCTTTTTAAATTGAAATGAAAAATCTAATTATCGAATTTAAAAAAAACCAAAAACTTAACTATGGCATACCAATGGTGTTGTCTAAGTCAAAGTTAAAATGTTTACAAGTAAACATTGAGTAATATTTTGTATGACTGTATCTTCACATAGTGAATGCAAGTTTTCAATTGTTGAATCTCACATTTATACCTGCATAAAGTAGGACAGAAATAAAGATAGTTAAGCTTGAACTATTGACTTTAGTGTATTTTTGTAGGTAAACTGAATAGAAGATTTTGCCCTCAGAATGCATGAAAACCCCATTTTCTAAAAAATTTCCAGTGGGGGCCTCCCCGGAACCCCCCTGTAGAGGGGTATCCCCCCACCCCTTACGACAAGTGTGGTTTTACACCCCCCAACAATTGAAAACTTGCATTCACTATGTGAAGATACAGTCATTCAAAATATTACTCAATATTCATTTGTAGGTTTTACTTGGACTACAAGACATTTTAACTTTGACTGAGACACTTTGATTTTAATAAATTTAATTATTGGTATTATTCAATGTTTACCTGTAAGTTTTACTTGCTATTATAGCAAGCCGCTGTCTTGGACACAGAATGTGGCGTTTTGTGGCTTACTAAATTCTTTTACACTGAGCCACAGTGGCTTAGTCATACTACCTCCTAGTGCAAGCCCAGCTTAGGTGTGTATTAATATTTTTGTTTTGGTACAAAGATGCAGTTCAATAACAGACAAATAGAACGGTACTCACTTGTAATGTGGTAGCTGACTTGTCTGTTAATGGCAGAGCTGTCATCATCTCTGGTGTTCAGCAAAGCTACAACTTCCCCTGGTGGGTCACTTTCCTGAACCGAACCAAAGTAGTGTTGCTCAAGGAACTTTGGTGGGTTGTCATTAATGTCCAACACTAATACAATAACAGTACAGGTACTGGAAAGGGATAAGGTCTCGCCAAGGTCTGAGGCCACCACTGTGAATGTGAAGGATGGATTGGTCTCATGGTCCAGGTCCTTATTTGTAGCAATCCAGCCTGTGTTGCTGTCAATACTAAATGTACTAAGCAATGTGTCTGAATACCTCTCTGGCTGGCTAAAAGTCCCAAGACTGTATGTAACCTGACCACTGCCCCCCGAGTCTGAATCTAATGCTTGGACTTTGATGATTCTAGTTCCAGTGGGCATCCCTTCTATTACTGTAGCCTCATAGGAGCTTGCCTCAAAGACTGGTTTATTGTCATTAATGTCCAACACTTTGACTTCAACATTGACAGAACTAACGGAATCCAGTTTAACCTGTTGTACAGTGGCAGTGACTCTGAAGAAGTATCCTCTGATCATCTCATGGTCCAAAAGTTTATCAAGCTTGATTAAACCTGTTTCCTTTTCAACCACAAACACACCACCGTAGTTGTTTTCTCTGGTTTCTCCATTAACCAGGGCAAAGGTAGCAGATAGTGAGGCATATCCAGGGTGAGTATTGAGGTGGACTCTCCCTATGGGGGTGCCTATTGGGGTATCCTCCAGCATACTAAATTTGTACTGATGCTGGCCAAAAGCAGGAATGAAGGCATCAGGACCAAGGACATGAATGTAGACAGAAACGAGAGCGTGTCGGACTGGATGTCCTCCATCCACAGCCTTCACAAAAAAAGACAAGATGGAGTTCCTCAAGTGGCTAAAACTGTTTTTTGTCATCATCCAACCATTTTCTGGGTCTATCTCAATAATATCTGCCACAGGGACATGTGCCTCACTGTAAATTGAATATGTCACTTTGGCATTAGTGCCATCATCAGCATCAAAAGCCTGAATTTGTGTAACCAAAAAACCTTCAGCCACATCAGAATGTACGGAAGCCCTGTACTCTGTGGCATGGAAATGAGGTGCGTTATCATTTTCATCCAAAAGCGTGAGTTGTACAGCACAGTAAGAGACATATCCACCCGGGTCTTGTGCGGCAACTGTCAAAACAATGTCTTTGTTGCCTGGGTCCTCACGATCAAGCTTTTCCAGCGTGGTTATCTGACCGCTTATATCAATGCTGAATTTGTCCTTTCCCACATCATTCACAAAGAAATAAGAAATATGACCAAATACTCCAAGATCTGCATCTGTTGCCTTGACCTGAAATAAAAAAATTTAAAAAAACGTACAGACAAGAGTATTTTACAGTATAATAGTGCGTTTCTAAGACATTGCATTAAGGATAAGTATAAATAACCCCCAAAACACTTACCTGTAGAACTTTGGTTCCAACAGCAGAATTCTCCTTTAATTCTGCCTCATAGATACTCTGTCCAAAAACTGGACTATACAGGTTGGCTGCCAACACCTTTACATGGACCTGTGCAGTGCTAGTGAACACTCCATCAGACACTGAAACATTGAGGCTGTATGAAGTATCCATTCTTTCCTTACGATGGCTTGACAATATAATGCTCCCTGTTTTTTTGTCAATAACAAAATTATTTTTTTCATTTCCTGACAATATGCTGTACTCCAACTTGTCAAAATCTGAGCTGTCAGCATCTGAGGCTTGAACACAGGTTACGAAATGATCCCTTGGTGCTAATTCATTCACATAAGCTTCATAAAGAAGTTGGTTAAAAACTGGAGGATTATCATTGATGTCCTTCACTACGGCCATGACTGACACTTCACTACTCAATGGCGGAAAACCATTATCAGTGGCCTTAACAGTGAACTCATACTTCTGGATCACTTCATGGTCTAGCGTACGGGCGGTAAGGATTAAGCCACTGCTACTATCAATGTGAAAGTAGTCTGTGCTGTTCGGTACATCTGAAAAGATCTGGTAGCGGACAATATTGTTCTTTTCTGAGTCTTTGTCAGTGGCAATAACTTGAAGTGCTGGCGTTCCAATCATGGCTGTTTCAGACAAAACTACCCTGTAGGACATTTTCTGGAAAACAGGTTGGTTATCATTTACATCCTGTACAACAATATCTACATCCACCTCAGCCCTGGCACCAGTCAGATAGTCTGTAGCTCTGATGGTTAGGTGGTAAAATGTTGCTGCTTCATAATCCAAAGAGTGGATGACACTTATGACTCCAGTATCAAAACCAATGTCAAACTGAATGTATGGGTCTCCATCAACAATGGTGTAGATTATATTTTGACCTTCTGGACTAGTGGCATTAATGCCAATGATAGGGGTGTGCACAGCCACATCCTCATTCACAGATACAGAATAAAATGATTTGTCAAAGACAGGCATAGCTTTGTTGACAACAGTTACAGAGAACTCTATAATAGATGAGAGAGGTGGATAACCACTATCTCTAGCATATATCACCATCTGGTAGTCCACGTTGGACGAGTCAGACTCAAAAGTCCTCTTGAGGTTGAGACTACCTGTCTGCCAGTCAATTTCAAAGTGATCATGGTCATTCTTGAGGTAGTAGGACACCTTTCCATTCACACCTTTGTCATTATCTACTGCCATGACTCTAAAAATCGGTGTTCCTGGCTCAGCTTCGACTTGAACAGTTGCATAATAAGGAAGTCCAACAAATACAGGTGCATTGTCATTTACGTCCTCAACTTGGACTCTAACCATAACTCTTGCCACATGCAGATGGTCATGCTCTCTTCTTGCCTCAACAATAAGTTCGTACAACTCTCGCTCTTCACGGTCCAAAGGTATGCCAACAGTTTGAATCACACCAGATGTTGGGCGGATTCTGAAGTTTGTACCAGCATTCAACAAGGTATACTTTAATGGCTCATTTAGATGGTTTCCCACAGCATTGACCACAGCCACTGTTGTGATATCTGAAACATTCTCCTGAATAGATGATAAGTAAAGGCTCTGGCTAAAACTGAGACCAGAGTCCAGAGCTTCTCGGACTAGTATTTTCACCAAAGCCATGGTGGAGAACTTTCCATCTGAAACTTGAACACTGAATTGAAAACGCTCTTTCGAGAAGACATTCTGTTTGACAGTGATAACCCCGTTGGAGGAATGGATGTTAAACTGTTCCGGTGCACCTTCAGTCAAAGAGTAGGTGAGTTCTGCATTGATATCTTTGTCAGGGTCTATAGCTGAAACTTGCAAAACTTCTACTCCTATATATGTGGGTAGTAGCAAAACTGATTCATAGGTATTTTGGGTGAAGCTAGGAGGTGAATCATTTACGTCAATCACTTGTATTGTGACTTCAGTTGGACTATCTGCTGTCAAATGTGGCTGGCCGTTGTCCCTTACATGAACACTGAAGTGGAATGTTGACAATGTCTCATGGTCTAATTTAGCAGTGGTTCTGATTGAACCTGTTCCTGCATCCACTGTGAAGAACTTTTTTGCAGTGTCCTCAACAATCTGGTAGACCAACAAAGCATTTTGGTTGCTGTCAGCATCAGTGGCCTTAATTACTAAAGGTGAGTTATCTGAGTTCAAGACCACACTGTTAATTGGTGCTGCCTCACTGATGCTGCCATGATAGTGAAACTTCTGGAAAACTGGTGAGTTGTCATTCTTATCTATTACTTGAATTAATAGAGTGACATTCGAGTCCATACCAGCCATATTGGTAGCCTGGATTATAAGGTTGTAAGATGGTGTAGTCTCATAGTCAAGATACTTTTGAGTTGTAATCACTCCACTGTACTGATTTATCTGAAAAACCCGATTGACATTGCCCTGTTTGATGTTGTAGGTGAGGGTTGACTGGCTGACTGCACAAACTGAGGCAACGGAGGTCCCCACAATCGCATTCTCTGTGATCTGAGCCTGATATTCAGATTGAGGGAATTTTGGACTGGCATTGTCAGAAAGAGTTACAGCAATACGCACAATTGTGGTAGCTGACAGGGGAGGGTAGCCTTTGTCAGTAGCTCTGATAGTGAGGAAATAATGGCCAATACTGGCCAAGTTCAGGTGACGTGCAACAGTGATGATGCCCAAAACTGGTTCAATATTAAATGTATCTCCGTTGTTCCCTGTTGGTAAATGACAAAGAAGAAACAAAAACCATTAAAAAAAATTAACGACCTGGTACATATTGTAAAGAGAATAATTTACAGGAACGAAAAGTATAAAACAAGTGGTGGATATAAAAAAGCAACCATTGTTAGAAAAGCATACCTGCTTCACAGGAGTAGTGTAGCTCTGCATTTTCACCTTTGTCCTTGTCCAGGGCAGTGACCTGGACCACAGCTGATCCTACTGCTGCTGACTCATAAACAGAGGCTTCATAGAGCTCACTAGTAAAGATTGGCACATGGTCATTGACATCTTCTACTTCTATAAACACACGAGCCAGGTTCTTTCTGTAAGGAAATTCTTGATCCTTCACCTGTGGGCAATAGATACAATGAGAGTATAGTCTTGAAGGTTGCATTTAGCTCTCTTGATAATGTACATATCAAACAGAGGTATGGCTCTTAAAAAAATTAAAACCCGTTTGAGGGGTTCTTGTTCTGGCCACTGAAGATCATTAGTTTAACCCACAAGACTAAAAACTATAGAGTGAGACCATAGATCAAAGCAAGTGCTTTGATCTGTAAGAGTAGGTCAGAGCACTAGCTTTGATCACCCCTGAATTTTGAAGTCAGGGGTATCGAGGGATGTTGGTTTGTGACTGCTTTGGTTCTAGTTTTCTTTCACTTAGTAGTGTTCAATCTCTCCCCATCTTTGTTTGACTATGCCTTTTTTTATACTCAGGATGACACTACCATGTGTCACCAACTAACTTGTTGACCAATGGGATGTTCAAATCATATATGTATGCGAGCATTAACTAGTCATTTGCCATCCCTGTCACAACTTTTTTGTTTCCTCTGGCTGGAATAAAAATCAGAATAATCTTCTATTTATGAAATTCAATGAGGCTGATGAGGTCAATAAATGAATATATTGTTATGTTAAAAAGAATTAGAAAATCATTGTATTCTGTTTTATTAATATTTTATAGAGCATGTTAATGTTCTTGTCACCGTGCCACTGTTATAGCAACTAAACTTCAGATATAAGTTTATAAATGTTATAGAGGTATCAAATGGAACTATAATTCTGCTGTATAAATACAGGAATGCCTGGACTTCCTGAAAAAGACACTTAAGGGGTCACACATATTAAGAAAAACTTTTAGATGTATAATTCACTATATGAGAGAAGACAAATGCTTACGATAACAGTCAGGATATGCTGGGAACAAGCCTCATGATCAAGCCTTTGAGCAGTATAGATGACACCCTGTGTGGGGTGGATGTGGAACAGACTTAAGCTATTGTAGTCTATAGAGCTCTGCAGTGAGTAAGTTAGATGGTGATGCTCATCACGGTCTGAAGCCAAAACCTGGACAACCTCAGTGTCAGGTGGTGTGTCTTCAGAAATAGTGATCACATATGTTGACTGAGAGAAGATGGGAGCATTGTCGTTGTTGTCCATAACCATGATGTGAACCTGCAACAATAACAAACACAAAGGTCTGGAAGGTGACAATTTGTTTATTTTATGAGGATTGATTTCTATTTCTTTCATGCAATGTTGTCTTGATTTCAGAGAGAAACTATAATCTAGAAAAATCATTAAACATGAAATAGAAAGTCTTAGATTATTGATCTGATAAGGCCAGAAAACGAGACTAAATGCTGATACTAGACAGGCTGCATTTTCTAAGATGAAAAAATTATACCCGGGTGATAAATTCCTTCACGAAAACTATCTGCTCTCTTTGGATGAGTACCACTAATTTCTGAAAGACGCTGTACTTCCCCCCTGAAGGGTCAACCAAGGTATAAAAACCGGAATCTCCCAAGAGATGCCCTCTTCTCCCCTTCTTCCCCCCTCAGTCCACTAAGTCTTGGGCTGGGGACCGGATGATAACCGGTTCAAGGCCAAACATTCAAGGCCAAAACATTCCGGAGTGTTAACTGGCAGTGGAGAGGTGTGAGATCTTGCCACAACTATCTTGCCACAACAACAAATGCTGTCAGGAAACTGTGGACCGAGTCTGAAAAATGGACGGAAGAATTGTCCAGCTATCTCCCAATAAGCAAGAGGCTTTGTCTGGGTAAAATAGATCATGATGTAACTATATGACCGATTACTGAGCCGTGCTAATCATAAAGATTGCATTTATCACTCTGCATTTTTGGTGCTATAATCTCACTGATCATTGTGCACAATTGCTGGGATCCCTATTTTTCTCCTTTGGTCTACCCCATCCCTCTCTCTCCCACTCACCCTTCCATATTTACAATTTTTAATTAAATTTTATTTTATTTATGATTTTTTTGATAATTATCATCATTATTATTAATGTTATTATCATTATTATTATTATTTATTATTATTATTATTATTATTAGTAGTAGTAGTAGTAGTTTTACTAGTAGTAGTCGTATTATGCATCTCATTCTTCAACATACAGTATATTTGTGTTTACTAAGGTAAATGACTGTATGCCTCCAAATGATAAAATTATGCAATACCTGTGTGTATGCAGTGTTGGTTCCATCTGTGACTTGCACTGTCAGGTTGTAGAAGGAGCACTGTTCTGCATCCAAAGGCTTAGCAATGATGATGGTGCCCACAGACTTCTCTACGTCAAACACACTGCTGCTGTCCCCACCTACTCCGTAGGATGAAGGTCAGAGAGGAGGAAGGAAGTTTTAGACATTTTTAAATCTTGAAAAGATACCTTGAAACATAACAATTGCAGTACATGAACATGCACACACATAAAGCTAGGCAACAGAGGATTTCAGTCATGTGAATCCATCCATTCATTCATCCATCCGTCCATCTTTATCCGGGGCCGGGTCGCGGGGGTAACAGTCTCAGCAGGGATGCCCATACATCCCTCCCCAGAGACCTCCTCCAGCTCCACTGGAGGGAGCCCGAGGTGTTCCCCGGCCAGCCAAGAGACATAGTCCATCCAGCGTGTCCTAGGTCTTCCCCGAGGTCTCCTCCCAGTGGGACATGCAGTAGGACACCTCCCCAGGGAGGCGTCCAGGAGGCATCCGGAACAGATGCCCGAGGCACCTCAGTTGGCTCCACTCGAGGTGGAGGAGCAGCGACTCTACTCCAAGCTCCACCCTGGTGACTGAGTTCCTCATCTTATCTCGAAGGATGTGCCCAATAACTCTGCGGAGGAAACTCATTTAAGCTGCTTCTATCCGGGATCTTGTCCTTGCGGTCATGACCATTGGAAGTAGGAACGTAGATTGACCACTGCATCAAGAGCTTTGTCTTGCGACTCAGCTCCTTCTTTAGCAAGCAGACCTATACAGGAACTGCATCACTGCAGAAGCTGCACCGATCAGTCTGTCAATCTCACGTTCCATCCTTCCCTCACATGTGAACAAGACCCCAAGATACTTAAACTTCTCCACTTGGGGCATAGACTCTCCACCGACCTGAAGAGGGCACACTGCCCTTTCCGGTCGAGAACCATGGCCTCGGATTTAGAGGTGCTGATCCTCATCCCACTTGCATCACACTCAGCTGCAAACCATCCCAGTGCATGCTGAAGGTACATGTTCGATGAGGCCAACAGGACAATATCATCAGCAAAAAGCAGAGATGAAGTTCTTTGGTCCCCAAACTGGACTCCCTCCGGATCCTAGCTGCGCCTAGAAATTCTGTCCATAAAAAATATGAACAGAACCGGTGATAGAGGGCAGCCCTGCCGGAGTCCAAGTGCACCTTGAACAGGTCTGACTTACTGCCAGCAATGCGAACCAAGCTCTGGCTTTGGTCATAGAGGGACCGGACACCCCTCAGCAAAGGGCGCAAATCCCATACTCCTGAAGCACTCCCCACAAGATACCACGAGGGACACAATCAAATGCCTTCTCCAGATCCACAAAACACATGTGGACTGATTGGGAAAACTCCCATGAACCCTCGAGCACTACATGGAGAGTGTAGAGCAGGTCCAGTGTTCCGCTACCGGGATGAAAACCACATTGTTCTTCCTGAATCTGCAAGTAAAACTATAGGTCTAATCCTCCTCTCCAGTACCCTGGAGTAGACTTTCCCTGGGAGGCTGAGGAGTGTGATCTCCTATAGGTCGAACACACCCTTCGGTCCCCCTTTTTGAAAATGGGACCACCGCCCCGTCTGCCAATCCAGAGGTACTGTCCCTGACTACCATGCAATGTTACAGTGGCATTTCAACCATGACAGTCCCTGCATATCCAGAGGCTTGAGGTACTCAGGGCGAATCTCATCCATCCCCGGTGCTTTGCCACCTAGGAGTTTGGCAACCACCTGTTTGACTTCAGCTTGGGTGATGGAAGAGTCCATCTCTGAGACTTCAGCCTCTGCTTCCTCTGTGTAAGACATGGTAGTGGGATTGAGGAGATCCTTGAAGTATTCTTTCCACCGCCGACAATATTCTCAGTCGAGGTCGGCAGCTCTCCACCTCTACTATAAACAGTGTTGGCTGTGCACCGCTTTCCCCTTCTGAGGGGTCGAATGGTTTGCCAGAATTTCTTCAAGGCTGACCGATAGTCTTCCTCCATGGCCTCCCCAAACTCCTCCCAGACCCGAGTTTATGCCTCCGCGACTACTCGAGCTGCCGTACGCCTGGCCTGCCTGTACCTGTCAGCTGTCTCTGGAGTCCCACAACTTACCAAGAGATAGGACTCCTTATTCAGCTTGACGCCATCCCTTACTTCCGGTGTCCACCACTGGGTTTGAGGGTTACCGCTGCGACAGACACCAGAGACCTTGCGACCACAGCTACAAGCAGCCGCTTCGACAATGGTGGTGGAGAACATGGTCCACTCTGACTCAAGGTACCCAGCCTCCTGCGGGATCTGGGAGAAGCTCTCCCAGAGGTGGGAGTTGAAGACCTCACTGACAGAGGGTTCTGCCAGACGTTCCCAACAGACTCTCAAAACACGTTTGGGCCTGCCGAGTCCGGCCAGCCCCCTGCTCTGCCAGCGGATCCAGCTCACCACCAGGTGGTGATCGGTTGACAACTCTGACCCTCTCTTCACCCAAGTTTCCAAAATATGCGATCGGAGGTCTGATGATATGACAACAAAGTCGATCATCGACCTCCGGCCTAGCATGTCCTGGTGCCATGTGCACTTATGGATATCCCTGTAGTTGAACAAGGTGTTTGTTATGGACTAACTGTGACTAGCACAGAAGTCAAATAACAGAACACCACTTGTGTTCAGATCAGGGAGGCTGTTCATCCCAATCACCACTTTCCATGTCTCACTGTCATTGCCCACATGAGTGTTGAAGTCCCGAGGAGAACAATGGAGTTCCCAGTTGGAGCACTATTCAGTACCCCTCGCAGGGACTCCAAGAAGGCCGGGTATTCCTCACTGCCATTTGGCCCGTAGGCCGAAACAACAGTGAGACACCTGTCCCCAACCTGAAGATGCAGGGACGCAACCCTCTCATTCACCGGGGTGAACTCCAACATATGACAGCTGAGCTGTGGGGCTACAAGCAAGCCCACACCAGCCTGCCGCCTCTCACCTTGGGCAACACCAGAAAAGTGGAGAGTCCAGACCCTCTCAAGGGTTTGGGTTCCAGAGCCCAAGCTGTGAGTGGAGGTGAGCCTGACTACATCTAGTTGGTACCTCTCAACCTCCCTCACAAGCTCTGGCTTCTTTCCCCCCAACAGGGTGGCATTCCATGTCCCTAGAGCTAGACTCTTTGTCTGGGGATTGGGTCGTCGAGCCCGATGCTTACGACACAGTCTACACAGTCCTAAATTTGTTGTTCTGCATTCCCTTTCTATTCTCTCAGAGAATGAAAGACTAATCAAGTATATTGTATGACTGGAAATTACTGCTATACATATAGTTGCTGGGCTTGTGCTAGCCGATTGCCACTACGCCATAGGTGAAGTAAATTCCAGAGTGGCTACAAGTTTTTTAGCCTGTGTTCTTATTTTTTGGAAAAAAAGGCTAAAACTTATAACTTTTTTGGACTCGCGAAAATCCCAGTGCGATAACATAAGAAAACAAACTTTTTCTCTCGCTAGGCAACTTTTGTGGACTCGCGAAAATCCCAGTGCGATAACATAAGAAAACGAACTTTTTCTCTCACTAGGCAACGCGCATGCTGACGCAAATAGCCAAAGTGACCCGAACCCTCCCGATCATTAAGTATGCACTCGGGTCCAATGAAAAAAAAGATTCTATTTTTACAAGCTAAACCCGTGAATTGGTGTACGACAAAGCGAGGACGATCGATCAAAAGAAAATTAGAATAGAGTGTTTTATAGTAGCTTTTGTGTTAAAATTGTAATTGAACAACAAATGGTGAATGCTGAGAGGGGGTAGGAGTGGTGATAGACTGATCAGAAAGTAAATGGAAGATATTATCAATACATTTTGTAGTCTTAGACTTTTAATCCCTATGACTGGCAGGAATAACCAGAAATGTGTTTAAATATGTAATCACCTCGCTTGCTATATTTCATGCCTTTTTAAATTGAAATGAAAAATCATAGTATCGAATTAGAAAAAACCCAAAAAAACTAGACTATGGCATACCAATGATATTGGTGGTGGTGGTGCCCTCAGAATGCACCAGAATGCAGGAAAACAACCCCATTTTCTAAAAAATTTCCCGGGGTAGGCCACCTGAACCCCCTCATGACGAGCGTTGCTCATTGGCGTGGCGTGCTGCGCCGCTGTCTTGGACACATTTTTTGTGTGCTTTTTGTGTCATACTACCACCTACTGCAATTCCAGAATTGACATGACCTGATGTTTGCATTGGTGTAAAGGGTACATAAACACTGAGAACACTGATGTATCCCCGTTCTACCTATTCACATTAAATTACAACACATATAGACAGACAGCATTTCAGCACCACACACTCTTATGGAAGATCACAGTTACACAATGAAGCATGAACACTGCCCTGCAAGCAGAAAAAGACTAACCCTAGGTTTTCAAAGACAGGTAGGAGTTCAAAAGAACTAATTTGGCTCATCTTTGACTTAGCCTGAACCTTATTGTTGGCTGTCCAGATGCAGGAAAAAAATAAAGTAAGACACAAGGTAACCAAGCAATAGGATATTAGAGCCAAAAATATAATGGAGGCCTGACACGATTCAAAGCATCCGAGAGCAGATAACACCTCAGTGTACAGAACAACAATAGAACACAAGACTATCTGGATGGAACACTTGACAAGATGAAAATTTTTAAAACACTGGAGGCTAATATATGATATGGGGAAGGAAAAACAGACATCAGCACTAAAAATGTAATAATGTAGGAGCTGACTATTGATTAAAAAAGATGAAAATACACACCTTCCATGAACTGATGGAGAGCATGTGGTTTTGTTACTATGAATCAAAATCACATAGAACTTGTCATTGCCATCCCTCACTGGTAAGGCAAGTTCACAAGCAGTTATGTTTCTTCAGAAAAACTGAGGAACCGTAAGTCTTGTGCCACAGTCTACTGGTCACTTTACACAACACAAAGAAACTTACCTGAAACATTACTAAATTGGCAACATTATTAAATTGGTTTATGAAACAATATGTCTAAGCTTGAGCAGTTACCCTAACAACCAGCCTTTAAAACAGTAGTTAGGCAAACTAATACAAACTTCTTAAAAATATAAAATATTTCATCAAAAGTCCAAAATAAATGTGTAGGTGTGTGAGTGTGTGTGTAATAGAAGAGAGATAGAGGAAACGAGAGAGAAAAGAATAAAAGTAAAGGAGAGCAATTATGAACAGCTAGTTTTGCACAATGATTGATGTATATGTAACGCCAACATTAAACACAGCTCAATAATCAGTCCCAGAATAACATCACTGAGTTACTCTGCCCAGCCATAAAGCCTTTTACTTATTTAGAGGTAGCTGGTGAAATGATGAGTGTATGATGTGAAACGAAATTCTTTTTCTACTCAGTTATGTATTGTTGTGGCAATGAGACAGCAGTTTCTCTGTTGTGGACAGTGCGAGTGGCATAGCTGACTAAATTTAATGTATGAATTTTGTTGATTAAATATTGGAATGAGAGACATGTTGATTCTATTCTGCAATTTTACAAGCCAAATGGCTTCTACCCGTCAAACCTTTATTTCTTTTTCGGATGTTGTTGTTGATGTTGCAAATGTGATGAAGGTGAAGTCTGTAGTAATATTTGGAAAGAAAAAAATAAACAAATAAAACTAAAAATAAAATAAAATAAATAATGTACCATGGGTAGCAGCAATACCAATGCGGCTGAATGGCTGAATAAACATGACATGCAAATCAGCTCACCTCCCAAGCACTGCTAAGGCACCCTTGAGCAAGGCGCTGTCCCCTTTATAAGTTGCTCATTAGGGCGCACCACAAACGAGCTGCCCGCCACTCTACTCCCCCGTTCTGCATGCCTACAGGCCCCTTGTTTGTGTCTGTTACAGAATTGTACACACTATACATACATATGAATATACATACAGTTTTATCCGCACTATAAGGCACACTGGATTACTGGCACACTTTTAATGAATGGCCTATTTAAAAAAAAAAAAATCATACATAAGGCGCACCAGCATATCTGTGAAATCATTTTCAATGAATGGTCTATTTTAAAACTTTTTTCATATATAAGGCACATTGGATTATAAGAAATTGAGAAAATAGAGAAAATAAAGGCTTTTAGATGCTCCTTATATTGCGGAAAATATTGTATATCCCAACCTATATATTTGAATAAGCTCACTTGATAACCTCACACTGTCATACTTCCAGCGTCTACCCATAAGTTCGGCCCGCTAGCCGAATTAGCTCACTTACAGAGCCGTTTTGGCTTTGTCAAACAAAGAGGTTTGTTTTCTTGTGATGGCAAAGAAAAAAAACAAGCGAAGTCTGATATTATTGTTTTATTGTTGAATTTCCACGGGTTCCCACTAGTATATATATACACACATAAATATATATACAGCGCGCCCTCATTCTTTGCGGTTAATATGTTCCAGGAAGGAGTCTGCGATCGAGATCTATTTATGTTATTATTGATGATAATTTAATCGTTCTGGGTATATATACGTATATCTATGTATGTATATGTATATATATTATATATATATATATACTGTATATATACTGTATATATATACACACACACATACATTATGCATATATATGTATACATATACTGTATATACATACATATATACATAAATATACATATATACTACAACAACGCTACAGCAAGGAGCCAGGACGCCAGGTCAGCGGGGAGATTTCACCATCCCCCCCATAATGCGATATTGGGTACCAAGTCCCAAGAGACAAAGACAGCTTCAATAAAAGAGCTGCTGACCTGAGAAGGAAGATCGTGACCCAACTGGAAACCTGAAGCCTCCAACAAATACTGAAGCTGAGTTGTCAAGTACCTTCAGAAGATCTGCTAGAAGATTTGGATGCTGCAATAAGAACCATCCCCACAGGGAACATAACTGAGACCAACAAGCTGATTCACAGTACAGCAACAGTAATCCTTGAGATGTTAGGATGTAAGATCAATACAGGACATAACAAGCAACATCCTCCATGGAAGAGATGGTTAGAGGCCAAGATAAAGGCGACACGAAGAGAAGTCAGCCAGCTAGCTGAGCTGCAGGAAGGGAACATGGTGAATAAAGTGCTACCCAGAAATTACAACAAGCCCTCCGTACCAGCAGCACTCGAAACTGCCAAACGGAGACCCACAGCTCTGGCTACCCGACTGGAGAGATACACCAAGGAGATAGACCTTTTCGAGTCAACCAGCAAAGGTGTACTCTCAGCGGCAGGGAAATTCAGCAGCCGGTTTTCACCATGCATGGAGTTTTTTTTTTTTTTTTAAATTTTATATACTTTGTAATCCCTGCAGGGGGGCCTGTAAGCATAGTGCAATTTCCTCCGGGATTATTAATCTATCTATCTATCTATCTATCTATCTATCTATCTATCTATCTATCTATCTATCTATCTATCTATCTATCTATCTATCTAAATTAGTGGCACACTTTAGTTAGTTGAAACCATGCATATATATGTGTGTACAGGCCCTGAACACACACAGTGGGCCTGTGGGGGCCCTGCTGAGGTAGAGTGGCAGGCAGCTCCGTTGTGGTGCGCCCAAATGAGCAACTTGTAAAGGGGATGGCGCCTTGCTCAAGGGCACCTCGGCAGTGCTCGTGAGGTGAAGTTGACACCTCCCACTGT
Source organism: Antennarius striatus (assembly GCF_040054535.1). Lineage (NCBI taxonomy): Eukaryota > Metazoa > Chordata > Actinopteri > Lophiiformes > Antennariidae > Antennarius > Antennarius striatus. The sequence goes on along the minus strand of NC_090781.1, from coordinate 5,734,093 downwards.
CAGCTCACCTCTGGGTGTTTTTTGGGCGGGAGTGGGAATCGAACCGCCAATCTTGAACATTGGACGACCCGCTCTATCGCGCGCTCTACCACTGAGCCACCGCCGCCCCAAAGTCCAGCACCCTGAGGCTGTACATTAAGCGGAAAGAGGGAGTATTGAGCATCAGGGCCACTGTCCAGGATGAAACATCGAAAATCCAAGAGTACATCAGGAAGATGGCTCCACAAGATGAACTTCTCAGTCAATGCCTTAGATAGCAGAAACCTGAGGAGGAGGAGGAGGAGAAGGAGACAACATGGGGGGACAGGCTCATACACGTTATGTACCACTGTCAGATACAGGAAGTGGCTGTTATCAAGACCTACCGATGGCTGGATAAAGCTGGACTGACAAACAGCACAGAGGCACTGATCATGGCAGCACAAGAACAGGCCCTAAGTACAAGAGCCATAGAGGCCGATATCTACCACAGTAGATCTGACCCAAGGTGCAGGCTATGTAAATTAGCTCCAGAGACAGTCCAGAATGTGGTAGCAGGGTGTAAGATGCTAGCTGGGTCAGCATACATGGAGAGGCACAACTAAGTAACTATAATAGTGTGTGCTTGAGTGAGCTAATAATTTCCCTATGGGGTTCACTGAAGTATAAAAATAAATAAATAAATAAACTCAGCTGAAAAGTGAAGGGACCAGCTGATCCTTGGGAGCCACTGCGAGCACATAAGCCACTCGCTCTGGCACCCTGCGAGGGTTAACAGTGGTACTGTTTTGGATTAAAAGTGGTAAAATTGCAGCTGCACATGCACATGGCAGACGTGAAGCTAAGGAGCTTGATGCTCTCATCAAATGAGGGAAGATAGATTGGGAAAATTATTTTTTTACCCAGCAACATGTCTCCCTGGGAGAGCTGGACTTTCCATTGAACTCCCATCGTTCTTGCATTCTGGCCTTATCAAGCTTTATATATCTTACATACATGATTCTAAGGCTTGGTGAAGCAGTCTAGGCCTTGTTTTTGTAAAGTCTTGGACAGTGAACCCAACATATTTTCTGTACATCTTGTAACTATTTAACCTACTTCTTACTGCACAGATATTTTTAAGCATATTCATAATTACAGTTTTAATGTGAACATGGAGACCAATATTTTATGGATCTCCTGCCTAATACACACTGGTGTTTGTCTTAATAAGAGTGTCGTAGAGGGATGACTGAAAAAGGCTTGAAAAGGGCACTATATCCCAATTTTAAAATCCCACTATTATAAGGTAAGATGTAAAACTCCTGTTTGTGTAGGGTTGTGCTTTTTCAGGACTAAACCTGATAACAGTCAACAGCAGCCATCACTTTAGCAAATGTATTTGCAGATAGAGGGTGATTCATGTGCATGTATAAAAAGTGCAATTTAAAAGCATGTCTTATCTTGGTGGTTGTCGTTAGTGGTTCAAGCCCGAGTTCCCACAGTCTACATCAGGGGTGTCAAAGTCAAATACACAGAAAAAACAATTTGCTACAAGCCTAGGGCTGGACTGGTTAAACTTCTATTAAAACATATTGAAATGAACATAGCCTATTGAACCAAGATCTAACACAGTGTATATTATTTAATGATTAAATAAAGCAATATTTTCTTATGGCTCTCAGTAACTTCAAGGGGAAACCTTTTCAACAGGCAAGCAGCAAAAAAGTAGATGCCCTTCAAAAACAAAATATGTTCCTTAATATCAAGATAAATGAATAAATGAAATTGCATGCATTATAAACTAAAAATATATCATTGTGCATGCATTATTAGGGCTGCCTATTGGACCTCAGTGATGGGTCAAAATCAGAAAACAAATTTCATAGCATTGTACGATGTACACCTGCATGTGACATTATATGTTTCTTAATCCAGTTTTGACAGAAATATCAATGGTTATTCCTGTTCACAAAATTGACATAGTTGTGATAACTTTTACTAAAACTTCACCTACTCAATGAGCCTTGGCTGCAATGTTTATGTACAGTTCACACACACACACACACACACACACACACACACACACACACACACACACACACACACACACACACACACACACACACACACACACACACACACACACACGGGCATAAATAACAACAAAAGTATAAACATGTAAACACATACACAAATATGTCCACTCAGACCAACCTGAGTTAACATATTCCTGTCAATCAACGACTTCCATTTGGGCAATTTCTGGAATATGTCAGCATGCACTGAAATCACAGGAACAATGGCGGTCAAACCATAATACAAGGACAGGAGAGGCGGTGGAGATGTGACAATGAAGAGCAATAGTGGAAATTGAAAGATACCTTCTGATGAACAGTTTCTGCCACAAGCACTCTGAAGAATATAGAACATCTCTTGGATAAGCCTGGGACCTTTGATGCATGAAGCATTTTGGAGAGAGAGGAAAGATAAGGTGAGACAGGACAGGGGCAAGCAAACAGGAGGAGAGCAGAATGACACAATGGAAAAAGAAAATGGAAAAAGACAGAAAAAGGCAGACTAATGTTTATAAAAATAACTTCACTATAATTGCTGGTCTTGAAAAGGAATTACTTTTTAATTCTCTGAAAATATTGTTGGTTGACAATCTTAATTTGGATTTCCATGAAAAACTCAGTGTTATGAGTGGGATTGCTTTTACTTAGAGTTTCTGGACTCAGAGCTGACTGTTCTTGGCAAAAGTGGAAAAAGTCAGCGTGTTTTTTTGGTTCATGTAAGTGTTGACAGGGAAGTGCGGTGACGCAATGGGTAGCCTCAAAGAAAGAAGCTTCCGGGGTTGTATGTTTTATGTTCCCATGTCTGTGTGGATTCTCTCAAGGATCTACAGTTTCCTCCCACCTTTAAAAACATGTAACTTAGATAAGTTGATCACACCAAATTGTCCACCAAGGTGTGAGTGGGGGTGGTTGTTTGTATATCGTGTGACCAATTGGTGTTTAAATAGTATTTTTTAGTGAAATATAATACGATAATTCAAATTTAAGTTATTTTCCTTTAGGCTTGTTTCATTAAGTGTCAGCACAGCAGATGTATGACTGTTCAGCAAAACACCCGAGCTGTCATATAGTAAAGTTCGCAGACCACAGTAGTGGTGGGATGCATCCACAACAATGAGTCCAAATACAGAGAGGAGGTGGAGCACCTGCTGCACTGGTGCAGACACAACAACCTCTGCATCAACGTGGGGAAGACCAAGGAGATGGTGGTGGACTTCAGGAGGAAAAGTCACTCCCCTCCCCCCCTGCACATCGGAGGAGCAGCTGTGGAGGTGGTCTCCAGCTACAGGTACTTGGGGTTCAACTCACTGAGGACCTCACCTGGAGCTGTAACACCTCCTACCTGCTCAGGAAGGCCCACCAGCGACTCTACTTCCTCAGGAAGCTGAGGCGTGCTGGACTGGGGGGTCCCGTCCTGAAGGCCATCTACAGGGGAGCGGTGGAGAGCATCCTCACCACCAGCATCACTGTGTGGCATGGCAGTTGCTCTGCAGCAGACAGGAAAGCTCCGCAGAGGGTGGTGAAGGCTGCATAGAGGACTGTAGGGGGTGGCCTACCTACCACCACAGAAATCTACACAAGTAGGTGTAGAAGGAGGGCCAGCCACATCATGAGAGACCCCACCCACCCAGCACAGTCTGTTCCAACCCCTTCCCTCAGGCAGGAGACTACAGAGCATCCGGAGCAGGACCACCGGGCTGAGGAACAGCTTCTTCCCAGAGGCTGTTAGACAGCTGAACTCCTGTGGTGCTCTGTAGTCACCCTCACGACGCCCCGAGTGTCACCACAGACACACGGGGATTTGCTGCAATATGGTGCTTCATCAGGTGCAATAGATGGAGCACCCACATACTTAAGCTGCTACACTGTAAATAGATTTTTCTGTTCAGACACTTTTCAAGTTACACTTTACGCTTTATATATATAGAATTCTTAACTTTTCTCCTATTTATCTTACATTTTTAACCTATCTTTACTTAACTTATCCTATTTATCTTATTTTATCCTATTTATCGACCGGGCTTACTGGGACCTTCAAAGACATATTTCGTACTGTCATATGTAAACGTGTGTCAGCATGACAAATAAAAAGTCTAACTCTCTGATTCTGAATATTTCTTCTCCCTGTAGCTTCACTGTTCCTTCTTCACTCCTCTCATTAATGCACAAATGTTTTACTTTGGTTAATCTTCATTCCTCTCTTCTCCATGCCTTCACCTTTCTAAATGTTCCTCTACCTGCATCATGCTTTCACTACAGATCAAAATGTCATCTGCAAACATCATGGGCCATGGTGATTTCAGTCTAACTTCATCTGTCCGCCTGTCCATCACCACTGCAAACAGGAAGCGGCCCAGAGCTGATCCCTGATCAGTACCATCTTCACCTTGAACTCCTCTGTCACATCTGCAGCACACCTCACGGCTGTTCTGCTGCCCTCTTACATGTCATGTACTATTCTAACGCACTTCTCTGCCTCTCCAGACTTCCTTATGCAGTACCACAGTTCTTCTCTGGCAGTGACGAGCAGTGAGGTTCATGACTTGTGAGGCACTGACTTTTATCATAATCAGATTTACAAACATATGAACATACAGTGTAGCTTATTCACCATTTAATTAGCAACAGTGAGTGGGTTATGTTTAAAGTCTCATAGCAGAATTATTTACACATACACACTGTAACACACAAATAAACACATTTGATTAGAAAAAATGTTATATTGTTACCTACATGTTTGTTTATATGTTATATTTACTTATAAATGAAGTCCATGCACAGCTCCTTGTGAATCAAAGCATCAAAACAATTTGGAGTTGAGATATGTCATCCTCTATTTTTATAGTAAGTAAGGCGAGCAGAAAAAACACATGAATGGCTGCACTTGACTTGCTGCCTATAGATTGACGCTTACTGTCACTTATTCTGCGGCCGAGGAGTCCCAAGAAGAATCCCTGGGATCACCAGCGTCCCCTACCATGAGGCAGAAAAATTGTGTTTCTCATTTAGTGCCTCTTCCAAACTGTTTCAGGATCCCTCAACTCAAGCAAGACGTTATACACATTCAGTTGTTGACAAAAAACATTTACATTATTTATACTGTATTATGTAAACTATGGAAATTTAGTTCAAATGGCAGACTTGTTTGAACATTTTAATAGCGACATATAAAGATAGCATTATGGTCTCAATGTTAAACATGCCAGCACAGCTAGCCGAGTCATTGCACAATCCATGATGAGGCTCGGCTGGTGCTGCCTCACCACAGCTCTTTTCTGAGCATTCATTCATTTTCTGCCTCTGTATCTGCTATAGTGGGTCACGGGGAGCTGGAGCCTGTCCCAGCTGGCATAGGGTGTGAGGCGGGGGACACTCCGCGCACGACGCCAGTGCATCGCGGAGCCACACACAAAGACATAAAACCATGCACACACACACTCACTCCTAAGGGCAATTTGGCACCGGCCAATGAACCTGAAGCGCATGCTTTTGGAAGTGGGAGGAAGCCGGAGAACCCGGAGAGAACCCACTCAGACACGGGGAGAACATGCAAACTCCGCACAGAGCGTGACTCAAACTCGGACCCGCCGTGTTGTGAGGCGACGGCGCTACCCACTGCGCCACCGTACCGCCCTCTTCTCAGTATTTCAGGGGTAAATGTGGAAATTTGGTGCTTTTGAGGAAAAATAATCTAAAATTGAGCCGCAGCTTATGTCTATTGTTCATATTGTGTATACTTCTGCGACCCTGCTTCTGAGCTGCTGATACTGCACTGGGCCCCGATGCTCCTGGTCCCTCCTTCATCAGTGCCAGGTGCCGTGTTTCTGGGTCTCCTGGCCATGCTTCTTCGCCGTGCCCATCTCCTGATTGGTGTGTCGTCTTCCTGACAGGCCCAAGCCCTGCCTCGTCACCTGGCATGAACTTTACAAGCTCGGCAAGTCAGTCAGGGCGACTGTCTGACTGTGGTAGCACACACCTGAGCCTGTCGAACTTTGACTGTGACTACTGAATTTGTTTCTGAGCCTTGTTAAGAACTAGTAGTGTTTTGTGTTCCATTTGAATGTTATTTGAATTTGTGCTCCATTTGAATAAGTTAGTGCAGTTTTGGAAAGTTTGTATATAATAGGTGGTCTTCTATTTATTGAATTTTTGGTTATCTTTGCAACAGTGCCCATTGGCCTTCCGTAGTTTGTTAAAAGAAATACCTTAGTAAAACATTTGTCCTTAGAGCGAGATTTTGAGTAAATGTTTTATGTTCCCCCGTTAAAATCTGGGTTGTTTTATGTAATTTCCCCAGTCCTCTAGCTTGGTCATAACAATTGGTGGCGTTAAATGGAAAATAACTTTATAATACATATCACTAGATAAATATAACCATTTATATAATTTATTTATTCCATTTGACTCGGGGGAGGCAGTGGCTCAGTGGTAGAGCACGTGGTAGAGCGGGTCGTCCAATGATCTGAGATCGGCTGTTCGATTCCCGCTCCCGCCCAAAACAACCGGAGGTGAGCTGACAGTGGGAGGTGTCAGCTCACCTCCGGAGCACTGCCAAGGCGCCCTCGAGCAAGGCGCCCTCAAGCAAGGCACCGCCCTCCTTACAAGTTGCTCATTTGGGGCGCACCAAGCAGAAGCTGCCCCCACTCTACTTCCTCTCCTTGAGTACAGGCTCCCTGTGTGTGTGTGTTCAGGGCCTGTACACACTAACTAACATGCATGTGATTTGATTTGGACTAACTAGAGTGTGCCACTAATTTCCCTTCGGGGATTTTTTAGATGTCTAGCATCATCCCTTTGGTCAAAAACCTTAAAATCTGCGGTGCAGCAGCTTCCGCATCCAGTGGTCACTTGGGGGTCATACGTCATTGACAGCCTTTAGATCACAGTGCGATCACCGAAACCATAAACCCGATAAATCACATGGTTACCTGTGAGGTGAACGGTTGTGCCAACACAACAGGATATAAACACAAAGACAAGGACCTATCCTTCAAAATACCTTCTAGGAAGATAGGAAAGAAATGGAAACCAAGGATAAACAGGGTCAAAATGACCAAAGATCCAAGAATCTGTCATGAGTACCCACATGTTTTCCAAAGAGATTTGAAGGTAAGATAATTTTCGGACAACCCATATTATCTATTCTGAATTCCAAAGGTTTAGTGGATAATTAATTCATGTCTGGACCTAATGGAGGTACAGTATTACAAAAATGTTTTTTATGACTAGATTATCACACAATTATGGCATTTGCGAAAAGTAAACCAAATCAAATGTGATAGGTCATTTTACTAAGAAGATCTGTGAAACTGAAATAGAACATACAAAAACAGCATGTCAGGCCCTGATCCTTATAATTCGTAAATACAAGACATGTTAATATAAACTAGAGTTGTTATTAACTCCACACAGTCCAACAGTAACAAATGCCGGTTAGCTCAATGCTAACATAATATGGAAAATACCATTGATGGGCTATCGCGTTAGCATCGGTAGCGCGATTAATTTTTCCATACACACAGTAAACCAAAACGGGACACTATAACTTGTTGGATATCTCTCTCAGAATGTGATTCAGATGAAGTCACCTGGGATGAGTCGCTAAATGTCCAAACTCATCCACCGGGTGATAATTATCTGGCATAATTACACCCTTAGGTGGGATCACAGGGAACTCGTCCTCAGTATCTGATGATGACATGATTTTAGATGACATCCTGATAAATAATAGTGAAAATGTTGGCTCGTTATCTTGTCACTTGCTTTATCGGCATTGATATGGATTAACCCCGATGTCTACCCCGATGTCTACTTCCGCTGTCATGGCGTGCTCCATAACTTATAATAAATTTCATTTTTCCAAGTCCCAATTGCTCATAAAAAAATTAAAAAATGTCACCAAGCCTTTGTTCTACTTATCTACTTCAAATACAGACTTGGTTCATTTTGACTTTACTGTCCCTTTAATTTGCCCACCATCAGGATCTACCAGTGGCACGCCGTGAATTTCACACTTAGGCCTTCAGTGATGCTCTCCTCAGTCAAAGGTGGATAAATGCAACCCATAATACTATAAGCTGCTCCCACCACTGCCACCTATGTAGCATTCAGGACTGTTACAATTGATTTGATATAAATGAAATTGAATTACAGGAACATTAAATATGAAAACTTATATAAATAAAATGCTTGTACTGACCGAAACAGCTGTTCAAAAGGCTTATTTGAACACAAAATCCATTATCCTTTCTTTCCTCAAGAACACTCCGTTACCTAGAACAGGTTAGCGTGTTCAGATTAGCTAGAACAGGTTAGCTAGAGCAGGTTAGCTCCTACAGGGATCGGACCCGTCTCACTAGAGCTTCTCTTCAAATGTGCATCTGCATAGCGCCGCCTTCTCAGAGTGAGTATCCAATCACAGGACACGTACATGTCAGCTGAACGTGAGGCCAGCTAGAAGGCCTTAGCGTCTCCAGCTCTGATCTGATTGGCTACCGCATCTGTCTATTAACTATATGTTCCCATTCACTCACAGTGCAGGGAGACCTGCATTCTTGATTCTGAAGGCCCTGGGCAGATTTCATTCAACCTGGCAACATAAGCTAGCTGAATTCTGATTGGATAAAACCTCTCTGACCTAAAAATACAACACTGACCCTGTGTTGGCCTATGTCATATTATATACCAATGTATAATTATACAGTGATACCTCTGTACTCGACCGCCTCTATACTCAACCAAATCGGTGCTCGACCAAAATATTCGAGTAGAAAATGTATCGGACCCCGAACAGATTTTCGGTACTCGACGAGCCGAGTCGACCCGAACGCGCTCCTCGGCTGCGCTCCTCGGCCAGCGGGTAAGCGTCAGTTCGACTCAGACCGCCAGCGGAGTAACACGTACGCAAATTACGTACGCAAAGACGTACGGAAATTATAGCAAAATATGGAAGTGGTGTACGAGCCATTTCCACTATCTTGAAGCAGAAGCAACTGACAATGGACAGGTTCCTTCTTAAAGAATAGATGAAGGCTACTGCCCAGCCAGATTCACCTCCTCAGAAGAGAGAGAGAAGGGAGAAAACCCCTGGAGGCGCGTTACCTAGCGTCATCATGGAAGGGATTCCCCTTCCATGATGACGCTAGTGCCATCAACCGCTCTCTAAAACGTAAAGTAAATTATACAAAATGGTTTATAATGCTTTATCTTTATCATGTACTGCTTGTGCACATTTACGTATTCATTGTTGTTTAGATACACGTTCTTATAATATTTTAGGTATTTTTCTAAATGGTAAGAACGGATTAAAATACTTTCCATTATTTCTTATGGGAAAATTGGTTTTGGTGGTCGAACAAATCGGTGCTCAACCACCACCTCAGAACGGATTATGGTCGAGTACAGAGGTATCACTGTATATTTATACACATATTTGAATATATTTATTTAAAGATAATGCATTAAAATATAAATAACAATTATCATAAATATCATGATTTCTGGTTATGTTGGACCAGCAGAAAAGGCCTTGCTGGCCCTGAGTACCCACCACTGGGCTCTACACCAATGGCATAGGGATTTATCAAAGAAATCAAGGTGATCAAAATTAAAGGGGACAATTTACCAGAGGATAACATGGGGCATCCATTTGCCTAGGGGTAACATGGATGTCCCTGGGAAAACTACCAGTACTTTGGGATCCCAGAAGCTAAGAGATCATTAGAAGGCTGCAAGGAAGTCAACCAAAGCCAAGTATTTCCAGAATGTAAGGCAAGTCCTGAAAGGTCAACTGAATGGTAAGAACAAGGTTCAAGCCAACAATATACAACCAGATAAGTAGGAGATAGAAGCCACTAATGTTTAATAAAAGAATGCTTCTCACAATACACGGATAGTCAGTCCAAGATAAAACACTGAAAATTCAGGACTAAATTAAGATGGGCCCCACAAGATGAAACGCTAAGAGATGCCTCAAGCAGAGAAAACCTGAGGATGTGATGTGAAGATGAAGAGGAGCAAAGAACATGGAAGGCAAGCCCTTACAGCATATATCATTCTCAGATAGAAGAAGCGGTTGACATTAAGGAGGCCTACTCACAGCTGGAAAATGCTGGATGCCCCTGAGATGGTCTAGCACGCAGTCGTGGGGTGCATGATGCTACCTGGGCCAGTATACATAGGCACAACCAAGTGACTAGTGTGTTATGTGGTTTCGAAATTTCAATTTCTTTGTCAGCCACTTGTGCTGTTATTATCTAGAAATGAGACCGGGTGTGGATGCCTCCGGGACGCCTCCCTAGGGAGGTGTTTCTGGCACGTCCAGCTGGGAGGAGACCTCGGGGCAGACCCAGGACCAGGTGGACGGATTATATCTCAACACTGGCCTGGGAACGCCTTGGGATCCCCCAGTCAGAGCTGGTGGATTTGGCCGGGGAAAGGGAAGTTTGGAGCTCCCTGTTGAAGCTGCTGCCCCCGCGACCCGACTACGGATAAGCGGTGGAAGATGGATGGATGGAGACCTGACCTGATGGGACTTTAATTAAAAAGAACTCCACCATCAATATAGCACTGTATTGTCCACCTAAATGAACATTTCAGTGGGAGCTCATTGACACAACTATCAGTTCCTATCAGTGAAGAGATCTTGTTCTTTGCACACATCCATTCACAATCCTCGTCCAGCTACACCAGTCCTACCGATTTATACCGCATTGTCCATAAAAGGCAAAATAATTTGAAGACAATTTCTTTCTCAGACACTTAGTGCATGATAATTAAAAGGTGGACTGTATTGGGAATCACTTTGTATCTACTTTAAATACCTTAGACATGTGTATGCTTTATTATACACATGGTATGCTGTGCTATTCATAATAACACGGATTGAATTTATTTTATATGCCAAATTCTTTAAGAGTTTTGTTCATTGTCATGTTCACAGTCATTCTTCAAAATGTGTCCAGGCAATGGCAACAGTATTAATCATAGGGTCTATAACCATTATTTGTAATCATTTTGGTATAAACTGAATAATGGGTATAGGTAGGTATTAATAATGCAAATGTTGTACCAGAAATATTCCATTCAAAATTTGACAAAATATAAAACACAAAGATATTCCATGTCATTCATAATGATTTAATGCGACACCATGCAAATAGAGAATTTGGGAATGCAGCTAGATCAGTAAGAAGTTGGCTTCCTTCTATTAATTTTTAGTTAATATTCACCATGCTAGAAATGTCACTACATCTAATATCACATTATTATGCAACGGTAAATACATTAACTGTTAAGTAGCTGACAGTTAAATTAAATGGTGCAAAGATGACATGTTGACAGCTTAGCTGACAACTTTGTACACACCCTATTGGCACCTTTCATACAGAGCGTATAACTAAAGCTGCATTAGCCTGCCTACTATTTTTCTTTCTCTCTCCCACAGGCCCTTTGGAAACCACCTATACCCCTGCTCCTCTTAATATGTAATATCTAATTAATCATGTACCCATCATGTAAACTGGGAGTCTGTATATGTTGCGCAGGGTGCTCTCCCTGCAAAAAATACTTTCCCTCTAAATTCTTGAAAGGACATGAAGAATCCAAAACAGTAACTAAGAATGAATTAAGAATAATAATAACAACCGGAAATTATTCAAAATTTTTGCGGCCGAATAGGGACTTGAACCCTGGACCCTCAGATTAAAAGTCTGATTCTCTAGTGACTGAGCTATCTAGGCTCTACCATACCACCAACTTGCATACCATTAAGCCTTTGCATTATACTGCATAACAATAAACTTTCTACATTTGACTTATGTGGTCCTGACTGATAATTCTGTGTTAAGAGTGAGATAGTTCCTCCGTCAATTGCCTTCAAATAACATCTCAGGATGACTGAATTCATATAACTGAATTCACATCAGTTCTTGATAGCATGCCAAGCAGATTAATAGGTTTCTGTAGCAGTGTATGCAGAACGGTAAACCCCCAATGGAAAGCTGGAGGAAATGTTGTCATGGTGACTGGAATGGGCAGAGCATAACAGATCATGCAATGAGGCTACAGCACATGAGCTGCAACTCATATTGAACCAACACAAATGCAAGCCCACAAGCACTGTCAACCTTAGCATTATGCACTACACCTGCATTACACTTCACAAAGTGTGAAAACAGCTAACAGAGAATCATCATCATAGAACAAGGTTTTTACCTTTGATGTCAAACCACAGGGGGCTGGAGCACCGCTGTAGGGACACCACACCCACAATATCAGCCACATTGTCATTCTCCATGACAGTGAAATTGTAGACTGGTTCATCAAACAGGAGTGGGAAACATGAGGGAGGAGGTCGACGAATCCATTCGATATGTAGACGAGCTGTGGAGAACTTCTGAGGACGGCCATTGTCTATTGCTTTGACCTGAAGACAGAAGTGTAATAACAGACTGTACATTGAAAACTTCACAGCCAAGTAATAGCAAAGGCAAAGCAAACTAAAACTGACTGTGGGAATTCCTGTTTTGATATAAAGTGAAGTGAAATCTAGCAATATTAGCACCTCACATATCCGTACTGAGCATTGTGACAATTTGCAAAAACATGAAGTCACAAATCTGTTTGATGGGATGCCAAGATATGTAATCAGTTATCTAATTACAAGATACAAATGTGTAAATACTCACCGATTCATCTCAAAAAATAACTTAATCTTAACCCAAAGAAAATACATTGAATTGATAAACACATTTTTTCAAGTAATCACAAACATGATGATAATGTTAGTATTTACTTTCAAGTAGTCTCAATCAAAATTCTAGAAACAAAGTTTAACCAATAAGATAAAACAAAATGTTAAAAACTGTACAAAAACCTATAGCTGGATTACTGAAGTATTGATTAAGTTCACATACAGTTAGGATGTCATAACTCCCAGCAGTGAAGGCCTTGCGCGAAGATACAACTGCAGTCTTGGGATCAATGAAGAACTTTCCCTCCTCATTTCCATCCACTAGGCTGTAAGAGAGGTCACTGTTTGGCCCTTCATCACGATCATAAGCAAACACCCGATAGATGGGTTCGCCTTTTTTTCTTCGATCTCTCTCTGGAAGTTTGACTTGGTAGACTTTCTCAGGAAAGATGGGCTTGTTGTCATTTTCATCTAGGACCTGAACCATGACCCACACTGTACTATGTCTGGGATTAGGATCCCCATCAGACACCAAGACCTGCAAACAGAGTCAAATAGAGTAAAAGATTAAACGTAAACATATGCTCTGCAAAAGTATCCCGAATCAAGAATTAGAATGTACATTGGAGGCTGTAAAGGAAAAACTAACTCGTTTTTATACCCTTCAAAGATAATTTAATAGAATTACAATAATTTTTGTTATGTTTTCTGATTTTGATAAATACTATTTCAACTCATTAACTAAGAATAAAAGCAAAAAATGTTTTGAACGATATGAATTTTGGGTATTGTGGAGATTCAAAGTACACTATGGCGAAGAGGAGGCCTATAGTTTGCTGTATTTATATAGAGTTGTACTTTTCCGACTGAGCAATCACAAAGTTGTGGCAGCAGCTAATGTGCAAGGGACCACCTGCTAATCAGGCACAGTAATCAATTTAACCATTCTTGGAGCAAATTGGATTCAATATCATGCCCAAGAACACTTTAAAATATTGACTGCAGGGACTAAGGATAGAACCACCAGCCTTCTGGTAAGTGGAAAATCACTGTAGTCACACTGTTTTTGTGTTTTAGAAGAAAGCACTGTACTGTATTTTATTTGATTTTCAAATGACAAAGAAAATCATCTGTATTTCTTTTAAGGTTGTTTTGTAAGCAGTTATACATTCTGACAAAATCTTAGCTGTAAATCGTCTGTAAAGAAATAATAAGTTCCTACAAACAATTCACAACTAAACAAAAAAGAAAGAAAAAAACAACTATGGAATATAATGAAATTATAAAGTGTTAATAACTGACCTCACCTCACCACCATTTTAAAAAAAATGAAGGTGAGGTGGGGTTAACAAATGACAACTTTGAATCTATTTCGTCCCAGCTTCATATGAATTGTGTTGGATCTGGAATCGTTGTCAGTTTTTCACAGATTTACATGGCATGAGCATAGTAATTCATTTCCACATACAGTATGCCCATAGCTATCTTTGCTTAATGGAGGATTCTTTCTGGAAAGGAAAAGCAGATCTGCAGTGATTTGTGAAATGCCCTGGATAAGCACACATTTTATCACTCGGCCAAATGAATGACAATGATCAATCACAGTCATATTCATGAATTGCATGTTCTTGGTAGTGGGAGAAAGCCAGAGAACCTGGAGAGAGCCCACACAGACATGGGGAAAAAATGTAAAACCCACAACAAATCAGAGTTGGATTTAAACCAAGGATTTTCTTGTTTTTTGCAAGAGACATAGATGCCTCCATTTCAGAAACTACATAACAAAATTTTCCCCCAGAGAGTTTTGATAAATTAACAACAAATACAACCAAAGAATGAACTGCAAAAAAACCCCTGAGAAATACACTGATAAATAAAGCCACTGGAGACTGTGTGAAAGGGGCAGACCTAGATGACAGACCAGGTAATTTTAAAGATTAGCTGTTTGATCTCTGATGAAGAGAAGTTGATCTTGTAGCCTCAAAATCAGGTTTTAATATAGTCATAGGTTTTAATAATAATCCCAACAACATATTAACTATAATTAATTCCACAGGGTTGCTTAAAAAGAGCTAAATATTAATATAGAATAGTGAGGAATGGCCAAGGGTGATGAATGCAAAACCCTTTCAATTTCTTTCAGTGAAAGGAAGGTCAAAATTATTGTCATTAACTCAACAGTGAACAAACATACATACTTACTGAGAAAGACGGCAAGGTTGTCTCTCATGAAATGGGTTAATCTGATTACAAATTAGCAAAAATTTAGTTTTCAAAGGCCCATGAATTTGATGGGTGAGATTCTGGAAAAAATACTTACATTCTACCATTCTTTGAACTAGCTCTATTGAGTGCTGTGGTCAACAATTGCAAGTCTCATTCAAAAAGATTCGGTGAGCTCAACTGTAAGGTTTTACTCTGCTGCCAAAAAATTACTGGCAGTTAGCATTAGCTTGTCCAAGAATTGTGCTAGGTGTTTTCTGTTGACTTTTAAATGCTGTTATTACCCAACAATAATCCATACCTTTCCTTGCTTATGTCTAGTTGCAGGAAAATTAAATTGAGTCAAACAATGCACACATATAGCCTACAGTACATACATACTGCATCCTTACCTCTAAAACATGCTCGGCCTGCTGTTCACGATCCAGTTTCCGGGAGGTTGTAGTGATTAGACCTGAGACAGACAGCAAGGGCGAAAAAATATGAAATATTGTCTCGTAAGCCAAATGCACAAATGCTCACAACTTGTGTCAAAAAAAAAGAAAATGGAGAGACGAAAAAATACATAAACTGTATGTCAAGCAATAGGACTTCAGATTAATCCTAGAATTACATTTAAATTAAAAATTGAAAGTGTTTTATGGGACAAATTACTATTCAACCAAGTAGAAAGCCACAGAAAACCTTCTACCGTACTTTGTACGACTTTATACCTTTGATCATTTTCAGACAGCAATATTGTTGTCATTACATCCTCTCACCATTTCCTAATAAAATAGATTTAAGGCCATGTGTGTGACCTGGAGAACAAGGGTTTTACCCCGTCACATTATCAACACAAAGTTTGCTTTTAAAGCAAATGTATGTAATGTACTTTATTAAGAATAGGCAGACCAACTTGTGCATCTATCCGCCTGGATAGATTACCAGAAAGCCTACGATTCAATGCCACACACGTGGATACTGGAATGTCTGGAACTGTATAAGATCAACAGGACACTAACAGCCTTCATCAAGAACTCAATGGGAAAGTGGAAGACAACCCTGTAGACTAACTCCGAGCCAATTGCCCAAGTTAACATCAAGTGCGGCATATACCAAGGGGATGCACTATCACCACTGCTGTTCTGCATAGGCCTGAACCCCCTCAGTCACATCATCACAAAGAGTGGCTACGGATACCGATTCCGAAGCGGGACAACAATCAGCCATCTCCTCTACATGGATGACCTCAAGCTGTATGCAAGGAATGAGCGAGAAATTGACTCACTGATCCACACCACCAGGATCTGCAGCGACGATATAGGGATGTCATTCCGATTAGACAAATGTGGCCGGATGGTATCAAGAAGAGGCAAGATGATCAGACCTGAAGGGGTTGACCTACCAGGGGGCAGGATAGAAGACATCAAAGACAGCTACAAATACCTTGGAATCCCACAGGCTAATGGCAATCATCAGGAGGCCGCAAGGAAGTCATCCACAGCCAAATACCTCCACAGAGTAAGGCTAGTCCTGAGAAGTCAGCTGAATGGCAAGAACAAGGTCCGAGCCATCAACATGTACGCACTGCCGGTTATCAGATACCCCGCTGGGATCATAAGCTGGCCAAAGGAGGAGATAGAAGCCACAGATATTAAGACTAAAAAGCTCCTCACCATGCATGGAGGGTTTCATCCCAAGTCCAGCACCCGGAGGCTGTACACTAAGCGGAAAGAGGGAGGCCGAGGACTAGTGAGCATCAGGGCCACTGTCCAGTTTGAGACATCAAAAATCCAAGAGTACATCAGGAAGATGGCCCCAACAGATGAACTGCTCAGTGAATGCCTTAGACAGCAGAAACCTGAGGAGGAAGAGAAGGAGGAGGAGACAACATGGAGGGACAAGCCCCTACACGGCATGTACCTCCGTCAGATAGAGGAAGTGGCTGATATCAAGAACACCTACCGATGGCTGAATAAAGCTGGACTGACAGACAGCACAGAGGCACTGATCATGAGCAATAGAGGCCAATATCTACCACAGTAGATCTGACCCAAGGTGCAGGCTATGTAAAGAAGCCCCAGAGTCAGTCCAGCATGTGGTAGAAGGGTGTAAGATGCTCGCCAGCTCAGCATACATGGAAAGGTACAACCACGTAGCTGTGATAGTGTACAGGAACATCTGTACCCAGTATGGACTAGACATACCCAAATCCCAATGGAACATACCATCGAAGGTGGTTGAGAATGACAAGGCTAAGATCCTGTCGGATTTCAGCTTCCAGACTGAGAAACAGCTGCTGGCTAACAAACCGGACATAGTGGTGATGGACAAAGAGCAGAAGAGCAGTGGTGATAGATGTGGCGATTCCAGCTGACGCCAACATCAGGAAGAAGGAACACGAAAAGATTGAGAAGTATCAAGGGTTGAAGAACAGCTGGAACAGATCAAGGTTAATGTGGTCCTCGTGGTAATAGGAGCACTTGGGGCAGTGACCCCCAAACTGGAAGAGTGGCTCCAGCAGATTCCTGGAACAACATCTGAAGCCTCAGTCCAGAAGAGCGCAGTCCTAGGAACAGCTAAGGTACTGCGCAGAACCCTCAGACTCCCAGGCCTCTGGTAGAGGACCCGAGCTTGAGGATGACACAAAGATACCACCCCACGAGGGTGAGAGGGACATTTTTTTATATAAACATACACATACACACATATACATACATATACAGTATATATATATAAACATACACACACACACACACACACACACACACACACACACACACACACACACACACACACACACACACACACACACACACACACACACACATACACAGTTGTGTTCAAAATAATAGCAGTCCAACATGAATAACCTGTTTTTGGTAGAAATTATATTACTGCATGGCAAATAATTTACCAGTTGCTGTAGTAGGGTCATAGAAAACCAACAGAGCCAAAATTCATGATATGTATGCTCCTGAGTCTGTGTAATTGAATAATGAATTGAAGGGGCATGTTCAAAAAAATAGCAGTGTGGAGTTCAATTAGTGAAATCATTCAATTTGTGAAAAAACAGGTGTCAATCAGGTGGCCCTTAATTAAGGATGAAGCTAGCACATGTTGCTCATGCATTTCTCTCTGAAAACCTCAGAAAAATGGGTCGTTCCAGACATTGTTCAGAAGAAAAACGTACTTTGATTAAAATGTTGATTAATGAAGGGAAAACATATAAAGAAGTGCAGAAAATGATGGGCTGCTCGGCTAAAAGGATCTCCAATGCTTTAAAATGGAAGGCAAAACCAGAGAGACATGGAAGAAAACGAAAGACTACCATTCGAATGGATCGAAGAATAGACAGAATGGTGAAAACTCAGCCAATGATCAGCTCCAGGATGATCAAAGACAGTCCGATGCTGAGTCTGATGATTAGAAGACGCCTGTGTGAAGGTAATCTATCAGCAAAAAGCCCCCGCAAAGTCCCATTGTTAAAAAAAAGACGTGCTGAAGAGGATACAATTTGCCAAAGAACACATTGGCTGGCCAAAAGAGAAATGGAGAAACATTTTTTTGACGGATGAGAGTAAGATTGTTCTTTCTGGGTCTAAGGGCCGCAGACAGCTGGTCAGATGACCCCCAAACACTGAATTCAAGCCACAGCACACTCTGAAGACAGTGAAGCATGTTGGTGCAAGCATCATGATATAGGGATGTTTCTCTTACTATGGTGTCGGGCCTATTTATCGCATACCAGGGATCATGGATCAGTTTGGGTACATCAAAATACTTGAAGAGGTCATGTTGCCTTATGCTGAAGAGGAAATGCCCTTGAAATGGGTGTTTCAACAAGACGACGACCCCAAACACACCAGTAAGCAAGCAGCTTTTTGGTTCAAGACTAACAAAATTAAAGTCATGGAGTGGCCAGCCCAATCCTCGGACCTTAATCCGATAGAAAACTTGTGGGGTGACATTAAAAATGCTGTTTCTGAGGCAAAACCAAGAAATGCAGAGAAATTATGGAACGTTGTCAAATCATCCGGGCTGGAATACCTGTTCACAGATGCCAGAAATTGGTCGACTCCATGCAACATAGATGTGAAGCGGTTCTCAGAAACAGTGGTTATACAACTAAATATTAGTTTAGTGATTCATAGGAATGCTGAATCCTGGATATTTTTCAGTTTATACAGTAAATATTTGAGTTTGTAAAGTAAAATGCAGATACTGCTATTTTTTTGAACAACCCAATGTTGATTGTTCTTCATTTTCTGTAAATTAAAGAATTTCTGCTTTTTTCTTCATGTTTTGATTTAGCATATAATCTGCAGTGTTCCCAATGCATGGAAATAAAAACCATTACAAGGATTTTGGGCTTTACTCAATTTTTTAAACAGACTGCTATTATTTTGAACACAACTGTATATACTAGCAAACCTTGGTTTTTGCATGCATTAGACATCAAACAAATCGGAATTCAACCAAAAAATTCAGAATTTTTGTCAGAAGTCATCCAATGATTCAAGATTGGCGGTTCGATTCCCGCTCCTGCCGAGTCATCTGTCGTTGTGTCCTTGGGAAAGACATTTTACCATCCTTGCCTCCAGTGAGGCACTCACTGGTGTGTGAATGTGTGTGACTGTTCCGCTGGTGGTCGGAGGGGCCATAGGCGCAGACTGGCATCCACACCTCCGTCAGTCTGCCCCAGGGCAGCTGTGGCTACACACAGTCTACCATCACCAAGTATGAATGAGGAGTGAATGAATAATGGATCCAATGTAAAGCATCTTTGAGTGTCCAGAAAAGCACTATATAAATCTAATCTATCATTATTATTATTTCTCGCCGCCAAGTGCGAGAAAATGTGAGAAAAGTCGAGAGAAGACGTGACGGTGATGTGCTTTTTATTTTAGTTTACTGTATTCAATAATTTTTCACTTAATTTGCATTCCATTGCCTATGGTACGAGTTACGGTACCGTAAACGTCTGTCCAAAAGACGACGGTACCTTAGGCTAACTTGATTAGATCTGGGGTTTTTTCTTTGTTTCGCGTGTTTCCTTCTTTGTTTTACATTTCTTTGATGTGTTTCATTACTATACAATTTGATATATAAATGAAATTATGAAATAACATATTATGTTGAAAAAAGGTAGTTTTCTAGCGTCTTGGAACGGATTAAGACTATTTACATTATTTGTAATGGGAAAAATGTATTTGGAATTCGAACAAATTGGTATTCAAACAGCCTTCCGGAACGAAATTTGTTCGGAAACCGAGGTTTGGCTGTATATATATTATATACATACTGTATATACACACACACACACACACACACATATATATATTATATATATATATATATATATATATATATATATATATATATATATATACACATATATGTATATATAACACACGTGGACAAAATTGTTGGTACCCCTCTGTTAATGAAAGAAAAACCCACAATGGTCACCAAAATCACTTGAAAGTAACCAATTAACATTGGATAAAAATTTATTGAAAAATAAATCAAAATCAGACATGACTTTGGAATTATTGTTTGACAGATTAAAAAAAAACTAAAACTAATGCAACAGGCCTTGACAAAAATGATGGTACCCATAACTTAATATTTTGTTGCACAACCTTTTAAGGAAATCACTACAATTAAACAATTTCTGTAGCTGTCAATGAGACCTCTGCACCTCTCAGCAGGTATTTTTGCCCACTCTTTGTGAACACACTCCTCCAGTTGTCTCAGGTCTGAAGAGTGTCTTCTCCAGATGGCATGTTTCGGCTCTTTCCACAGATGTTCAATAGAATTTAGATCTGGGCTCATAGAGGGCCACTTCAGAATAGTCCAGTGCTTTTCTCCAAGTCATTCTTGCGTATTTTTGGCAGTGAATTTGGGGTTGTTATCCTGTTGGAAGACCTATGATCTGCGACTGAGAACAAGCTTTCTGACACTAGGCAGCACATTTCTCTCCAGAATGCCTTGATAATCTTGAGATTTCATTGTACCTTGCAGAGATTCAAGACACCCTGTGCCAGATGCAGCAAAGCAGCCCCAGAACATAGCCAAACCTCCTCCATGTTTCATTGTAGGGCCAGTGTTCTTTTCTTCATATAGTTGATTTTGCCATAGTTGATGTGCCTTACCAAAAAGCTCCAGTTTTGTTTCGTCTGTCCAAAGAACATTCTCCCAGAAGCTTTGTGGCTTGTCAACATGCATTTTCGCAAATTCCAGTCTCGCTTTTTTATGATTTGTCAGACAGTGGTGTCCTCCTTGATCGTTTCCCATGGAGTCCACTTTGACTCAAACAACGACAAATAGTGCGATCCGACACTGATGTACCTTGGCCTTGGAGTTCATCTTTAATTTCCTTGGAGGTTGTTCTGGGCTCTTTAGATACCTTTTGTACTATCCATCTCTTCAATTTATCGTCAATTTTCCTCTTGCGACCACGTTCAGGAAGGTTGGCTACAGTCCCGTGGATCTTAAACTTTTGAATAATATGTGCCACTGTTGTCACAGGGACATCAAGCTGCTTACAGCTGTCTTACAGTCTTTATCATGCTAGTCTATCATTTTCTTTCTAAGCTCCTGAGACAACTCTCTCCTTTGTTTTCTGCTGTCCATGTTCAGTGCTGTACACACCATGTCACCAAACAGCACAGTGACTATTTGTCAGCCTTTAAATAGGCAGACTGACTACTTATGAGATTCAACACACCTGTGATACCAATTACAGGACACACCTGAGTTACTCTGGTCAATTTTTTTTACAGAGGTACCATCATTTTTGTCCAGGCGTGTTTCAGTATTTATTTATTTTTTAATTATGTTGAACGACAATTAAAAAGCAGGCCTTTGAACCACAATTTTTTTCCAGCGGTTTGTTCCGAACAGAAACAGAATTATAACGTTTCCAGTTTTGTGTTCCACCCATAAACTGACGTTCCTGAACCGATTACAACCAAAAAAAGTAAGTGCCTGAACCAGTTAATAGCGTTCCTTTTAAATATAAATATGTTGGTGCCATATTTTGCGCACCATAAGACGTGCTTAAAAGCCTTAGAATTTTTCAAAAATCAACGCTGCGCCTTTTTAACAGTAAGTTTCTTATGTGTACACTGAGTTCCAAAATCTGTAAAAATGTTTTTGTGTGATTTTAGTCAGCGCTCCGCCAGCTCGGCCATTGTTCGCTGACATAGGACGTAATACATCACTACATACGCCAGCAGCAATACACCAATTAGAGAACATGACACGAGGCTACGTCCGGCACACCTCCGGTAGGTACCGGTGTACAGTGTCTGCTGGTACTGTACCGCAGGTATGCTGCATAACCGCGTTTGTTTGGCTAAAGACCCCCGAAAATGGCGTCAGCGAAGAGACACGCTTACGATGAAACATGTAAACTCAGTTCCGTGGTTGTTCTGGTTCACGTAAAGAGACCGGGTGGCTTTTTTCACGCTTCGCCATCTCTCTTGATCTGTGACTCCATGCATGCCCACACCACCGCTTCTGTCAAAAACCACGTCAAGCAGCTGAATTCGGTGCTTGCCATCATCCTGGGAGGATTAACGAAAGAACTCCAACCGCTGGACATTGGTGTAAACAGAGCATTTAAAGTTAGGCTGCCTGCGTCGTGGGGCGATGGATGAGAGACGTGAACACACGTTTACCAGGACTGGAGGCAGTGCCGAGCGAGTTACACCCCCACAATATGTGCGTCTTTCCTCACAATTTATTGATGGGCAGTTCTACCTTATTTTATTAATCGTACATTTTGCCTCCACAGCCCGTTGTTACAGCCGAAAATATTGGCGACTAAGTCAGCCTTTATTTTTGGGATCACACTAAGTAATTCATGACACATACATCAAACAAAGAATTTATATAACTAAAGGGTTATAGGTATGATAATAATTGAAACTTTATTATATTGAAAAATGAGTAACCTTGTATGTAACAGATATGTAATTCTATTTGGATCATGGGGAAAAATACAATGTAGCCACAAGAGGACACAAGCCAGTGTCTTATTGTGCCGGTCCCAAGCCAGGATAAATACAGAGGGTTGCGTCAGTATGGGAATCCAGCGTAAAACGTTTGCCAAATTAAAACATGTAAATCAAACCTATGACTTCCATACCGGATCAGTCGATGCCCGGGTTAACAACGACCACCATCGGTGCTGTTGACCTACTGGGTGCTGGTGGAAATTGCACTACTGTTGGTCGAAGAAGAAGAGGAGGAAAGTGTGTTCGCACGAAGAGAGAGAAGAGGAAAGCCAAGAGTATAGGACTGAGAGTAGGGACGTTGAATGTTGGAACTATGACGGGAGAAGGTAGAGAGTTGGTTGACATGATGCAGAGAAGGAAGGTAGACATACTGTGTGTCCAGGAGACCAGGTGGAAAGGTGGCAGGACTAGAAGTTTAGGAGCAGGGTTCAAGTTGTTCTATCATGGTGTAGATAGGAAGAGAAATGGAGTAGGAGTTATCTTGAAGGAGGAGGAATGTCCTGGAGGTAAAAAGAGTGTCAGAGTGATGAGTCTGAAGCTAGAAATCGAAGGTGTGATGTTCAAAGTTTTTAGTGGGTATGCTCCACAGGTAAGATGTGAGCTGGAGGAGAAGGATAAATTCTGTCTGGACTTTGATGAAGTGATGCAGAGCATACCTAGAAGTGAGAGAGTTGTCACTGGTGCAGACTTCAATGGACATGTTGGTGCAGGAAACAGAGGGGATGAGGAGGTGATGGGCAGGTTTGGTATCCAGGAGAGGAACGCAGAAGTACAGATGGTGGTTGACTTTGCAAAAAGAATGGAAATGGCTATAGTGAATACTTGATTCCAGAAGAGGCAGGAACATGGGGTGACCTATAAAAGTGGTGGTAGGAGCACACAGGTAGACTACATTTTATTTAGATGGTGTAATCTGAAGGAGATCAGTGACTGAAAAATAGTGGTAGGTGAGAGTGTCGCCAAACAGCATAGGATGGTGGTGTGTGGGATGACTCTGGTGGTGACGAAGATGAAGAGGGCAAAGGCAGAGCAGAAGACATAATGGTGGAAGCTGAAAAAGGAAGAGTGTTGCATGACTTTTAGGAGGGAGTTAAGACAGGCTCTTGGTGGTCAGGAGGTGCTCCCAGATGACTGGACAACTAGGGCTAACGTGATCAGTGAGACAGGTAGGAGAGTACTTGGTGTTTCACTGGAAGGAAAGTACATAAGGAGACTTGCATACAGACTTGTATACAGAGAAATAGGTTAGCTAAGAAGAAGTCGGATACTGAGAGGACTGAGGAGAGTAGACAGGAGTACAGGGAGATGCAGCGTAAGGTGAAGGTAGAGGTAGAAAGGCCAAACAAGGAGCTTATGATGACTTGTATGCTAGGTTGGACAGTAAAGAGGGAGAGACTGATCTATACAGGTTGGCAAGACGGAGAGACAGAGATGGGAAGGACGTGCAGCAGGTCAGGGTGATTAAGGATAGGGATGGAAGTGTATTGACAGGTGCCAGTAGTGTGATGGGAAGATGGAAATAGTACTTTGAAGAGTTGATGAATTGGAAAACGAGATAGAACAAAGACTAGAAGAGGTGACTGTTGTGGACCAGGAAGTAGCGAAGATTAGTCAGGATGACGTGAGGAGGGCATTGAAGAGGATGAAGAGTGGAAAGGCAGTTGGTCCTGATGATATACCTGTAGAGGTTTGGAAGTGTCTAGGAGAGGTAGCAGTAGAGTTTCTGACTGGGTTGTTCAACAGGATCTTAAATAGTGAGAAGATGTCTGAGGAATGGAGGAGAAGTGTGCTGGTGCCCATTTTTAAGAACAAGGGAGGCGTGCAGAGCTGTGGCAACTACAGAGGAATAAAGCTGATGAGCCATACAATGACGTTATGGGAAAGAGTAGTGGAAGCTAGACTGAGGGCAGAAGTGAGCATTTGTGAGCAGCGGTATGGTTTCATGCCAAAATGAGTACTACAGATGCAGTATTTTCTTTGAGGATGTTGATAGAGAAGTACAGAAAGGCCCACCAGACCTGCATTGTGTTTTTGTAGATCTGGAGAAAGCTTATGATAGGGTGCCCAGAGAGGAACTGGGGTATTGTATGAGGAACTTTGGAGTGGCAGTATGTTCGAGCGGTGCAGGACATGTATGAGGACTGTAAGACAGTGGTGAGGTGTGCTGTAGGTTTGACAGAGGAGTTCAATATGGAGGTGGGACTGCATTAGGGATGAGCTCTGAGCCCCTTCTTGTTCGCTATGGTGATGGACAGGCTGACAGACGAGGTCAGACAGGAATCTCCATGGACTATGATGTTTGCAGATGACATTGTGATCTGCAGTGAGAGCAGGGAACAGGTGGAGGAGAAGCTAGTGAGGTGCAAGTTTGTCCTGGAAAGGAGAAGAATGAAGGTTAGCTGCAGTAAGACAGAGTACATGTGTGTGAATGAGAGGGACCCAAGCAAATGAGTGAGGTTACAGGGAGAAGAGATCAAGAAGGTGGAGGATTTTAAGTACTTAGGGTCAACAGTCCAGAGCAATGAAGAGTGTGGAAAAGAGGTGAAGAAGCTTGTACAGGCAGGATGGAACGGGTGGAGGAAAGTGTCAGGTGTTTGTATGTGATAGAAGAGTTTCAGCTAAAATGAAAGGAAAGGTGTACAAAACTGTGGTGAGACCAGCGATGTTGTTTGGTCTAGAGACAGTTTCACTGAGGAAAAGACAGGAGACAGAGCTGGAGGTAGCAGAGATGAAGATGCTGAGGTTCTCTTTAGGTGTGACCAGGATGGATAGGATCAGGAATGAGTGCATCAGAGGGACAGCACATGTTAGAGGTTTTGGAGATAACGTCAGAGAGGCCAGACTGAGATTGTTTGGACATGTCCAGAGGAGAGATAGTGAATATATTGGTAGAATGATGGATAGGATCAGGAATGAGTACATCAGAGGGACAGCACATGTTAGAGGTTTTGGAGATAACGTCAGAGAGGCCAGACTGAGATTGTTTGGACATGTCCAGAGGAGAGATGGTGAATATATTGGTAGAATGATGGATAGGATCAGGAATGAGTACATCAGAGGGGCAGCACATGTTAGAGGTTTTGGAGATAAAGTCAGAGAGGCCAGACTGAGATTGTTTGGACATGTCCAGAGGAGAGATAGTGAATATATTGGTAGAAGGATTCTGAGTTTTGAACTGTCAGGTAGGAGGCCAGAGGAAGACCAACTAGGTTTATGGATGTAGTGAAAGAGGACATGAAGGTAGTTGGTGTGAGACAAGAGGATGCAGAAGACAGGGTCAGATGGAGGCAATTGATTCGCTGTGGCGACCCCTGAAGGGAAAAACCGAAAAGAAAAAAAGAAGAAGATCATACGAAAAAATGTGATTTCTCAGTAAAATGCTGATAGTAAAAAAAATATTGCTTTCATTTATTTTGTTTTTTTTAATTCTTTTCACATTTTGAAAAGAATCAGAGAGAACAGTGACTAAGATTGGCACATAAAGTGGAAAACTGGATTGGATAAAGAACCAACTCTTTTTAAGGGAGACAGACCCATCATTTCGTAATGTCAAAAAAATTGTTTAAATTATTTTGAGAAAAGAAGTTGTTACATAATTATCACAGATCAGATTAGTTAGTCTTGTACACCAAGGATACTTGGCAAACAAGAATAAAACATAAGAAGAAATTTAAATATTATAGCCCGCACAAGAAAAACTTGCAAGATTCAACAGCAATTAATTCTGACCCAAAGTAAGCATGAAATGAATCCATTAAAATCTTAATCATGATACTCGTGGTGTTCTGGTGTCCACAACAAAAATTCTAATTCCATTGGAATAATCATGGATACAAATACTTAACATCAATTCAAATAACTTAAGGCTAATACAAAACTTTTTTGAGAACTTTCAAAACAGAATTGACTGGATAGAAGGTCCTCACTTGTACTAACAATAATTTGCAATCACTAGCAGTAGAGATTCAACTTGAAAAATAAATGGTTGTTTAAATTTATATGATGAAATTAAAAGTATCAGGCTTAAACACAATACAGTCGTTTGCACAACAGGGAAGGAGAGCCTCATTTAGAAAAATATTACTGAGCAGGTCAACTTACGTACGTTTAAGGTTGATTGGTTAACCCGGAAAAGATAGGGTGTGGATAGGGATGGAAATTTCACGTGCGCATCAATAGGATGAAAGTGTGCCCACTTTCTCAATAAATGAAAGTGGGCACACTTTCATTTATTGAGAAATATAAAAAAAATAGCAGTCAGTGGGTAAAAACCACTTTAAAAAAAAGAAATTACTCCAGCTTGGATATTATTCAAAAAACAGAATGGGACGTCATGCACACCGCCATCTTAAATAAAAGTTCATATGCTAACAACTAAAAGGACTAATACAAAAAAGATAATTTCATACATATACAACACTGTAAGCATAATCAATTAACGGGTTTGGATGTCAAAGGGAAAATCATCATCTCAAGTCAAGGTTGGACTTTTAGACCCCAGCTTGAATCAGCATATAGCAAGACTTCTTTTGATGGAGGGGCTGTCATTAGCAGGTAAGCAGTTCGATTAATGATAGATAAAACTGCATCTTGGCTAAGTGTATCACCAGTATGGTGAGGACAACTATTAATACAACTTGTCTATACTGTAATTGGAAATAAAAGAGCAGAGCCATTGTCCAACTTCTGTATTTTGGTGCCCTGGACTTAGGTTCTCCAGAGATCAGGGAGTATTATCTAACAAAAGCCATGCTATTACAGCACCTGTGGCAATACTGTGGCAATATATTAAAAATAATTCTGCGTTATCTTTGTTGTGGACCCTTCTTTAAGTTTGCATTCAACATAATACTTTATCTTAAAGAAATCTATAGAACTCAATGCATATGCAACATTCATTCATCTTCCTACCCACTTCATCCGCTTGCGCGGGTCAAGGTGTGCTGGAGCCTATCCCAGCTGGTATGGGGTGTGAGGCGGGGGCAAACTCCGGGCGCGACGCCAGTGCACCGCGGAGCTTGCATATGGAACATCAAAAGAATATTTATTTTTTTCTGTAAAAAATTATGCTTGGGCGGTGGATATATTCTGGGACTGACAAAAATTATCAAGATATTGAAAGATATAAAAAATGAACATGGTTTAGATCAGGGTGTCAAACTCATTTTGACTGAGGGCCACATCAGTATCACGGCTGCCCTCAAAGTGCCAGATGTAACTTAAAAATGTAACTAAATGTAACTCAAACTAATGTAAAATAAATGTAACTACTGCTTAACGTCAAATAACTGAATTTATTACTTATTCAAGTTTAAAAAAATTACAGTCGAACAGAAAAAATGTTTGATTGATGCTCTGTTATAAAATAAATACTTTTAATTTGTCAGGTTATCAAACCACCATAACTCCATCAATCAAGGATCAAACTATCCAACTGTATAAATAAAAATTACATCAAACACAAGTTAGGACATTAACTTTGTTCAAAACATTTTAGTCACAGTTGCAATGGGCTTAATTACTGAATTGTGGGAAATGCAGTTTTGGTCTAAGCACGCTTTTGTACTATTTATTTTTAGACACTCTGACCTTTTATGCTCATGCAGGCCACATAAAATGATGTGGCGGGCCTTACCTGGCCCCTGTACCTTGAGTTTGACACATGTGGGTGGTTTAGATACACAAATGCTACTTGAGGATTTTTTTTATTTATTTATACATATGATAGCATAAAGAGCATAAGCATAATACCAACTGGTATTAAAGACAATTATCAAACATTCATTTTAAGGGTTCTTCTGGTACTTGCTAAGAAAATGATCCCAGTTTTCAGGCTAAGCCAGTAACCCCTACAGTATGGAGAGGGGAAGAAATTAAAATTTATTAGACATGGAAAGCATAATCACATGCTCATCATTATGACTCATGACAAAATGGCTCCCAATTAATTCTTCCTTAATGATAGTGTACTGACACGTGTCTAAATACTCTATATTCTAATGATATGTACACATATATTTGTTTGTAGATAAAGTACAGTAACACATTCAATTTAGGACCTACACCAGTAAATGCATTATTCAAACTTAAGCAAGTGCAATCAGCCACATGTGCACAAAAATGTCCCTCAACACAATGCTTGACCACAACATAGAAGCTCATTGATAATGTTTTGTTTTCTATGTTGCAAAATGGTGGTGGCGTACAAGAGAAATGAATAACTGCATCTCAGCTCTTTGATTGAACTTGGACGTGAATAGTTATTATGGTTACACTCATAAGCTGAATTATTGATTCATCAAGTCTATCAACAGAGAATCATTTCTGTACTAACAACTGAGACAGTTTGCAAACCTACAGGCTGTCTCAGATTGGATCACTAAAAATAAATACAAATAAAATAAGCTGCAGTGTTTTCTGGGGACCTGTTAGTTATTAGTCTGGCTTACTGGAAATATGTCGTTCTGCAAATCGAAAATTTACCAGTCAATGTCAGATAGTCCATTTTTTGCAGGAATGAGAAAAGGCAGTATTAGTCGTAATAGTTTAATGACTAAAGAACTGGATCTTTGGAGAGCATCTGATATACTATTGTTAGTTTTTGCCCCATACCAGTTAAAATAAGTCAAATTAACTTCACGTGTGCATCAATAGGATGAAGAAAGTATTAGTGTATAGGCCACTTACTCACCAGTGCGGGTGTTGATGGTGAAAAAGTTTTGTGTGTTTCCACTAACAATGTTGTAATTGATCTTATCAGCAGTGGATGGAGTTACTGCATCAGGGTCCTGGGCCTGTATTTGTATAACAGAAACATCCCGTGGAGAATTCTCAGGCACTGAGGGTTGATAGAGTGGTTCTGAAGTCAGTGGTGCGTTGTCGTTAACATCCTCCACCTGGATGAACACTTCAATAGTGGTGAACTGGGGAACTACACCATGATCAGTGGCATACACCGTTAGCCAAAATGAGTCCTTGGTTTCACGGTCCAACATATCAGTGGTGTAGATCATCCCTGGTGGAAGAAGAAACAAGAAGTCATGAATTTTCTGCCCATTAATTTTGTTTAAATTGCTTATATTAATTAATGAGTAATGAGCAAAGTAAAGGTCACTACTGAATACAGTGATGCTATAGAAAGTAATGTCAAAAATACTGTCGGAGCCATGAAAGAATTTATAGGTATTTTGTATTATGAGATGATATGATGGTTTAAATATTTCATTTACTGTTGTTTGTGATGTTCTTTTTTGTGATCTTATTGAGGGAATAAGTGGGTCAAATAGATGTGGGCGTGAACGTTAGTATAGGTTAGATGGGGCATCTTCTCACCTGTGTGGATGAGAGAGTGAGCAAAGTTGCCGTATTTTTGTTGACCGCCGCAAAACGCAAAACACGCAACACATCACACAATGTTTTTTATCGCTACGACTTTGTGATTACTTATATGAGTTTGTGAACAGTTTTTATGAGTTGATTATTCTTTTTTCGTTAAAGGATTAAACATATTTTTTTGTATCGTGGTGATTTTTGCCTGGAAGCGCGTCTGACAAAGGAAGGCCCCATCGTCAGCCTCTCAGCGACTTATTGGTTTTGAAGTCGCTACAAATACTATTACTGAAAGAGCACAATTTGTTCGGTTTGTAGGTATAGAGAGAGAGAGAGAGAGAGAGAGAGAGAGAGAGAGAGAGAGAGAGAGAGAGAGAGAGAGAGAGAGAGTGAGAGTGTGTGTGTGTGAAAAGCCGTTTTGAGCATATTCCTGATATACAATTATTTTATTTGGAATATTGACTTCTTCAAGAGGGCGGCACGGCACGGTGGCACAGTGGGTATAGCGTTGTCGCCACACAGCAGGGCGGGTCCGGGTTCGAGTCCAGCTCTGCATGAAGTTTGCTTATTCCCCTTGTGTCTGCGTGGGTTCTCTCAGAGTTCTCCGGCTTCCTCCCACCTCCAAAAACATGTGTTAAGGTTAACTGGCCGTTCCAAATTGCCCGTTGGTGTGAGTTTGAGCACGCGTGGTTGTCTGTCTCTGTGTGATGTCATGCCCGGAGTTTCCTCCGCCTCACACCCTAAGCGAGCCGGGATGGAATCCAGCTCCCCGTGAGCCACGACGGCGGATAAAGCGGTGTAGGAAAATGGATGGATGGACGGACTTCTTCAAGCTTAGCAAAAGTTCAAGTTCAAACTTTAAATATGCCTTCAGTGTCTCTCTGCCATCATCCAGCAGTCATCATCGTATGGAAAGAACAGCAAACATGTCAGATTGAAAATCTGATTCTCTTCTAAAAAAGCAGTAAGCTCAGAAAAACAGTGCACACATTTCAAATAATATGGAAAAAGAAATGTATGGCTTTTGATTATATTGATTCTCAGCTTCACACATTCAAAACATGCCTCAGACACAAAGCCCCCAACCTAACAGAGAAATGACAGAGAAAGTAATACATGGAAAAATGGATGGATTGAGATCAAATCATCCTATTGATTCTTTGGCTCCAAACATTCAATCGTGCACTATAGTCTATTGAGGTTTCACACTCATTGGTCTTTGCATGATGAGCCCTACAATCCTCCTTCTCTCTCTCTCTCTCTCTCTCTCTCTCTCTCTCTCTCTCTCTCTCTCTCTCTCTCTCTCTCTCTCTCTCTCTCTCTCTCTCTCTCTCTCCATCAATCCATCAATCTGCTAAATTTTATTCAGCCATCTCAACAGCAAAAAACTTGGTCCACTTTGCTTCATGACCAAGAGCAATGGTTGCAAGCATAATTTCAAACACATGCCAGTTTGCAACTTCCTGGAAAAGTTTTCCACAGCTGCACAGTTCTACCCATCATTTCTGTCTATTTGTAGGTTCCCAGTCATCCAGCTTGATTTAAGAAGACAAAAAAAACAAAAAAACTGGACTTGCTTAGGTTTAGTAGATGATAACATTTCACCTCGCATCCGAGACGCTTCTTCAGTTCTGACTAGTAGAGAGTCCAGATACTATACTGCGGTTGAAGCAGAAAACAAAAAAAAGATATAAGTCTTATGAAGTGGAAGCCATTGTAGTCCACATCAACACGGTTAATTACAACATCAAGTTCATCCGGGAAGATGTTACATACAACTTCTTTCCTTTCTTGGACTGTGCAGTACATCTTGAAATGGATGGGAATCTCAACATCGAGGTGTACAGAAAACCCATCCACACTTAAGAGTAACTTCTTTTTGAATCCCACCATTCACTGCAGCACAAGTCAGTGGTCCCTTGAACCACTGGGGCCAAAACATTCCCACCAGAACAGAAGAAAAGGTCAAGGAGCAAATATACATTCAGAATGCTCTGAGTGTTGTCTGTGTGTGGGTGTGGGTGTTTTCACTATGACGCTGATAATACAGGTAGAGAAACACATAGGCAGGCTACAGAGCTAACTAGTTTGCCAAACGCTAGCTGACTTCAATAGTTTATGAGGAACTTTAAGTGTCTAGCTCTCAACCAGGACGTTGCCGCCACCAGCAGACATCAAGAACACCTCCGAGACAGCTGAGAAAGCTCTGAGAAATCCTTGAGAAGTCTCTGGATCCGGAAAGGAGAACCATGGGGTCAAGTGAATGCCACCTGAACACAAGGCGAGGCTTGATCCACTGCGGCTGGGTCGCCTGGGTGAGGGTGTATAATGTTGCAAGACCCAAAACACCATATGAACCGAGTATACATTACTTATGATGTGTTCAGGGTTGCATCAGATGATGTAGTTAAGAACAGACCTTTTTTGGTCATGATTACATAATAAATAATTTCGATGGTGTGGTCTTATTCACTGCAAAAAGAATGTACTCTAAGCACAGAAGACAGATAAAATGGCATTTTAATCCTCTCAACAGTGTGGACAAAAATACTAATTAAAAGCAATGTCTAGCTGTAGTTGTCCAGCTGCAAGGATGTGTGGTTCATGTCCTAACAAGTGCATGGGTGTGAAGACACATTCAACACTGCTTGCAGTTTACACATCTCCACCAGTGAGAGCTGGTGGAGGTTGTGTGATCAACGAGTGTAGAAGGATAACCCAAAACTGTTTGGACCATGATTTGCTTAATATTAATTGTTCGCTTCAGACAGGTGTATTCCCATCCTCTTTCAAAACTGCAATAGTTAAACCCACTCTGAAGAGAAACAATTTAGATCCATCAGTCCTCAGTAATTACAGACCTGTATCTAATCTGCCATTTTTAAGTAAGATTTTAGAAAAGCTTGTTTTTAATCAGCTAAATGATTTTTTAAACTCTCGTAATATTTTTGAAGAATATCAATCTGGTTTTCAGGCCAAACATAGTACAGAGACGGCATTAACAAAAGTTGTCAATGATTTAAGGTGCAATATGGACACAAAGAAACTTTCTGTTCTTGTCTTGCTTGACCTCAGTGCAGCATTCGACACAGTTGACCACGCAATTCTCCTGGACAGACTTTATGCCCTGATTGGCAATCCTGGTACGGTTTTAAATTGATTTAAGTCATATCTTACTGGAAGATATTTTTTTATAAAAATGGATGAATATTCCTCTAAGAGCTATGAACTGAAGCTTTGTGTCCCCCAAGGCTCAAGTTTAGGTCCAACTCTTTTTAATCTTTATATGTTACCGCTGGGGGATGTCATCAGGAGGCATGGCATTGATTTTCATAGTTATGCTGATGACACACCGCTTTACATAGCTGTGTCCCCTGACGACACTGGGCCAATAGATACCCTTTTAAAATGCATTTTAGATATTAAGTGGATGGATGGCGGGTAACTTCTTATAGCTCAACCAGGACAAAACAGAAGTACTTGTCATCGGTCCTGAAGCACACAGAGAAAAACTTAATTTAAAACTCAAAGCCCTGGCTTGGTGTTATTTTAGATTCTAATTTGAATTTTAATGTTCATATCAAAAATACGGTTAAAAGTGGATTTTATCATCTAAAGAACAT
The DNA here is from genome assembly GCF_040054535.1 of Antennarius striatus. Lineage (NCBI taxonomy): Eukaryota > Metazoa > Chordata > Actinopteri > Lophiiformes > Antennariidae > Antennarius > Antennarius striatus. The sequence continues at coordinate 5,700,180 of NC_090781.1, read as the reverse complement.
TGCCAGGGTAAGACCATTTTTATCTCGAACCAATATAGAGACACTAATGCTTGCTTTTATTACTTGTAAGATTGATTACTGCAACAGTCTTCTTTCTGGTCTCTCCAAAAAAAGCACTACTCCATTACAACATCTACAAAACTCAGCTGCACGAGTTCTGGCGAGGACCAGAAAGAGAGCACACATAACACCAATTTTAAAGTCTCTGCACTGGTTACCTGTACGCTTCAGAATCGATTTTAAGATCCTTTTAACGGTTTTTAAATCTCTTAATGGTCTTGGTCCTAATCATTTATCTGATTTGCTTTTAACATACACCCTCTAGATCTCTCAGGTCTTCAGGCACTGCTCTTTTAATTACTCCAAAAGTTTTAACCAAAACATATGGGGAGGCCTCCTTTTACCACTACAGCCCACGTTTGTGGAACAGCTTGCCTGAGGACCTGAGTAAAACAGAGTCTGTGGACATTTTCAAAAGCAAACTTAAAACCCACCTTTTTAACTTGGCTTTTAACTGAAAATGTATATCTTTTTATTTATTTTCTTTAAAAGAATACTTTTAACCTTTTAGTCTACCTTGTGTGTCTGTGTTGGGGATGAGGGGTGGATTTTTCCTGTGTAAACTGTTTTTATATTGTTTTTATGAAATGCAAAAGTCATCATCACGCAAGAGGCGTCTACTCAACGAACCAGATCAAGAATGAGATTCTGTCTCAGTTGATGTTGTATCCATCTGACAACTAGCGGTGGTGTCCCAAAGCACGTCTTGTATATCTGGGATTTTTGCTTGTATGTTGAACAAAAATATGGACAGAGCAACGGTTCAGACCTCAAAAAACTTTGTCAAGGCACTCGTATCTTCAGGTACTACTGAATATACAGTTATTTTCCTTGACTGATGTTCTAACAATCAAACAAAAATAAGATTACTTTCTGAAAGATAAAGACACAAAAGCTCATGTACATGCAATATTAGTTTAGGGAATATAGACAGGGTTCTAAGAGGTGTTTGAGACTTGTTGGCTGTACTGGAATTGCTAATAATCTATTAAAAGTCAGAAAGATTTAGAACATGTTAGAGACTCCAGATAATATTTCAAAATTAATTTTAATTTTGCCTACATTGATCCAAGGAACAAGGGAAATGTTTACAAGGCAAATGTTATGAGTATGGTATGAGTAAGAAAATTCATGAAGTTACCTGTCTCTTCATCAATGGCAAAACGGCCAAGCCCGCTCCCATCGTGAATGGAGTAATGGATTTCTCCATCCCTGCCAATGTCATCATCATTAGCAGTGACTTGTAATAGGGTAGTTCCAATTATGGCATTTTCTTTAACTAATCCTGTCAAGGCAAAGTAAGAAAAGTATGGAGCGTAGAGGTTTTCGTTTACATCCACAACCTCTACCTCCACAAAAGTGACAGAGAGAAGGGAAACCGGCTTTCCTTTGTCTTTGGCCTTCACAGTGAGGTTGTAGAACTGTTGGATCTCGTAATCCAGCTCTTTCATCAGTCGAACAGCCCCACTAGATCTGTCTACCTCAAACCATCCGTTGTAGTCATTGGCTAGAGAGTAGTGGACCTGGCCACCCAACCTCAAATCTGGGTCCTGGGTTTCTAACCAGGTGACAACAGTTCCTACGGGAAGATCCTCCAGAGCCCTGACCTTGTAAACACTGGGAATAAATAGTGGAGGACAGTCATTCACATCCTCCAAAATAACTTTCAAAGTGGTCACAGAATACTTTCGTCCTCCTTTCTCTGCCTTGTCCTGTGCCTCAATTTTTAGGTTAAAAGAAGAAACAAACTCCCGGTCTAGTTGGCCAGCAACATGAACTATTCCATTAGTGGAGTTGATACCAAACTGAGTGGTGCTGGTTAGAATTGAGTACACAATCTCCCCGTTGAGTCCAAGATCTATGTCAGTGGCATCAACTTGGATGATATCTGTACCTATGGCTATGTTTTCAGGTATGACAATTGTGTAACCTTTGTCTTGCAAAAACTGAGGTGCATTATCATTAGCATCCATTATGTAGACAGTGAGCAAACGCCAACAAGATTTCGGTGGCAGGCCGAGGTCATAAATAGTTATATTGAGTACATAGCAATCCATCATTTCTCTGTCCATAGGTAAAAAGACAGAGATAAGGCCTGTCTCCATGTTGATGTTAAAACAACTATCAGTGTTTCCATCTGAAATAGAGTACAGAATCTGACCGTTGAAACCTGTGTCACCGTCATAGGCATTTACCTTGAAAATACTTGAGCCAACCTCAAGGTCTTCATACACAACAACATCTGCAGGAAGATCTTTGTCAAACTGGGGTGTTTGCCGATTGGCAGAAAAAAGGTCAATGAAATCATCTTCTTTTTCAGGCTTGATGAATGTTTTAGACTTTTTAAGTAACTTTTCAGCTAACTTTTGGGTTACTCCTGTATCTTTACAGTTGAAAACTTTTGGGGCATACTTTCCTTGAGCAACTGAGATATTAATAAACATAGGATCAGAAATGTGTTCGCCATCTGTGGCAGTCACTTTGAGATTAAAGACATCATTCTTTGGAAAGGCTGTGGCAAGAGAATGTTGCAGTGAGAGGACCCCTGAATCTGGGTTAAGATTAAAATACCCCAATTCGTTTCCTGAAATTATTTTATATTTCACCAACTGTAACTCATCAATATCAATTGCAGACATTGTGGTAATCACTTCATTGATTGGGAAATCCCTGGAGATTACCCCCTCACATGCAATCTTCTCAAACAATGGCTGATTATCATTTGCATTTTCAAGGTTGATGGTTACATTGACTTCACTTTCTCGTCTATAAGGTGATCCCCAGTCAGATGCTCTGACAACAAACACAAAGCTCTCTGAGGAGGTTTCAAAGTCCAACTCTTTAGTAGTGCTGATCACACCAGAAAATTGATTGATTTGGAAGGGTAATGGTTTGAGACTATAAATGCTGTAGGTTATGTAACCATTTTCACCTATATCCTCATCCACTGCAGAAACTGTTAATACATTGGCCCCAACTGGCACACTTTCATTGACTGAAATTTCATAGGACAACTGATCAAATGTTGGGGTGTTGTCGTTAGCATCCTCAATAGTTATCCACACTTGAACACTGAGCTCGCTATCAACTTCATAAACCTCAAGGTTAAAGACATGTTGGGTTACCTGAGTGAACCAACGAGTGGTGAAGACTACACCTGTTAAGGTGTTAATTTGAAAAAAAGCAGAATCTGCTGAAGGAGTCAAAATATATTCTGCATCATCGGGCTCTGGCTTGATTTTAACTGCCGCCACAATAGTGCCTGGTGGCGAAATTTCATTCAGCCTAACATCGTACAGCTCCCACTCAAACTGAGCTTTCCCTGGCTGCCATTTGTAGTCCGTAATATGGACATTTTTGACATCAGAGAATTTGGGTGGGGCTCCTTTGTCTTTTGCTTGCAAAGTCAAGTTATAGCCATAAGGATAAATCTCCCAATTTATTGACTCAGATGATTTGATGACAAACTTGCCCTCCTCAGATTTTTCTACAAAAAAAATATCTAGGGGATCTCCATCCACAATGTTTAGTGATTCTATTTCTCCATTTAAGCCTTCATCTAGGTCCTCAACAGTGACTATAACATAAACAGAATATTTATCAAGCCACGATGAGCTGTGAGTAACTACAGTCATGACTGGAGCATGCTCATTTACACGCTCAACATGAACAAAAAGTTTGGCTGTGCTGCTAACCCCATTATTTCCATAAAGCTTCATGCCACGGTCCACAGCTGATATTTCTAAGTCAAACTGGCTCTGTCCATCAACATTCAGCTTTCCACTTAGAGAAACCACACCACTAATTGGGTGTACTGCAAACATTTCTGTTTTCTCCTTGAAAAAATAATAAAATTCCCCATTGGAACCAATATCTGCATCTGTGGCAGTAACTTGTGCTATACTAGTCCTGAGTGGGGTACTCTCAACGACAGTGACAGAGTAAGTTGTCGGTGAAAACAAGGGTCTCAGATCATTCATATCCAAGACGTGGATGATGACTTTAGTCCAGGCATCAAGAACAGCATCTCCTTTGACAGAGGCTTTAACTGTCAGGACATAGTTATCCTGAATTTCTCGGTTCAAGATGGCCGCGTTACCACCTTTGGTCCTTATGCGTAAAAAGCAGAAGTCACCCAGCATGTACTCCTCTGCTTTGAAAAAACCTTCATCGTCACCTGACATAATTCTGTAGCGGATCTCCCAGGAGTGCTGTTCCAAGTGGAAGCCCATTTTAACTTTACTATTGACATACGTTCGTGCTGCTGAGTTTTCATGAACTGTGGCATGGTAAACAGACTGAGTAAAGCTGAGGTGTGGTCCATCATGGAGGGGCCCAAGTTTGTTCTGGGAAAAGCAGTATGGTGGCTTAGACACCAGCAAGGAAAGCAGCAGGGCCAGGCCAAGGAGAGGGGTTTGCATGGCTCGCCGTTGGTCCATATTCACATCCAATTCATCATGTCATTGTGAACCTGAGACAGACAGAGAAATAAAAAAACATTAGTGATGGAGGACGAACACATAGCATTTCGAGAGACATTTGAGTAATAATTGACTATTAATAATGTGCCACTGTACAACTGAATAGTTGTAATTTAAACAATTTAAAAAATCAATTGATGCCCAAACAAATCCATGATAGGTAAACAAGAGTGACAGTTGTGAATAACGTAATTTCATGAGTAATAATCTTTAACAAAATGCGCTTAAACCTAGAAAAGTCTTAAAAGTCTGACATAATGTTGATTATAGGACATGTTCTAAGGGTGAACCTCAGTGTTTCATCTTTTGGTAATTTGTTGCAGGCACATCTACAGAGCAATAATCAGAGGGCTCACTAGTGGTACGTTTTAGAACAATGATACAACTTTTTAGAACACAACCAGCAACTTCAGCCAACAGTCATAACATGTGCTGCGCTGGATAAGTGAAAAGCATGAAGACAATAATACAAAGCTTCCATGTCCTCCCACAGGATGTCATGTTTCTGTTTGTTTTCATTTAGGGTGGCATGCTGTTGTGGAGGTATTGTTGAAACATGGTCCTGGATTTAAAATCCATAAGGGCCTGAGACATTTCCGTACAGTTAGCATATTCCTATAGGTTCCCTTCATCAACTCCTTGTGCCTTTTACTCTGACCCACATACATACATAAAAATTGAATTTGTAAGTCACTGTCTGGAACTGAGAATGTGAGCGTGAATAGCTCTTTACTTACTGGCCCTGTGATGATTTGGTAGCATTTTCAGGGTGCACTATCCCCATTTCCAAAACACTGCACAGGATAAGTGGTTACAGTAAATAGGTGGATGTTTTGAACTAGCAATCAAAATTAGAATTACAGTACCAAAATGTCCATGGAGTGTAGGCAGTCTGCAGTTTGTCACCACAAACAGTCACAAGAAATAGAGTTGATGCTATAACAGCTTATTCATTCTTATCAGTATGCAGAAATTTAATCTGGGGGCCGTTTTGGGGTCACTGGTGTAGTGTTTGCTCATGCAAAAGTACAGTGATACCTCTACTTACGAATGTCTCTACTTACGAAATTTTCTACTTACAAAATTTCTCAGCATGGAAAATATTACCTCTACTTAACAAAGAAATTTCGACTTCCGTAATGCAAAAACACAGTATCGGCTGATACTCGAATCTCCCACAGGTTCCTGAACGCAACATTCTCATAGCTGCTCTGCCACTGGCTATTACCTATTACGTATCTTCCTGGCATCCTATTGGCTAAGAGGGATGCCACTCCACCTCTGTGTAGAGCTATAAGGGTGCTTATGGAGTGTATTCGGCATTCAGCACTCGACCCGTGAAGTAATCTGATAGTTTTGCGCAAATATAATAACTTTGTCAGTACATATTCGCTATGGACCCCAAGAAAGTGACGGAGAAAAGAGGAAAAGAAAAGACGAAGTAAAGAGTTTTTTTGTCTGTACAAAGCAAGAGATCATAGAAAAGCATGAAAAAGGGATGCGTTTGGTTGATCTCGCAAAAGAATATGGCCGTAATGCATCTACAATCAACATGTTATTAAAACAAAGGAAGTTTAAGGAGTTTAACGCATTGCGTGGGTGGTTGGAGAAGTTCAAAAGGAGAACTGGAATTCACTCTGTTGTTCGGCATCGTGAGATAGGAGCGCATGAACCAAAGAGGGCAAAAAACAATGAGGACACCTGTTAAAAGGTAAATGACCGTCATTATTATTCTTTATCTTCGTTTTTTACGTTATGCACAACTCTCATTTATTGTGTAATAATCTAATCGTAACATGTATTTGTTACATGTTTTGATGCATTCTTATGCTTTATAAAACATTTATGTCGGAATATTTGTGGGCTTGGAAAGGATTAGGGCATTTACATGGAAAAGAGGTACCACTGTAATATGAAATGTTGTTGTCAAGTCTCATAGTCCACAGCTTGAAATAAAGCAAGACCTAGTGTCCTTCACAGATCCTCAGAGGCTTGTACAGTAATTTAAAGCCTGATAAAGCCAGAAAGCAAGAACAATGGGACTACAAGGGACACTCAATCTCCCAGGCAGCTGTTGCACTTGGGTAATAAATTCCTAAACCCAAACTATATGTGCTCATTTGGTACAAGCCACTAAAAACCACAGCGATCCCTTCTCCTCCCCTGTGGAGTCACCAAAGGGGGAGACACTGTCTTTTCTGTTCCTTTTCTCTGCCCTTTTTTTTCCTCTCTCCCTTCTTGACTTGTCTGCGTCATGTGTCCCAGCTACAACTCTACCACATGAGCACAGAGTACTTCACCATAGCATGAATACAAACACAAAATCCATGCCCCATGTAAGTTACATTAGTACTGCTGCCACACATGCATTTTTGCCAGCACCAGCAACTACATTGCTCGCAATGTCTGCCCAGGATCAGCTTAGCAACAGACTAACTCTTCACAGCAATTCAGCCCCATCAATATTGCCAGAGTCAAAAACATACCTTGCTTGCAACAACTGTCACAGACCAGAGTTGTTTAACAGCCACAACAGCACATGCCGTCAAACCCCGCAACTCAGAAAACCAAGTCAAAATGGAAGAATGAATCCTATCACCAGCTACCCCCAAATAAGAGGCTTTACATCTGGGTAGAGTAGAGAGAGTGATTTAACTGTTTGACTGATTATTGTGTTTTGTTAAAGCTAAAGATAACATTCATTACTGTTTACTCTTTCTGGTGTTATACACACACCAATCATTGTGTATATTTCCCTAGTTCCTCAATTCATGGTAGTCCACTATTTCATCCCCTCTTTCCTTTCCACATGCAGGAAATTCATGCAGAAGGACAATTTCCTACGTGTGGAAATTCATGCAGTTCCTCCTGGAGGACGACCTCCATCACAGAGTTCTCCCACCACCAGGCAGCACGACCTAGTCCTGTTCTCGAAGTTGTACTGCTTGTAAACGTTATGACCAACGCACTTATGCGGCTATGTGTGGACATATCCTGATTCAGATAGTGGTTCGGTTTGAGCTTTGACAACGTTACAAAAGCACAATCATTGTTCATACCCCAACCCCAACCACTCTCCCCTCACTGTACATGTTTACTGTATTTTCATTTTCGTCATGTCCAAATGATCATTTTCCATACTGCCTGGTTGTGTGTGTGTGTGTGTGTGTGTGTGTGTGTGTGTGTGTGTGTGTATATATATACAGCATACGTGTGCAAGCATTTAGAGGTAAACAAAAGTAATTTCCCTAAGGGAATTATTAATAGATTTATTTATTTGATTTTGATTTTTTTACACACACACACACACACACACACACACACACACACACACACACACACACACACACACACACACACACACACACACAGTGTAGTAATGCCATCACTAAAATATACAGTATATGTTTTGCATACTTCCTTATTTTGCCGACAGTGTTATTCACAGGCTTTCTGCAAAATGTCATTCACTTCAAACTTGCGCCAACTGATGTTTTAGCATACAGTAGATGTCGCACTAGAGCAAATGAAGCCTCATGAAGTTTCGAACCGCAGTGAACTGATTAGGATGAAAAGCTTCAATGCTTCATGGGGCTTCATCTGCCCATCACTGACTAAACATGGACTTCCCAGTTAACATAATTTTAGAGTGTCATAACTGTTCCAACTATGTTCATGTTTTTGAGCAGAAAGTCCAAACAGCAGGAACGACACAGAAAACGGTAACGATTTCAGAGTGAAACTAGCTGGTGAGTGCAAACAGTCTGCCTAGCTATGGTTTCCGTTTGGAATGGGACAATCGATGTAGTATCTAAATTGGTCCTCAGGCATCTGACAAAAATGGTCTTTAAGTAATTACATGTAGCTCTATCAATGTAGTCAGCCAACAGAACTATTCTCTAAAATTTCTTTTCCGCTTGCTCTTTTGACAGGTGGCTTTTCCTTTAATGTTAGCTTCTTTCCCAGTCTCACGATTAATTACCTTTCTTTCTCCAGTTAAACTGCTAAAATTCATCTACGACTTTGCAATACCCCGCAGCGCAATCCATGATTTACCAACACAAAGTCGTTAGGTCACCACGTTGATTTTTGACTACGTTGGTTGTGCTTGGTTTATAATACTAATACATTTGTTTCCATATGTTTGGTATGAAGTGATTTTATTGTTTTATTGTGGAATTTCCACGGGTTCCTGCTAGTACTGTTGAATGTAATAGTGTTGCTGTAACAGTATACTGAGGAATATCAATTGCAAATGACTACTCCTACTTTTAATAATGTGTTACTTTTAAAAGAAGTTATTTGCATTATTTTGCCTAATTATGGTTTGATAGGCAAGTTTGAAGGTCATTGTTATTTATTCCATTGCCAGGGTGGTGTCCCACATTTATTGTTAATATTAATAGTGGTAAACTGATAAATAAATGATTAATCGGTATAATTATTGGTCATTCTTTTAATAGCAACCAAATTTATTATACATTAGTCCAAAAAATGTGTGTACTGCGGCAGTAGCTCAGTCCAGAAAGTTTTAGGCTCAGGACCGAAGGATCGCCGGTTCAAGTCCGGAAAAAAATTCCGGATTGTGGGCTGGCTGTGGGAGGTGCAAGTTCACCTCCTGAGCACTGCCAAGGCAACCCTTGAGCAAGGTGCTGTTCTCTTTATAAGCTGCTGATTTAGGGCACACCACAAAAGACCTCCCGTCGCTCCACCTCGCCATCACTTGAGACCCTAATGGAGTGCTCTACCAACTGTATTAGAACATGCCAGATGTTTTAGGATTCTATGCCCTAAATACAGAGGGTTTTGTCAGGGAGGGCATCCGATGTAAAACTTTTGGCCAAATCAAACATGCAAATCAAACCTATGACTTCCATACTGGATCGATCAAGGCCCGATTAACAACGAACGCCATCGGTGCTGTTGACCTACAGGGTGTCGATGGCTATTGGACTACTGTTGGTTGAAGAAGGAGAGAAGGAACATGTGTTTGTAGGAAGATAGAGAAGAGGAACACCAAGAGTATAGGACTGAGAGTAGGGACGTTGAATGTTGGAACTATGACAAGAAAATGTAGAGTTAGTTGACATGATGCAGAGGAGGAAAGTAGACATACTGTGTGTCCAGGAGACCAGGTGGAAAGGTAGCAAGGCTAGAAGTGTAGGAGCGGGTTCAAGTTGTTCTATTATGGTGTAGATAGGAAAAGAAATGGAGTAGGAGTTATCTTAAAGGAGAAGTTTGTTAGGAATGTCCTGGAGGTAAAAAGAGTGTCAGATAGAGTGATGAATCTGAAGCTAATATTGTTAGTGGGTATGCTCCACAGGTAGAATGTGAGCTGGAGGAGAAGGAGAAATTCTGGTTGGATTTTGATGAAGTGATGCAGAGCATACCGAAAAGTGAGAGAGTAGTCATTGGTGCAGACTTCAATGGACATGTTGGTGCAGGAAACAGAGGTGATAAGGAGGTGATGGGCAGGTTTGGTATATAAATAGGATCTTAGATAGTGAGAAGAAGTCTGAGGAATGGAGGAGAAGTGTGCTGGTGCCCATTTTTAAGAATAGAGGAGATGTGCAGAGCTGCGGCAACTACAGAGGAACAAAGCTGATGAGCTATACAATGAAGTTATGGAAAAATTAGTTGAAGCTAAACTGAGGGAAGAAGTGAGCATTTGTGAGCAGCAGTATGGTTTCTTGCCAAGAAAGAGTACTACAAATGCAGTACAGTGGTACCTCTACTTAAGAAAGTCTCCACATACGAAATTTTCTGCTTATGAAACGCCTCAACAGGAAAATATTGCCTCTAGCTACTCACAGCTCCCACAGGTTCCTGAACGCAACATTCAAATAGCTGCTCTGCTATTCGTTAGCATCCTGGCATCCCATTGGCTAAGAGGGACCTCTGTGTGTAGCTAGATAGGTGTCTCTGCAGCGTCCTCGTCATTCGGCTCTTGACCTATGATATGTTCTGATAGTTTTACGTAAATATGTTAACTTTTAGAGTATTCACTATGGACCCCAAGAAAGTGATGGAGAAAAGTGGTAAAGAAGAAGAAAAGAGTTTTTTGTCGACACAAACAAAGCAAGAGATCATAGAAAAGCATGAAAAAGGGATGCGTTTGGTTGATCTCGCCAAAAAATATGGTCGTAATCCACCTACAATCGCCACGTTATTAAAACGAAAAGAAGTTTAAGGAGTTTACGGCATTCCGTCGGTGGTTGGAGAAGTTCAAAAGGAGGACTGGAATTCACTCTGTTGTTCGGCATGGGGAGATAGGAGCGCATGAACCAAAGAGGGCAAAAAACAATGAGGACAGCAGTTAAAAGGTAAATGACCGTCATTTTTTATTCTTTACACTATTCTTTGTTTTTTACATTATACACAACTCTCATTTATTGTGTAATAATCTAATTGTAACATGTATTTGTTACAAGTTTTGATGCATTTTTATGCTTTATAAAACATTTATGTCTGAATTTTGGGGGGATTGGAACAGAATAGGGCATTTGCATGGAAAACGCATCTCTAATTACAAAATTTTTTACTTACGAAATTTCTTCCAGAACCAATTAATTTCGCAAGCAGAGGTACCACTGTATTAGCTTTGAGGATGTTGATAGATAAGTACAGAGAAGGCTAGATGGAGCTGCATTGTTAATTTGTAGATCTGGAGAAAGCTTAATACAGGGTGTCCAGAGAGGAACTGTGGTAATGTATGAAGAACTCTGGAGTGGCAGAGATGTTAGAGCGGTGCAGGGCATGTATGAGGACTACAAGACAGTGGGGATGTGTGCTGTAGGTGTGACAGAGGAGTTCAAGGTGGAGGTGGACTGCATCAGGGATCAGCTCTGAGCCCCTTCCTGTTGCTATGGTGGTGGACAGGCTGACAGAAGAGGTTTGACAGGAATCTCCATGAACTATGATGTTTGCAGATGACATTGTGGTCTGTAGTGAGAGCAGGGAAGGAGTGGAGGAGAAGATAAAGAAGTGGAGCTTTGTCCTGGAAAGGAGAGGAATGAAAGTTAGGCGTAGTAAGACCGAGTACAAGTGTGTGAATGAGAAGGACCCAAGTGGAAGAGTGATGTTATAGGGAGAAGAGATCAAGGAGGTGGAGGATTTTAAGCATTTAGGGTCAACAGTCCAGAGCAATGGAGAGTGTGGGAAAGAAGTGAATAAGCGTGTACAGGCAGGATGGAACGGGTGGAGGAAAGTGTCAGGTGAGACCAGCGATGTTTGGTCTAGAGACAGTGTCACTGACGGAAAGACAGGAGACAGAGCTGGAGGTAGCAGAGATGAAGATGCTGAGGTTCTCTCTGGGAGTGACCAGGATAGATAGGATCAGGAATGAGTACATCAGAAGGACAGCACATGTTAGAGGTTTTGGAGATAAAGCCAGAGAGGCCAGACTGAGATGGTTTGGACATGTCCAGAAGACAGATAGTGAATGTATTGGTAGAAGGATGCTGAGTTTTGAACTGCCAGGCAGGAGGCCTAGGGGAAGACCAAAGAGGAGGTTTATGGATGTAGTGAAAGAGGACATGAAGGTAGTCGGTGTGAGAGAAGAGGATGCAGTAGACAGGGTTAGATGGAGGCAATTGATTCGCTGTGGCGACTCCTGAAGGGAAAAGCCGAAAGGAAAAGAAGAAGATGCCCCGTGTCTGCATGGGTTCTCTTCGGGTTTTCCGGCTTCCTCCCAACTCTAAAAACATACGCTTTAGGTTAATTGACCTTTTTAAATTTCCGGTGGTGTGTGAGTGTGAGCATGCGTGGTTGTCTGTCTCTTTGTGGCTCTGCAGCGCACTGGCGTTGTGCCCGGAGTTTGCCCCGCCTCACACCCTAAGCTACCTGGGATAGGCTCCAGCTCCCCGTGACCCGCTACGGCTGATTAAGCGGTGATTAGAAGATGGATGGATGGAAATTATGAAAATATATTGGAAAAAGCAGGTCATTCTCAAGATGTGACACAGGACTGAGGGGATCTCAGAAGAGATTAAAAAAAAATTAGACTGATTAAGTTATGTAATATTAAAGGGCAGGTCTTATTTCATGTTCTGGCATGGAAGTTGGTCAGTTGCCTTGAAAGTAATAGGCTACTTGATACTTTGGTGCAACAATTTTTCCGGCTTCTCCAGATTCCTAGATTTGGCAGGAAATGCAATTAGCTAAGCATGAGAAGTGAGACCTGCATGTTGTATTCCTGGGTCTAGCTTTTGAGTAGGTACCACATTGTCTTTTTTGGGACTCCCAGGTAGCATTAAAATTGAAATTAAAATGTAATTTATAGATATTCAACTGTTTCAACACAGGAGAACACCACCACTTAGCACACCTTGAAATAGGCATTCTGGTGAGGTGTACAATCTCCTAAACTGGACATGACAACTATGACATTTTGACCCAAGCACATTGTTAAATAAGTTAAATAGCAATCCGCATGAGCTACAATGAACAGCCAAGTAAGACTAGGACCCTTTCAATCACTAAAAGGAAGGCAGTAGATCAAGGATTTGTTATAATGAGATGGTACCCACAGTTTTGGAGTATAGGAAGATGACGTGATGCAAGGATCGGTCTGAATGGCTGAGGCAGGAAACTATTCAAGGTATTGTAAATAGAGTGCACCCCCGCACAGATTTTTAGTAGGCAGTCACGATACTGTACACGCATTCTGTTGGCTGACGGCATCCCGAAGTGCGCTTGGTTCCGTGAGTCTTGGACTTTCATGAGACACAAAACTGCATTAAACAGTCAATAAGAATGTGGGAAAAGGTATTACAGATAGAAGGTGGTTAATATCAGTATGGGGAGAAACGTTTAAATTACCGTAAACAATAACATAAATAGATAACGATCTCGATCGCGGATTCCTCGATTGTGTGTGGTTCCTGGAACACATTAACTGCAAAGAAAGAGGGCGCACTGTATACACAAGTCATGGTTGCCAGGGAAGCTTGCAGTTTGGTTTATTACCTTGGTTTATGTGGTCCATTGTCTGTGTATGAGGTTTCTAACTCAAGAGTGGAAAAGATTTTTGAAAAAAAACGGATCAGCTCTTTCATTAGAAAGTGGCTCTGAGTCCCACACTGCCAAAGCAGTGTAGACCTGTATAACAAAGGCATTTTAGAGAAACCAGTATCCAATTGAGCAGAAGAGTTTAAGTGCACTAAGGTTATGGTGGAAATGGCTCAGTCAGTCATAGGGCCTACCTGAAAAGAGTAATACCCACAGTTAAAGCAAGGAGGAAATGGAATCCAAGACAAGTGCTAGAGCAAACACAGGCAGCCCATAGTAATATGTATATCATGGGTCATGTTGAACATGGGTTTTGGCTTGGGCTTAGGTCATAGAGTAAAGCAGAGTAAAGAAAGAGTAAAGAGTAAAGTAAAGAAACTCGCGCAAGATCAAAACACAATGGTGATTTCCAGGTTCAAAATTTAAGTGGAGAAATGGATAACTTGTGAATATTTTTTTTGACTGGGAGTGTTTTCCCAATATTATACTGGGGCACACTGGCGTTGTGCCCGGTGTCGTGTCGCCCCCCCCCCCCCCCACGCCCTATGCCAGCTGGTAGCATTGATTTTTTTTTATTGTAAGTATTAAAAGCTTGTGTCCCAGGGATGTTGTCTGATGATAGTGCGTCCATGTCAAAATATGTGCGTCAAAGACGCAAGGACGCACGCAAACAAGAACACTGCTCCTTCTGCTCCAGGCAGATAACTAGATCAGCCATACAATAAATTATTCATGATTGATTAATGCCGTTATTTCTTAATTAGACAGTGCTGACCGATGCATCATGAAAATGTCTTTGGCACTGTTTATTGCAGTGCCAAAAAAACGACAAGCAAAGAAGGGTCTTATTGTAGCAGTATTGCACAAGGTCTGGAAAAAAAAAAAGGCTAAGAAGAAAAAAAGCATGAGGAGAACAAAAACTCTTACTGCAGCGTTATTCAGCTGCCCGTTAGACATTAAGAGCCCATGGTTACCATCAAACTGATGAATGTCTGCGTGTAAGTAATTGTGCTAAAAAGAGTGGTAGCCAGTGAGAGAGGGGCCCTAAAATGTTAATGAGGGCAGAACGACGTGAACAGCTTCAAGGATGATGAATCCATTCAGACAAAGACAGTGCTATGGCTGGAGGAACTTCAACGATCTTATACTCAAATTTAAATACGAATGGATATGGATGACCCAGCAGCTTACAGTTGTGTGTATCTACGTTATGTTTGTGTATGTATAGATATAATACACAGTGCGCCCTTGCAAATTCGCGCATCAACAATTGCAACTCCACCTCATCACAGACTTTTAATAGGCAGTCACGTGATACCTTACGAGCATTCTATTGGCTGACGGCACCCGGAATTATGATCCATTCCATCAGTCTCGGACTTTCATGAGACACAAAAGCGTTTTAAACAGTCTATCAGAGTGTGGGAAAAAGTAATACAGATAGAAGGTGATTTAATATCAGTATAGGGAGGGTTCATAAATGTTTAAATTACCGTAAATAATAATATAAATAGTTTGTCGCTATATCATGGAATTCCTGGTTTACGTGTGGTTCCTGGAACACATTAACCGCAAAGAACGGGGTCACAGTGTAATATAATACTAGCGGGAACTCTTGGAAATTCCACGATAAAACAATGTTCACTATGGTGATGGACAAGCTGACAGACGAGGTTAGACAAGAATCTCCATGGACTATGATGTTTGCAGATGACATTGCGATCTGTAGTGAGAGCAGGGAACAGGTGGGGGAGAAGCTAAAGAGGTGGAGGTTTGTCCTGGATAGGAGAGGAATGAAGGTTAGCCGTAGTAAGACACAGTACACGTGTGTGATTGAGAGAGACCCAGGTGGAAGTGCGAGGTTACAGGGAGAAGAGATCAAGGGGGTGGAGGATTTTAAGTACTGTACTTAGGGTCAACAGTCCAGAGCAATAGAAAGTGTGGAAAAGAGGAAGAAGCCTGTACAGGCAGGATGGAACGGGTGGAGAAAAGCGTCAGGTGTGATGTGTGATAGAAGAGTTTCAGATAAAATGAAAGGAAAGGTGTACAAAACTGTGGTGAGACCAGCAAAGTTGTTTGGTCTAGAGATAGTGTCACTGAGGAAAAGACAGGAGACTGGAGAAAAGACAGGAGACTGGACAGGAGACAGAGCTGGAGGTAGCAGAGATGAAGATGCTGAGGTTCTCTCTGGGAGTGACCAGTAAGGATAGGATCAGGAATGAGTACATTAGAGGGACAGCACATGTTAGAGGTTTTGGAGATAAAGTCAGAGAGGCCAGACTGAGATGGTTTGGACATGTCCAGAGGAGAGATAGTGAATATATTGGTAGAAGAATGCTGAGTTTTGAACTGCCAGGCAGGAGGCCTAGAGGAAGACCAAAGAAGTTTATGGATGTAGTGAAAGAGTTTAACTGCGGTGTGCACAATGGCCATACTCTTAATTTGTAATTCAGACCTTGTACTTTTTAACTGTCGTGCATGATGTTTTCAATGACTTTTCTACAATGTTGTTTTCAATGACTTTTCTATCGCAACCTCAATTGAGGTTGCCTCCTTATCAATATGAAGCATTTTGAACCTTATGCCAATTTGGTGTTCCGGACCATTGAAAAACATCTTCTTATCCCAGATAAAGAATCTGGGTTCTGAATTGGGGGTGCAAAAAGACATACAGTGTAGTGGACACTTGGGAGAGCTGTCTCACAGCAGGCAGGCACAAGGGAGGTGTGACATCACGGGGTTAAGGGTGTGATAGGGGTAGTGGGTATTTAAAGGAACTGTGTTGGTTGTTGTGACACACTTGTGAATAAATACACTGAACTCACCCGTACGCTTGCCTCGTTCCTGCAAACCTCCACATTGGTGACCTCGACGTGATCATGGATGCCAGTAACCAAACCCAGCCGGGTAGTGCGGCACAGGTTCCTGCCGCTTCTCCCACGATTTTTGTGGTTACAGTTCAGAGTTTTGGTAGCACGACATAGATCCCTGGTTCCAACATATTGAGGCACAGATTTCACCTCAGTGGGATCAGCCAATGAGACCAGGTATTTCCATGTGGTCTCAGCTCTGGACTCCTCCACCACCCACCGAGTCATGGGGCTGCTGAGAGACCCGCCGCTGACCGGGAAGTACGGCCCACTGAAGGCCATGTTGCAGCAGGTGTTCCAGCTATCCGACGCCGAGCAGGCGGAGCGGCTGCTGTCGCTCAACGGCTTGGGGGACACAAAGCCCACGGAGCTGATGGAGAACATGCTGGCGCTGATGGGATCCAGTGATACTTCATTCCTCTTTATCCAGCTGTTCCTCCGCCAGCTTCCACCGCTGGTGCGCACGGCTCTCGCCACATCGCCTCTCACGCGCTCAAAGGATTACCGAAGGTTGGCGGAGGAGGCCGAAAGGATTCTGCTGGCATCCCGTTGCTCTCACATGCACGCGGTGGTCCCGGGACAGCCACAGCCCCACCAGAGGGTGGGGCTGCGCCAGCCATGGCAGTGGTGGCGGTGCGCCGGAAAGACAATCAGGAGCTCTGTTTTTATCATTGCCGTTTTCGAGCCAAGGCAAGGCGCCCTTCCGACCTGCTTCTTCTGCAACCAGGGAAATGCCAGGGCTGGTGCTCAGTAGCAGCTGTGGGCACTGGCGCGGCGGAACGGCTGCTTTTTGTGGAGGACGAGTTATCCGGGCGTCACCTGCTGGTGGACTCAGGCACTCAGCTGAGCATCATGCCAGCGTCAGCCACAGATGCCCTGGTTGGCGGCGTCAGACCTCCAATCGACGCGGCGAACGGGACGCCCATTCGCACCTTCTGCTCAAGGTTTGTGACTGTGTCTTTTAATGGACAACGGTTTGGTTGGGAGTTTATTGTGGGTTCTGTCTCAGCACCCATACTGGGTGCAGATTTCTTGTGTGCGCACAGATTGCTAGTGGACATAGCGAATCGCCGCCTGCTCAGACAGTCCATGGGCATCCCCCCTGCATATGTTTCCGAAGCGAAAGGGGGGTTGGCGTCCCTGCGGGGATTTCCGGCGCCTCAATAATGCCACCACCCTGGACAGATACCCCGTCCTGCACATCCAGGATTTCTCTGTGCACCTGGCAGGGGCAGTAATCTTTTCAAAGGTGGATTTGGTACGGTGTTACCATCAGGTGCCAGTCCACCCGCAGGACATTCCTAAGACTGCTGTCATCACTCCGTTTGGATTATTCGAGTTTTTGCGGATGCCGTTCGGCCTTAAAGGGGCAGCGCAGACTTTTCAAAGGATGATGGACTCAGTCCTGCGAGACATGCCCTTTATTTATGTTTACCTGGATGACATCCTGGTGGCCAGTGCTTCTGTAGATGAGCACCTGTCACATCTTCATTTGCTGTTTGCTCGGTTAAGTGAATATAGATTTATTGTGAACCCAGCCAAGTGTCAGTTTGGCCGGACTGCTATTGACTTCCTGGGACACCGTGTCTCACCCCTGGGAGCCGTCCCCCTGCCTGCCTTTCCTCAACCCCGGACTGTTAGGGCCCTGCAGGAGTTCCTAGGCATGGTGAACTTTTACAACCGGCTCATTCCCAGAGCAACTCACCTCGTGCGCCCACTGTACGAGGTGCTGAAGGGTCAAAAGGCCAGCACACCTGTAGACTGGTCGCCGGAGCAGGTGCAGGCTTTTGAGGACGCCAAGGCTGCACTCGCCAATGATGCCCTGCTGGCACACCCATCAGCTGCTGCTCCTGTGGCACTGACAACAGATGCCTCAGATTCTGCGGTGGGGGCGGTCTGCGAGCAGTGGGTGCCAGGTGCATGGCAGCCCCTGGCCTTCTTCAGCCGGACACTGAGGGACAGTGAGCGGCGGTACAGTACATTTGACAGGGAGCTGCTGGCTCTTTTCCTGGCTACGTGTCACTTCAGGTTCCTGCTGGAGGGCCAGGGCCTTCACCGCCTTTGTGGACCAAAAGCCTCTCACCTTTGCCATGCCCAAGACTACTGAGCCGTGGTCTGCGAGGCAGCAGCACCACCTCTCTGCCATTTCGGAATTACAACTGACATTCGCAATGTGGCAGGGAAGCATAACCTGGTTGCTGACTGCCTCTCCAGAGCACAGGTCACCTCTGTGCATTTGGGGGTGGACTACTCTGGCATGGCCGCTGACCAACTCACAGACAAGGAGATCCAGGTGTTCCGGTCGCCCAACACTGGACTGCGCCTGGAGGATGTGGCTTTTCAGGGCTGCGGGGCCACGCTTCTCTGTGACGTTTCCCTAGGGCAGCCCCGCCCCTCGGTACCCTCCAGCTGGCGCCACCGGGTTTTTGACTCTCTGCATGCCCTTTAACACCAGGGCGTTAAAGCTTCGGTAAAGCTGGTGGGGTCAAGGTTCGTCTGGCCGGGCCTCCGGAAGGACGTCCGAGGATGGGCTGCTGCCTGCGTGCCCTGTCAGCGTGCCAAGGTGCACAAACACACTAAAGCACCTCTGGAGCCGTTTGTCATCCCACAGAAACGGTTTGACCATGTCCCCCATCTGGGGGTTTTACTCAACTCCTCCCCGGTAGACAGGACCACCAGGTGGCCGGAGGTGGTGCCCCTGTGTTCCACCGCAACAGTGGAGGTCACCCGGGCCTTCATTTTTGCCTGGGTGGCCAGGTTTGGTACACCCTCTGACCTGACGTCCGACCGGGGGCCACAGTTTAACTCTGAGCTCTGGACGGCAGTAGCGGGGAGCTTGGGCGTGAAGCTCCATCGCACCACGGCATACAACCCACAGGCCAATGGGCTGTGCGAGCGTTTTCACCGGTCCCTGAAGGCGGCGCTCCGAGCCGCACTCACAGATGCCAACTGGATTTATCATCTGCCATTGGTCTTGCTCAGCCTGCGTTCCGCTCCAAAGGAGGACATGCGGTCTTCATCAGCGGAGTTAGTCTACGGCCAGCCGCTGAGGGTCCCTGGAGAGTTCCTGCCGGAGGGTTCGGCCCTCAGGCCAGCAGTGGTTCCCTGTCCCATGCCCCCTGATGCTGACAGTGTTTGTGTCCATGTGCCTGTTCACCACTGTCTCCCCAGATCGTACATCCCGAAGGACCTTCTCGCTGCGGAATATGTTTTCATCTGGCACGATGCTCACCGTTCTCCGCTCCGGCCCCCTTTTGACGGCCCCTTCAAGGTGATTGAGGCAGGGCCGAAGTCCTTCAAAGTGGAAGTGGGGGGACGTTCAGAGCGGGTTTCTGTGGACTGCCTTAAGGCTGCGCATCTACTCTCAGAGGAACCAGTCAAGGTGGCTCAGCCCCCGCACCGCGGCCGGCCGCCCCTTGTTTCAACACGTAAAACTTCTGCTTTTGTTTCAGGTCGTGCCTCTAAGCCAGCGCGCCGGCTAGAAGAGCTGCCCCCGACCCCTGCACGGCCCCTGCCCGCTGTTAGGCGTAACCGTTGGGGCCGGATTATCAGGCCGACCATTCGGGGCTGAGACTTTTTCGGTGGTTGGCCTGTACTGGATGTTCAGGGGGGGGTGTGTGTAGTGGACACTTGGGAGAGCTGTCTCACACCAGGCAGGCACAATGGAGGTGTGACGTCACGGGGTTAAAGGGTGTGATAGGGGAAGCGGGTATTTAAAGGAACTGTGTTGGTTGTTGTGACTCACTTGTGAATAAATACACTGAACTCACCCGTACCCTTGCCTCGTTCCTGCAAACCTCCACAATAGTACCTTAAGTAATATGTGGATTTTTAATACCTCAAATTTTTTAACTTAAGTCTCGTGCCTGTGTAGACCATCTTAATATATGTTCCTTAATTTCATTAATTTCATTGTTCATTATATTGTAATTCAACTCACAAATATTAAATTCTGAAACAATAAATAACTTACTTCAAAGTACTTCATGCATTCCACTTCAACTTCACTTTTTGCCTGAGGGATTTATTTGTGTGATATTCAATCACCTATGTCTTTGTCATGTTCAATAGTTCACTAATAGTCTGATGTCTGTCCAAAAGCTTCACACATTGTTAATAATTTAGGAAATGTGGGGCTTCTGGTGTGGATGCCTCCAGGGAGCCTCCCTACGGAGGTGTTCCTGGTACATCCAGCTAGGAGACCTCCGGGCAGACCCAGCACTAGGTGGATTGATTATACTGTATCTCAACACTGGCCTGGGAACGCCTTGCAACCCCCCAGTCAGAGCTGGTTGATGTGGTCGAGAGAAAGGGAAGTTTGGGGTTCCCTGTTAAAGCTGCTGCCCCCACGACCCGACTACGGATAAGTGGATGAAGATTGATTGATAAACCACGGTTCTGTCAGCCGTTAAAGAGTTCAATTTTGTGTTTGTCCTTTTCATTCAGCTCACTGGTTTGTTTAATATCCTGAGCCAAAGGTTCAATAACATTGCAACAAGGGAAGGGCTGAGACAGCAGCCCTGAAGTGCTTTGTACAGCTTAAATGCATTTAGTGTTTGTCCTGGTAGTTGGCTTGTTTATGGTTTGTATCCACCAAACAAATTATTTTTCATTATTATCAAAGCCCAGTCTCTCTAGCGCTATATAGAGGAAAGACCAACTGACCTTATCAAATGTATTTTTTGCATACAGACTGTGCTTAAATGTCATTGCTAAACTGGTTGAATAATGTGTCAAGCTTCTGTAATGTTATAACATTTCTTTCTTCTACTTGGTCTTGTTCTTTTCTTCTACTTCTTCTTCTTTGCCATCATATATTTCATGAAAGTTTATAATTCCTGGTCAACATGAACTAGTTTGGGCATTAAATGTGCAATTCTCTCGGAAATTATAGATGTGAATCATTTATAATCAACACTAAAAACTGAAATGGTAGTCACAGTACTCAATAATTGTATTTCGTTTTAGAATGACTGCTTCATTCCATGAAGGAGGGATTTTAACAGAGCTCTTTTGAAATCATTTATGACTCATTTGTAAAAGCCGTCACTTCCTGTGCTGTTATTGGCTTTTAGTGTTCTGGTAGCCATGCATAGTTTTTTGTTGGTGATTGGAGTAGTTAATTCCTTGTTTATTGAATTTCCCGCAGAGGGGAAATCCTGCGAAGTAAATTTGGATTTTATTTTAATCTATGGTTTCAGGAAGGGGATTTTAGTTCTCAATTATTGTGTTCTTAGATGTCTGGCCAGCATTTTTGTTACTCTTGGTTCTGATTCACTGAAGAATTTCTTTTTTCAGTTTCATTTCCAACTCATGAGCACTGATTTGCTCAAGTCTTCTTCTCATCTTCTTTTGGTGGGACATTCTAGAGATGGCAGCCCTCCTCATCCCTGCTTTTAAGTGTGTTGCAGTTTTTATACATTCTCAATTTTTTCAATTTCCTTAATGTTTTTCTATTATTCAAAATTCTAATATTCATTGTCCCTAATCTGCTTCTAGGTTTGTTATTTTATTGTATAGTTGGGAATTCAAATTGTGATCTGATAAATCTGCTGGTCCCATTGTGCACTCCTTCACCCAATGCCTATCCATCATATTCAGAAATTCCAGTCATTGTTTTACGTTACAATAACTGGAACATTAGACACAGTCTTTCAGTAACTATTCATGTATATTTTTTGAATACATTTGCCATTGACTTATAAGTAGAACACAAATGTATCCCCAATATTGTTTGTTAAAGGCTGCATTAAACAGGCTTTTCTTTCTCTCTATTCCTGCAGAATGCAAAACACCACTATGATGAAAACTGGTATGTATGCAACTTTTTGTTCTTTTTTCAGCCGAGTGTTTGGTTTTTAGATTTTATTCCCATGTGACATTTCATATTTCTGATTGTGGCTCAGGGCTTTCAAAACAGTTTCCATTAGCAAGGTAACAGATGTTACTTAAGGTCCATGTTATATTATGGTTAATCTGATTTTCTGTTGTACCGGTAGCTTTGGCCTCACATTGTTTGTACAGAAGTATTTTGACAAAATATCTAGAATAAATGAGAAGAGAAGCACACAGGTTTTTTCCAGTAGGTCAATTTTTCAGGTTTTGTTGGACTTTGGAAGAAATACAGCAAATGGCCATGGCAAAAACTGACCTGAGGCATGTGGTGAAGGACATGAGTCGACAAAGGACGTGTAGAGTCTACAAGGAAAGTAAGTTATGTTCTTATTTCCTTTAAAAAAAAAATTCTTTATACAAAATACCAATATTCATTCTCCGTAATGTTCTTCTAGGTCTGTTATTTAAGTGTATTGTCAGGTAAATCATATTGTGATCTGATACACTGTATCTGTGATTGCTATTGTGCACCCCTTCACCCTATGTCATATTCAGCAAGAAATAATCAGTTTTGGAGTAGCTTCTCTCGCTCTCTCTCTGGGCAGCAGTGGCTTAGCGGTAGAGCAGATGTCTTGAAGACCAGACATCTCTCAGCCATCGGCGCTTCGATTCCCGCTCCCGCCAAGACATCCTCCGGAGTGTAAGCTGACGGTGGGAGGTGTCATCTCACCTCCCAGCCACTACCGAGGGGCCCTTAAGCAAGGTGCGGTTCCCCCCACAAGTTGCTCATTTCCCTCACGCGACCCTTCATTCTGCCTCCCCCTATAGACTAACTGCATGCCTACATGCCCCTAGTGTGTTGTGTGTTTGTTCAGGGGCCTGTATATAACATATGTGCATGTTTAACCTTCTATGGAGAGTGTACAGAGAATTTCCCGTCTTCGGGATTAATAATGATTCTTCTTCTTCCTCACACATACAGTACATACACACAGTGTGCACCATAGAGGAGACTGCACTCTACACTTATGCTGTATGTTCTGTCCAGAAACAGTCACCACTCTCCCTACTCTATCTAATTGCAGCAGCATCAGCAAGAAGTGCATATTAAAGCTGAATCTGTAAAAGATGTAGAGAACGTACAGAAGCATTTAGTTGCTGATGGATAGACCATTTACTGTGGGACATATCCCATTATGTACATTAAGGAAACACGAAAGGGCTCTTTTTTCAGGTGGTTGAAGAATGGCAGTAGTAACATTACATTGACTGGAATATTTAACACGTAATATATCCTTTTAGTAACTACTTCAATCATTCTTCTTGAAGACAGCCATGCTCGTCTTCAGCCGCTTATCCAAAATACGGGTTGCTGACATCGAGCGAGAGGCGAGGCACACCCTATATGAGACACCAGCTCTTTCACTCATGCATACACTCACACCTACAAACAATTTAAAATGACCAATTAGCCATGTTGCATGTTTTTGCACATCATGTTCTAAAGCTTGAGTCCTTCACTACATCTCCGTTAATCTGTCGTTAGAAACCTGTATTTCTTTAAGTCTCTGTTATAGTGCCACAGTCCATCAAAATATGAAAAATTGACCTGCTGAAAAAGCCTATGTGGTGGGAAGAAGTTGGAGAACCTGAAGAAAACCCACGAAGATGTGGAAAGAGCATGCAAGTTCCGCACAGAAAGGAATTGTACCTGAAACCTTTTTGCTGTGAGGAAACAGTGCTAACCACCTGCTCCACTGTTCTGACTACGACTACATGTAATCCACAAGTAGACGAGTTTAAGTATCTTGGGCTTGGGGTCCTCTTCACGATTGAGGGAACAATATAATTTGAGATTGGACAGAGAATTAGGGCAGCAGGAGCAGTATTGCAGTCACTTTACCACACTGTTGTCACAAAGAGGGAACTAAGCCAAGAGGCAAAGCTCTCCATCTACCGTTCAACCTTCTTTCCTACCCTCACCTATGATCATGAGTGATGGGTCATGACCGAAAGAACAAGATCATGGATACAATGGGCTTTCTCAGGCGAATAGCTGGTGTCTCCCTTAGAGATAGGGTGAGAAACACTGCTATTTGCGAAGGGCTCGGAGTAGAGCTGCTGCTCCTTCGCGTGGAAAGGAGTCAGTTGAAGTGGTTTGGGCATCTGGTGCGGATGCCTTCCGGGGCACCTCCCTAGGGAGGTGTTCCTGGCACGTCCAACTGGGAGCAGACCTCGGGGCAGACCCAGGGCCAGGTGGAGGGATTATATCTCAACACTTGCCTGGGAACGCCTTGGGATCGCCCAGTCAGAGCTGGTGGATGTGGCAGGGGAAAGGGATGTTTGGGGCTCCCTGTTGAAGCTGCTGCCACCCCCGACTCGACTACGGATAAGCGGTGGAAGATGGATGGATGGATACATTATATGGCAAAATGATCTTGCCAAGCAGCACGAATCAGGGTGGTTATGGCTCATAAGATACAATAGATGACGCATGTGTGACACTGGGTGACGGTGGCTTACAAGTTATGAAAACTTATTTACTTATATAAGAATGTATAAGAATGTTTTTGGCTTGATCAGCACTTCATACAGTGTGTATGTTGAATTGTGCATCAGCAAGATACTGAACCCTAGTTTGCTCCCAAAGGGTGTACGATCAGTGTGTGAGATAAGTGGACCTTAGCCACTACTATATGTATGAGCTAATACTGGTTTATGTTGATACTTGCTTTGGGCAGTCATTCTGACTAGACCACTAGCATTTAAGTACAGTACAGACCATAAAAGTTTTAATATTTTAATTTAATTGTAATTTTTAATGGTTTCATCACTAATGATCCACTTTCTATCCACTGATACCTCACTACGTACAGCTGGACCTCATTCTGTTTTTGTCTGGTTCTTTCCTGCTTCCCCTCCACCACAGATTTAACAATTTACACTTTATTAAAACTTGGGTTTGGAAGTAATATTGATTTATGCCACCAAGCATTAAAAAACTGTCATCAAGGAATGTAAATATTTGACAGTAGAATTGGCAACAGCCCTCTGACATTGTCAAGTTTCAAGTTTATTTATTCTTATATAGCCCATATTCACAATGTCTCAAAGGGCTTTACAATCTGCACATGGACGATATCCCTCTGACCTTTGTGCAGTACGACCCTCACATCGGATAAGGAACAACTCCCCCAAAAATGGATGGGAGAAACCTCAGGAAGACTGCAGAGGAGGGACCCCTCTTCCAGGAGTGGACATTGTCTTTGCATCATTTTGCCTATTTTTTATCATATTTTTCCACAGAAAGGAGCTTGCTGCTGCTTTTGCAAGTTAACACGTTGTCGTGGTTTGTGTTATTTTCCTGATAGCTTTTGGGAGCAATTTTCGTCAGTCAGATATATATTCATCCTTGCAACCTAAAGGGCTGTGATGTCCTTTCTACCCACCTTAGATGTGATCTTGTGAAATAGCGGTCCCCAAACTTTTTTGCGCCACGGACCGGTTTCATCTAAGACAACATTTTCACGGACCAGTCTTCATTTGCTCAATAATGGGCAATGACACCAGGACAGCTGTAGTCTAATAATAAATCATCCATAGTAGTTTTATGTAAAACACAGAAAATAAACAATTTTTTTTCATAAATCAACAATTGATAATCAACATCTCTAAACGAAATAATAGTAAGAAATAATTATAATAAAAACTTGATTCAAGTGTCTGCACTGATGAGGTTTATTTTGAAATATAGCGACTTACAAACAGTACATTCAATGTAGGAGAAATACTGATCATTTCCAATAGAAGGGTAAACAAGTCAATCATATTATAATAATTACAATAATGAGAATTAGTGGTCGGGGACAGCTGATCTAGGGGTAACAGGAGACAATGACACCTGAAGTGTGTTCCGGACGTCCGATCTTCTCCGCAATTTGGTTTTCTTTACGGTCACTGCAGAAAATCCCGCTCCACAAAGGAGGGGGTTTGAAACGGAAGCAGGGTTTTCGATACTTTAGGGGTGATCTCAGGATAATCTGCCTTGACTTTAATCCAGAACATTGGCGCAGTTATGGGCGCTTAATTTATGGGTAATGGCTGGTAACCTGTCACATGACCGAGACTTGTCAAGCGGGACAGATGCACGCATTCGTCTGTGTGTCATTCCGCACAGATGTCACTTTTCAAAATAAGACTGGTAATCAATAAAAACAAAAGAAAGTCAAACTTTCTGTGCCGGCCGGTACCTAATGTCCCACGACCCGGTGGTTGGGGACCACTGACATAGACGGATGTAACAGAGAATCGGGTAATTTTTCAAAATAAAACATATTTCAGAATCCGAAATAAATAAAATGGAAGTAATATAATTTTTATATTTTTATATTATTTTTTATTCTGTGCAGCCCAATACCAAATAACCCACGGATTAGTACTGGTCCATGGCCCGGGGGTTGGGGACCACTGTTGTGAGACATAATTTTCTATGTGGAGTTGGTTGCAAAAGCATGCTAGTTTACAATGGGTTTTCAGTGGCATTGTACCTTTAAACATAGCATTGATCAAAACATAACCTGGGCTTGCGCTAGCCATTCGCCACTTCGCCATAGGCGAAGTAAATTCCAGATTGGCTACAAGGTTTTTAGACTGTGTAGCCACAGTGGCGTTCTTATTTTTACAGAAAAAAGGCTAAAACTAAAAAAAAAGGCTATTTCCGCTAGCGCCGCTATTTCCGCTAGCGCCGCTATTTCCGCTAGCACCACTTTTTCTGGGATGGGCTACATTGGATACCTCAAGGAGTGTTGTTTTTATCGAGAGAGGAGGGGGACAGGGCCTCATCCACCTGGCTAGTACAAAAGCCACGTTCAGACTACAGTTTATCCAGCGGTTTCTGACCGGACCAGCAGATCTGACATGGAGAGAGGTGGCCAGCTGCATATTCAGACATGTGAGTAACTTGGGGCTGGATGCTGCCCTGTTTATAATTGATTCTAAATTTCTAAAGTTAAATGGCTTGCCTCCATTTTATCATGGTGTTTTTAAGTCATGGGCCCTTTTTAAAAGCAGTTCAGGAAAAAGCTCTGACTCTCTGTTCTCTGTTACTGAAAGAACCACTAGTTCATGGAGCCAGGCTGGATTTCTGCAGTGGAGCCACACCTGGGCTGTTTACAGCGCTTTACAGGACCAGGACCCTGACCCTCCAGCAGCTGGTGGACAACGCCGGGCCGGCATTGGCGGATGCCCAGGCTGTGAGCTCCCTGCTGAACATCCAGTCCACCAGGGTGGCTCAGAGGGTGCTGCAACTGTGGAGGCAAAGACTCTCCGGGAGGGAGAGAAGCCTCCTCCTGGACTTTAGTACAGGAACTGCGCCGGACAGCTAAGACCCTTTCCCTGATGTCCACATCAGTCCCCTGTTTGGAGAGCTGGAGGGTCCTCTCCTCAGAGATGAGAGAGAAGTCAGCATGCACACAGCCAACAATAAAATACTGTACAAATACTGTGTAAAGGTAATCAACAAGAAAGGCTTGTGTGACAGAGCCCCCACTGCCTGGACCAACACGATGACGGGAAATGGACCTGACCCACAGTGGAGACTTCTATACAAACGTCCCCTCAAGAAAAAAACAGCCGACCTCCAGTGGAGAATTGTACACGGTGCCATCGGTTCCAATGCGTTTATCTCTGTTTTTAACCATGCTGTGTCAAGCCAGTGTCCCTTCTGTCCCGTTCGTGAGACAGTCTTTCATGCTTATATTGAGTGTAAGAGACTTGCAGTGCTCTTCACTCTTTTAACAAATTTTTTAATCTGTTCAGTGAAAATTTTAATATCAGAAAATTTATTTATGGTACGAATCAAAAAAAGTGGCAGCTTTTAAATTTTATTTCTGGAGAGGCAAAGCTCGCAACTTAAGTGACCAGTAAGAAGAAAATTAAAAACAATACTGTTCAAGACGCAGCTACTGTTTTTTGCTGTAACATCTGATGTCGCTTAAACTAGAATTTGGTTTGTATAAAATGACAAAAGACCTGAATAACTTTAGGAACATCTCGTGTCAAAAAAATGTCCTATGCACTTTAATTGATGATTAACTCACTTTTGCAAATTTCATGATATAATGCAATGATTTTTGAATTGTATTTGTTTTTATTTATGAGTTCTTTAGTATTTTTGAAGCACTTTAGCACTTTCATATAATGTAAAATTGTAAAATGTTTTGAGTGTAATTAAAGTGTTTTACTTAGACCAGAAGACATTTTAACTTTGACTTAGCAGGGCTCGAAATTGCGACCATTTTGGTCGCATATGTGCCCAAATTTTTATCAGTGCGACTATTAAATATATTTGGGAGCACCAGTGCGACTAGGGAAAGAAATCTGGTGCGTCTTTTTTTTCCTCTTCTTTCTCGCTCTTTCTCTCTCTCTCTCTATAGAGCAGGGGTCACCAAATGGCAGACCGCGGTCCGGATCCGGACCGAGTGATGGTTCTGTCCGGACCCGTGACCACTCCATGATAAATTCACGAGAGTAGATTTTCTTGGCGCATTTTTACTTGCAGTTCGCGGCTACAAACGGTGGGTGCTGCTCCTCCAGTTAATACGGTAATAGCGATACTCAGTTCAGCCAGTCAGATCGTTTGTCTACCCTGCGCTGTCAGCGTACCAGGAAGTGAGACAGCTCGCTACCACTGTGAGTTTACCACTACAGCGGAGCACAGAAGAAGGGAGACAGCTCCAAACGAAGGGAGGTTAACGAGGAAAACCGCTGGTTAACAATGAGTGGACGAAATTTATGTTTATTCCTCCGTCAGGCAGTTCAAAACCATTTTACCTCATATGATCTGAACATGTAGCATGGATTAAAAGTGGTAACATTGAAGCGCCACTATGAAACAAAGCACAGAGCTGTTGCGCAGAATTATCCCCTGAAAAAAAAAAGCAAACGAATGTTCACTAAAGTCATGGTGGATTTTGGGGTAACACAAAACATCTTTTAGTGATGGGACAGTTGTGAATAAGTGCTTAAAAGCTGTTTTTGAGACATTGTTCGAGGGAAAACAGAAAGACGAGATGTGTGGAAAAACTCCCAATGTCAGCTTTTAAAGCAACCAGAAAATCAAAAATATTAACATCCTGACGCAGCTATTCAGAGAGCACCATGCATATCTGTGGCCACTGATGAGTTGTAGCTTGTGTGTGTGTCAGCTTTCTTCACAAAGATAAAGAGCTCTTTGCTGAGTGTAAACAACTATGAAACACACACAAGGGGAGAGGACATGCATGCAGCAATAAAAGATGATCAACTCCAGTGGTCTCTTTCACCAACATTACAGAGACCACCACAAGGTGACCACCACCACAAGGTGTGCACAGGCACACCTTGTGTACAAGGTTACTTGTGTACAAGTAAATTACTGGCAGGCCACATGCCACTTTCTCTCATAAGGAAAGTTCTGTTTGCATTTTTCCCCTGAAAGAGCCAGTTTTTACTCATGCTTTCTGAACATGTTAATGTTTTTTTACTTAAAGTGTAGGCCTTCAGGTCTTTAGGCTGGGATGTCTTTAATTTACGAGAAAAAGGATTATTCAGCTCTTTTTGCACTTTATTTTTTAATTCTGAGGTTTGTGTGTTCTTCAATCTAACATAAAGGCTTTAAATGTATTTGCCTGGGTCTACTATTATTTACGGTGAGGTAAAAGAGCTAGCTGTGCACTCACTTAAACATATCCTGCATTGAAAATTGATAATGAATGATAATGTGGATACAGTGGCCGGCTAAAAGACACAAATGGGACTTGGGTTTGCCTTTAACTAAAAGGAAGTTTTTCTAACCGGACCTCTGTGACTTTTAATTGAATACCCCTGGTGTAGAGGGTCCTCCTGAGGAGAACTTTGTTCAGAATTAGAATCAGAAAAGGTTTTATTGCCAAGTACAGTAAAAATTACTGTCGAGGAACTTGACTCGGTGTCGGTGCATAGAAAGGCGGAAGAGAATAGTAGTGAGTGAGGAATAGGATAAGAATATCTGCAATGAAATTACATTAACAACAGCAGCTCGTAAATCAACCACGCATATTTTCTGTGCTCAGTTGTATCTTAAACCTTTTCGATTCTGCCATTTTTAGTCATCTCTTGCAATATTGTAACACACACACTACATACAGACAGACACAGACAGACAGACAGACAGAAAAAGACAGAGACAGGCAGACACAGACAGACACAGACACAGATAAACACAGACACAGACACAGGTACACACAGACAGACAGACACAGGTACACACAGACACACTCAGACACAGACACACAGACACACACACAGATACACACAGACACACACACAAACACACAGACACACATACGCACACACACACGCACGCACACACGCACACAAGAGACAGACAGACACAGACAGACACAGACACAGACACACACAGACAGAGACAGACAGAGACAGACAGACACACACAATCATACACAGACAGACAGACAGACACACACAGACACACAAACACAGACAGACAGAGCGAGACAGACGGACAGAGACAGACACACACAGACAGACACACACAGACAGACACAAACAGACAGACACAGACAGACACAGACAGACACAGACAGACACAGACAGACAGACACAGACAGACAGACACAGACAGACACAGACAGACAGACACAGACTCAGACAGACACAGACTCAGACAGACACAGACAGACACAGACAGACAAAGACAGACACAGACAGAAAGACACAGACAGACAGACAGACGCAGACAGACACACACACACACACACACAGACAGACACAGAATCAGACAGACACAGAATCGGAATTTTTACGAGGAGGAAATTTTTCTAATCGTATCTCTGTGACTGTCAATAGAATACCCCTGGTGTAGAGGGTCCTCCTGAGGAGAACTTTGTTGCTGGGCCTTCAATGAAAAGGTGGATGAGAGAGGGACTGAGAGCCACGAGACCCAACTAATGTTACAAACATGTTTACAAAAGTGTTGACGGTTCTGTGAATAAAATACATGCCATGTTACATATACTGTCCGTACGCCCTGCTTTTGGGTAGGTGCTCCTAAAGTCTTTTCTGGTGCTACTAACTTCTACATTTGGGAGCAGCAGTGGTACCAAGAACAAAAGTTAATTTCAAGGCCTGCTTAGACACTTTGATTTTAATAAATTTGATTCTTGGTATTACTCGGTTTACTTGTAGGTTTTACTTGCTATTATAGCAAGCCGCTGTCTTGGACACAGAATGTGGCTTACTCAATTATTTTACACTGAGCCACAGTGGCTTAGTCATACTACCTCCTAGTGCGAGCCCAGAGTAGGATAGAAATAATGATAGTTAAGCTTGAACTGTTGACTTTAGTGCATTTTTGTAGGTAGACTGAATGGAAGATTTTACCCTCAGAATGCACCAGAATGCAGGAAAACAACCCCATTTCCTAAAAAATTTCCGGGGTTCTATTGCTCGACGGTGCGGCGCACAGCCCCGCTGTCTTGGTCACAATGTGGCTTTTTGTGGCTTACTCAATTCTTTTGCACTGAGCCACAGTGGCTTAGTCATTCTACCTCCCAGTGCAAGCCCAGCAATACGATTACTGAAGCAATAAGTCATGGTTATCTGTGAGGTGAATAGTTTTTCCAACACCACAGGAGACACAAAGATAAGAACCTATCTTTCTTCAGAATACATTCTAGAAAGCTTGGAGAGCAATGGAAAGCAAGTAGTAACAGGGTCAAAAAGACCAAAGATCCAAGAATCTGCCATGAGCACTTAACCCTGGATGATTTTGAAAGAGATTTGAAGGTAAGATCATTTTCAGACACCCCATAGTAATTATTCAGAATTCCCAAGGTTTAATGGATAATTAATTCATGTCTGGATTTACTGGATGCATTGGACAAATGTTTTTATGACCAGATTATGTGATTATAATCTGGTCATTGTTTACTCTTGAAAAGTAACCAATATCAAAAGTGATAGACAGGTCATTTGACTGAGAAGATCTGTGAAACTGAAATAAAACATACTAAAACAGCATGTCAGGCCCTGATCCTTATACATTTGTAAATACAAGACATATTAATATATACTAGAGTTATTATTAACTCCACACAGTCCAACAATAACGAATGGCGGTGTTAGCTCATTGCTAACATAATATGGAAAATCTCATTGACGGGCTAGAGCGTTAGCATCGGTAGCGGGATTAACTATCACCTATACAGGTAGTCGTCGATTTACGACCTATGCAACTTACGACCAACCGACTTTACGACCACAATGTCCGGGTAACGCGGGCATTCCCTCCAGCCACAGTACTCACGCTCTGAGGCTCCCGCGCTCTCTTCAGTCACCACGCCGCACACACGCTGTTCAGTCACACTGTGAGATCAATAGCCCAGCCCACTACTGATGGGCCGAACGCTCCCGATCATTAAATATGCACTCGGGTCATGACCGCCTTTCGTCCAATGAAAAACAAAAATATTGTTTTTTTACAAGCTGACCCCGCGAATTGGTATAAAACAAGGTGAGGACGATAGATCAAAAGAATCCAGTGTTTTATAGTAGAGTTTGTGTTAAAGTCCTTATTAATAAACAAATGGTGAATGCTGAGAGGGGGGAGGAGTGGTGACAGACCGATCAGAAGGTCAATGAAAGATATTATCAATACTTGTTTGTAGTCTTAGACTTTTGTTCCCTATGACCGGCAGGAATAACCAGCGATGCATGTAAATATGTATTCACCTTGCTTGCTATTTTTCATGCATTTTTAAATTGAATTGAAAAATCATGTTATTGAATTAAAAAAAATAAAATAAAACAAACGATGGCATACCAATGGTGTTGGTGGTTGTCAAAGTTGAAATGTCTTCTAGTCTAAGTAAAACTTACAAGTAAACATTGAGTAATATTTTGTATGACTGTATCTTCACATAGTGAATGGAAGTTTTCAATTGTTGAATATCACATTCATACCTGCATAAAGTAGGACAGAAATAAAGATAGTTCAGCTTGAACTGTTGACTTTGGTGTATTTCTGTAGGTAAACTGAACAGAAGATTTTGCCCTCAGAATGCACGAAAACCCCATTTTCTAAAAAATTTCCCGGGGGAGGCCCGCCGGACCCCCCCACGCCCCTCCCGCGACGAGCGTTTGTCGTCCGCCCGTGCGCCACTGTCTTTGACACAGAGTATGGCTTTTTGTGGCTTGCTCAATTATTTTACACTGAGCCACAGTGGCTTAGTCATACTAGCTCCTAGTGCAAGCCCAGCATTGTCAACCAATTCATACATTGCATGTCACAAATCAATTTCAATTATTTTATTCTGGTACATTGTTGTTTTAATCCGTCTATTTAGTCCAATAGGCATGCATCTTTACACACCTCTTTGTCAATTCTTGAGAAGAGTCCAAATTTTGTTAATGTTCATTTTGTTATTCCTTTCAAGGGTTGTTTCTGGTCAGTACTTATGACGATGTTTTCAATGCGCCAGTTCAATCACTGCCAGGGGAGGTTCATTTTGAGTTAGACAAAGATGTAGCTTGTTGAGTGTATTAGATGTTTTACTGTATTATTAATCTGCTGACAAAAGTTAATTTAAAGACACTTTATGACTATCTGTTACGGGAGGAGCTGAGCAGTTCATGTCAAGGACAATAGGAACCGCTGCAGACGGTTGTTGCAAATATACGTGGACATAACTGCTGATAAAGAGTGCAGTCAAACTGTCCGAACAGCTTGTGCAGTCAAAAGAAGAACTTGTAACGGAATGGAATTTCTTTATGATTAAACATCTGATGTGCAACTGTGTCAACCACACCTTCTGATGTGTATAAAAGCTTGTATGTTTTAATACTTCTTTTCACTCTGCTGGAAGTAATCTTCTGTTAGACAAAGTGCCTGGAATATTCTGTTTATTCAATAAACGTTGAAGCTTCTTGCAATTTGACAGTGGTGTTCTGTTTATTTAACTTCGTACAGAAATTGTCCACAACCAAGAAACAACGAATGCGCAGGAGGACAACGAGGGTCCCTACAACTACGGGATTCGGTCCTCCGCTTTCAAGCTCCAGTGCAGGCTTCTCCACGCAATGTTCCTGTGGCTCTCAGAGAGACAGTAAAGGCTCAATTAGACAAACATGAGCGAGATGGACACCTAGCCTCAGTATCCGAGCCAACCGAGTGGATTAGCAACATGGTTATAGTCAGGCAGCCAGAGAAACTAAGGATTTGCATAGACCCCAAGTCACTAAATCTAGCTTTGAAGAGGTCTCACTACGTAATGCCAACACTGGAGGATGTTCTATACAAACTGGCCAAGGCCCGTGTTTTCACCCTTGTGGATGCACGTGATGCTTTCTTACAGTGTAAACTAGACGAGGAAAGCAGTTACACAACCACATTTTGGACGCCCTGGGGCAGGAAGCGCTGGTTAAAGCTGCCCTTTGGGTGTCAGTGGCCCCAGAGATATACCAGCGAAAAACAGCATGAGATTCTGGCAGGGCTCAGGGGGATAGAACCCATCGCAGATGACATACTGGTGGTTGGGTGTGGAGACACAGATGAAGAAGCCACAAAAGACCATGACAGAAATCTGATAGAACTTATGGACAAGTGTAGAGAGGTCAAGCTTAGACTAAGCCTGAAGAAACTACAGTTTAGGGTCAGGGAGGTCAAATTTCATGGACACATTTTGTCAGCAGAGGGGCTCAGGGTGGACCCTGAGAAAGTACGGGCAGTGCAGGAGATGCCCCACCCCACAGACACAAAAGCAGTGCAGAGACTAATAGGGTTCGTGACCTAACTCGCGAGGTTCACAACACCCCTCTCATGAGTGTGTGAGCCACTACGTAGGCTGCTGGATAAGGACGTACCATGGCATTGGCTACCAAAGCATGACACTGCAGTTGAAGAGATCAAGCGTCTGGTCACTGCGGCCCCGACCCTGAAATACTACGATGTGACCAAGCCAGTCACCATCCAGAGTGATGCGAGTCAGAAAGGGCTGGGCTGCTGCCTGCTACATGAGGGTCAGCCAATAGGGTACGCATCACAGGCAATAACGCAGACTGAAACAGAATTATACTCAAATCGAAAAAGAGTGCCTGAGTATTGTGTTTGCATGCCAGAGGTTCTACTATTATCTGTACGGGAGGGGGGAGATCACAGCAGAAACCGATCATCAGCCTCTTACTTCAATCTTCAGCAAGCCCCTCCTCACCGCCCCCAAGAGTCTCCAGAGCATGCTGCTCACGCTCCAGAATTACAACCTCAGGGTAGTATACAAGCCAGGGCCAGACATGCACATCAGTGACACGTTGAGCAGAGCCACGGTTCCACCACAGAGGACTGACACTAGATACACAAAACACAGCATCTGCAGCCTGCAGAGGGCGCAGGAGGATACAGAACAGAAAA